>NC_134867.1:9142500-9442500 GCF_049852395.1 Peromyscus maniculatus bairdii
GTGTGAATTTAAGTTTAATCTTTTGTTTTATGCAATGTAGGTAAAAATGAACAAAGTTCCACTCCTGCTTCATTGGTGACTTTATTTATTTAATTTTATACAATTTTAAACCATTGGTGACCCTTCTTCCAAATAAGGGAAAAATAATGTAAGTAATTTGATTTTAATTTCTTTTGAAAAAGTTATTACATTTTGATCACATTGGCATGCAGATGTATGCGTGCATGCCAAGTCAGAGAACAGCTTCCGGGAATTGGTCCTCTCCTTCCCTCACGCACATACTGGGTCCTCAGGCCTGGCTGCAGGGGCCTTTACACACTGAGCCTTCTCATCTGCCTCATTTTTTAATTTCTACCTCAAACATTCTTGTCTGAAGCAAGACCTCTTAGTTTTAAAGCTAAAATGGAAATAACAAAACAAGAGAGTGGAAATATTAAGCAACAATCTCTTGAAAGTAGCATTCTTCCTTTTCTGTGTTTTTGCCTGTTTCCTCTACAGTTTAAAAAAGAGAAAGTAGTGTATACTTATGTTTGTGTGTATCATATGTGTGTATGTATATGGTCGTATCTTATTGCATAATATCCTAGTTGTTTAAGTTCTTCTAAACTTATCTTTTATTACCTAAGGATGCTTACAAAATATTAATACTCAAACCCAATTTTTAGCATATGTTTTTATTGAAAATACTTTTTAGACAATATATTCTGATTACAGTTCTCCTCCCCCCAACTCCTCCCAGATTCTCCCCAACTTCTCATCCACCCAAATCCATACCCTTTCTCTCTCTCTCTCTTATTGGACTACAAATAGGCATCTAAAGAAATAATAAAATAATATAAAAATAAAAACAAACCAGAATAGGAAAAAGCAAGCAGACTACCAGGAGAAAAGGAGACAAAGAAAAAACACAGAAAACACATATAGACACAGAGACACACACATAGAAATCCCATAAAAACACACCAGAAACCATTATATATATATGCATATACATATATGCAAAAGAGCTGTAAGGAAAAAGAAATGATGACCAAACAAAGCATTATGGGACAAGGAACCTCCAAAACTGCCAATGAGTTTGTTTTATGTTGGCCATCTACTGCTGGGCATGGGGGTCTGTTCTTGAAGGTGTTTTGCACACCCGATGAGACTCCCTTGGAGAAAATGAATTCTTCCTTTGTGAGTGGTTATCTGTTGGATGTATCTTCTGGTTAGGGATGGGGGCTGATGTTCACCTCCCTCTCGGCACTGTCAAACACAGTTCTTGAAGAAGCAAAAATGAAGTTCACTAAGTAGAGAGGCCCCCTGAATAACAGTGTCATGTTAACATCCTTTTTTATGGTTTATTTTAGCAGTAGCACCGTGCCTCCCCCAGATGTTTACAACACTCTGTTTGGGTAGAAAGTTCATGTTATAGCATCCTCAGCCCCTGATTTACAGAGTGGCGAGATAGTCTGGATGGGTGTCTAGAGGACAAAGGTTATGAACTACTTGTAAAAAGTTCAGAATAAAAGCCCCATTCGGCTTTCATGGCAGAGCATGGTCACTGGCTTGGTCTCCTTCTAGTCATGGACACTAACTGGCTCACAGGTCATCTGCTTGCAGCAGTGTCTGCCTACTGCTAGGCTAAGTGGCTGACCAAAGACTGATGGTATCATGCAGTAACTGCAATTATTTCATGGTACCAGATACCAGGGAGGAAAAAAATCATTCCAAAAATGTTTACAGCTGTGTCTAAAGAAAAGTGAAGGAAGGTACAAACCCAGATATTCTCCAGAAGGGTTACAAGGTGCGTTCAGGCTTTGAGGGAAACTTTTCAACTCTTCCTGAAAGGACTGTAAACACCTTTCATGTGAGCTTTGTATACCATTTTCTGCTACTTGACCCCTTATGTCTGTCTGTCTGTCTGTCTCTCATTTAAACCAATCCCAAGGCCAGGTGTGGTGGCACACACCTGTACTCCAGGCGCTCGGAGGCTAAGGCAGAAGGACTAAGAATCCCAGAGCAGCCGTGGCTGGAGTCCATGTCTCCAAAAACAAACAAACAAACAACAACAAAACAGCCCATGCTTCTCCACTCCCCAGCAATGTGTCCTCTTGTGCTTTACAAACTTACACTGGGATATCCCAATGTAAGAAGATCACTGTCAGATTAATGTGGAAGCCTTGAGAAGATAAGGACCGTGGCACTCTACTTGTTTTGGGTAGAACTAAGAACAGCTTCGTTCAGCTTACCCAGTTATTTTATAGTGACCGTAATGAACTGCAACTGGGCTTTCCAAGAAGCAAAAAGAGCTTAAAACTTTGCTATGCCAAGAAAAGGCCTGGTTTCCTTTGTCTTTATGAGAGTAGGTTATATGTATTCCTTCATGAATATTCTTCCAGCAAGAGCATTCATTGTACAGATAGATCTTCAATAGAGCAAGTGGGTTTTGTTTCTATCCATATAGTGAGTGGAGCTTTGACCCTGTACAAAGCTGTCATAAGCACCGGCAATCCCTTGGCCCTCTTGGGATACTGTATTTTGAAATGACATACACTGCTCTTGGGTCTGTGATATGGCTCCCATCACTTGACTAGCCCTCGTCCACGTGCCTGGCCCAGTCCATCTGAGCTGAGGAAGGAAATTATTCTTACAGAGTACATCCTACTTCAGGGTCCCCTAGAATTGATGGGTTCAGCTTGGCTTGTCATACCCAAACTGTTCACCCTCCCTAAGTATTGTCATCGCTGAGAATACAAAGGTTACTGTGAAGGATGACCCCCTCCCATCCACAATGTCCTGGTTCAAAACATGCCATAGAGCTTTGACCTAAGATTGTTCAATAGTTAAAACATCACTACCTGAACCTTCCCAGTGTCAGGTAGGAGACTGGGTAGATGTCCTTGAATGGATATCTGAAATAACAGATACTTTGACCTATTTTATGGCATGGTGAAGAAAAAAGAAGATTTGGTTTTTAAAGGAATTTTTGAAAAAAAATATTTCTTCAAAGCAAATACAATCATTTCTTTGGGAGGATCTATTCACGTCCTGCTTTATTTTACACAGGAGACAGGTTATTTGTTATTAATCTTGATGAAGCCTGGTATATGATTATAACTATTGTCTAAACTTCTCTTGTATTTTATTTACTGTTGGAATATTTTAAGGGGAAATGTTTGTCCTTTGAGTATCTCAAACCCTAGCAGGGGAAAGAAGAATGGATTATGTGTCCCTTTGAAAAGCCTTTGGATTAGATTATCAGCACAGTTAATGCTTAAGGGACCTTGTGTCTCCCTAACTTGCCAATTTCTATTTGTTGAGTGTTGCAAGAGTTTGCTAATTAAACAGTTCACAAGGTGTTTTGAGAAGAACTTGGAGACATTTCACCAATTGAACGATTTATTGCTGCAGTTGAAAAAAGTTAGTGTTTATTAACTTTCTTGTCATGTTTGTGGAGAAGCGTGGTTACAACTCCTGGCCCTTAACTGCAGTTTTAAAGAGGCTAGAGTCACAGTCTGGGAGGAAGGGACTGGACCTCCCTGGACTGAGCCTACCAAGTCGATCACAGTCCTCGGGGGAGGACTTGTCCTGGAGGAGGTGGGAATGGAGGGTGGGCTGGGGGTAAGGGGAGGGCGTGGGAGGGGGGAGAATAGGGGAACCCATGGCTGATATGTAGAACTGAATGGTATTGTAAAATAAAAAATATATATCAAAAAAAAAAAAAAAAAAAAAAGAGGCTAGAGTCAGCAGGAAGACTTGCCAATGTGGCTGTTATTATTTCAGTGTATCTCCTTTGGTTTGCTGGGTTTGTAAATCTGAGTGTAAGTAATGAGACCCTTGCTGGAAAGTACAAGTAAAAGCTGTGCATGGGAAGTCACTGGAGCGAGCTCATGGGAACATTTCACTCAAGGGAAGACACATTGCTTCAGAGAGCAGAAAGGGAGGTATTTAAGGTTAAAAGAGAACACTTTCAAGTTAGAAATTCTCATCTCGTAATTCTTTACAGACGGATCTACAAAAGTAGTCTTACTCCACTACTGAAACCCAAGCCTCCATCACCACATAGAACATGGGTCGCGGCCTCCTTCTCCATGCCCAGTGTGTGAGCCCACGGCTGTGAATTAGAAGGGCACAAAGACGACACGGGCGCATGGTGAACCTGAGCATGCAAATCCATCTCTAAAAGGACCGCAGTTTCTGGCCCCCTGCTTCAGGACACCTCTTGTCACTTCCGTGCAACTGAATGGAGTGGCTTTTTTCTTTTGGGGCAGGGGGGCGATGAGGATGGAGCTCAGGGCCTCATAAATGCCAAGCAAGCACACTAGCAGCGAGTCCTATCCCCAGCTCCTAACTGGTTCCCTCTGCAGTTAGTAAGAATATTAATCTAGATTTCATCACTGTGTAAAACCCACCCCACTCCTCTACTCCACCACGGTGGGTGTCCACTCTCTTGGGCTTTAGTTTCTATAGACCTGGTAGCCTGCTTATCGGCCATACACAGCCAGCCTGGAAACTATAAGCAGAGAAGCTCCTGTAGAGGAAGTGGGTGTGCGTCTGCCTGCCCTTTGTTGTGGTCAGTAAAGGAACTACTTGTGCTTTTTAATTAGAAGGGTGGGACCAGATTCTTCCTAATTGCAATTTGAGCTGTAACACAAAGCATTTACAGAAGAACGGCTTTTAAAAAGAAGTGCATGGCCATTCTCTCCCGCATTCTACCCCAAGCCTTCTTCAAGTGACTTCTCATTTTACAGTTTAGCGTTTTTTTACTTACCATAGCCTCCTCCAAAACCTAGCCCACCTCCTCTGCTCTGCGTGTTCAGTTTTTAAAGCTGTAGCATGGCTTCTGTTTGAGAAGGAGTGGAGGTATGCAGGGGCTGGGTATCCACAATGGAAGTGGATACAAAAGTGCTCCTCCAAAGGAGGAATTCAGTGCACATTCAGAATAGCCAAAGTGTTCATCCGAAATTGCAGACAGCTGCTTGTGCTAAGTAGGATTTATCCTTAGAACTAGACAAGGAAATTTGTATTTCCTGTTTTAATTAGAAGGGACTTTCACAACATAAGAATAAAAGGCATGGTTTGCCCCAAAGACATGCATCTGCTTTATATAAAAATAAATGCATTATAAGTGTGAGAAATTGCTTGAAGATGGCCATGATATTGAGAATATGCTGTGTATTTACTTTATAGTCATCTGAGGTTTTCTTTTCCAGTAAGGTTAAGAACCTCAAGAATTTTTATGAGTGAGTTTAGAGAAAAGCATGCCCAAACCCTGATGCTCATGTTGTACTGGTACAAAATGGTGAAGAAGCTTTTCATCTCATACACCTGCCAAATATGTTCATGTGAGCGCTGTTTTTTCTTGTAGACCCTGACAGGAAGCAGAGGGATAAATTTTTCACTGCAGTTGTTGATTTGGAATACACAGTAAATAAAGTATAAATCACTAGGTGCTTGTGTGTGTGTGTGTGTGTGTGTGTGTGTGTGTCTGTCTGTCTGTCTGTCTGTCTGTCTGCCTATCTTTCTGGCTGTGTCTGTAATCTGTGTGTTCAAGCACCTGAATTTGAAAGGAAATATACTGGCTACTTGCACAACATGGCTTTTTCTTTTTAATAAATTACTTTTCAGATAGCATCACAGAGAATGCCAAGTTCCCTATTTCAAAGGAAAACATGAGAAAACGTCACTTGAAATTATTTGCAATGACAGAAAGTTCTTCTAGCCAAGCTATAAGTCATCTGTTGAAATTAAAGTGGGTAGAGTAATCTCTCAATCCTTCTTCTATAAAACTGTTCTTTGGCTGCAGATTTTGGAGCTGGCATTGACTCCAGAAAATTTTCATTTTTATTCTTATATCCTTACTTTAAGAAAAGAGACATTAAGGCTTAAGGAGTAAGGGAATTCATCCTGGTTTTTGTTATACAACTGTAGGGAAAACGAAATTAGGATAGATACATTTTGAAAGTGATTTTCTATGTGCTGTGTTCCAGGGAGTAGTGCTTCGTGCAAATGCGTTATAGCTGCTGTCTCAAGCTCCCACCTGAGGGTGGGTACTGCTTATTTGTATAGGTTTAGGTTTGGAGCTCTTGGAGACTCTTCCTCTCCATGGCAACCTCTTAATAGTATGTACCACCCTATGGCAAGACTTGGCACAAGATTTTTCAACCCTCATGTGGTTCCCTCAACAGCCTTTAAGTCTGTTGGAACTGCTCTAACAACAACAAATAATGGAACTGCATGCCTCCCAGGGCTGGAATCTACAGGTCCAAGGTCCTTGGCAGTATGGTTTGAGTTCTGATGAGCGCTCTCTTCAGGGCTGCACACTGCTGTGCTCTTGCTGGGTTCTTATATGGTAGAAAGAGAGTAAGGAAACTCTGTTGTCCCACTTAGGAGTCAACTAATACCTTTGGGGGGGTGTCTGTATTATCGTTCCCTCCTAATAAAGTCATATTAGGGATCAAGATTGCAATCTGTGAACTGAGGAGAAAGGCAGTTCGTCATTGGGTTAGAAGAACAGGATGATTTCAAGAACGTTCAGCATTTAAAGTAAGAAGTATTCTTGGAGGGAGCTGGTGTAGGAAGCTTCATGACACCACTTGGTGTAATGATTCAAGTTGATTGCGTAGACTGTCAGCAGAGGGCTGAGAAGGGGACCAAGAGAGAGAGGCCTCCATGATGTCACAGGTAACAAGAAGTGCAGGTAGAGAAGACAAGAGTGAGCTGGGCATAGAGGTCTTCAGACTTTAAGGGGAGTGGCAGCAAGGCATGGTTCTCTGATGTCATGTTGAAGCTGAGAAATGTGGTCTAACAGAAGTCATAGAAATGAGGGGAACCCTGGATCCCCACGCTTCTTTGGCTTTCAGCTAAATGTCCATCGATTTATCCAGACCATGGAAGTGGAATTGTGTGTCTTCCAGCAGCTTCAACTCCAGACTTGAACCTCCTGACTCAGGAGTGACCAGTTTACCAGCCTCACCAGCATCTCCCTGTCTTTGCTTCTGGTTGAATTTACCTGCATTGCGGCATTACAATTACATTCCATCACTTAATGCTTTTGCAAATAGGATTTCTAGGAGAGATTCTACTTCATTTTAGCCATTTCCTATAAGAAACCTGGACCTAGTGTCCCAGCAATGTGTAATGTAATATCAGACATGCTATGTCTTGTTTGAGTTGAATGTCTTAATAAGGAAATCAAGGCTCAGAGACATTGAGTGATGGGCTTAAAGCTTTCAGCTAATTAGGGGCAGAGGTCTTCATGCATTTCAGAGGCTTTTGGAGTTGTTAATGATATCCACCAGGCAAACTGAGCTCTGACCCATCCATGATCCGGCTCGGCAATAGAGAGTGGACTTGGAATTTAGACCTATGCAGGAGGCCATGGAGGGAAGCAAACAGGCTTCAAAGCAGTCAGGAGATGTGCTCAAGAAATAGGGGGTTCTGACCTCAGCAATTCTAACACGTTTCATCAGATTTGCAAGAATGAAAATAGTTGAAAACAAATGAAAAGGCAACTCACTGTGAATTCAATACCTTCACTGGTGTTGAGAAAAACAGGTGTCTGTTTTGATTTTTTTTTAATTCTTACCATGATATTTATATATGCTGTTTATGTAACTTTTATGATATCTAAAAAGTAGTCTTTGGTCATTTCAAAAAATGGAATTGCCCATAGATTCGACTGTGTGTGTTTTATATATACTATTCCTTGTGTTCCTTAAAGTTTAGGTATTAAAGGTAAGTTTCTATTTCTTTGTCTTATAGAAAACTGAACACCTTCATTTTTTTTTCTTTGGGGGAGAGAAAGCATATAACTCCGTTTTGAGGCTAATCCTGATGTGACAATTCATATCTACAACTAATCTTTCCATTGATGTGTATACTATGAGTACAGGTTTATTCCCAGACTGCCGGAAGGTTATAGTAATGGGATGAATACATAACCACAGGAGCCTCTCAGCTGTTTCTGGGAGTAAAATGTCTTCTGAGGAAGTGTCCCAATTGGAGTCATTACAGTATAGAAAAGGTACTGAGTGGCTTTCAAAACATGGACACCATCACCCTCCCATGCACGCGCGCGCGCGCACACACACACACACACACACACACACACACACACACACACACACTCTTCCTTTGGAATGGTAAATTTTTGCTTGCTGTGGCGAAACAGGATTGTACTCAGAAAATGTTGATTCCTCTCTGGTTCCTGCCAGAAGGTTCCAGGACAGGGGAGGGGTGGCATCGGAGTAGAAATGAATAATCATTGCAGGATTTTGTTTTTAAGAGCCAAAGGAAATGGCAGTCCTGTCTCCCTCCAACCCCCCTCATCCCGCCCCCCTCAAAACAGTCTAAATGAAGATGGATGGGCTCCCTTCCCACAAAGGGCGAAGGGGATGCCCTTCGTCTACAACAAGAATGGTGGGGTGACTCTGGGTCCCCACAAATGAAGCCCTTTCCGAGTCCTGTTTTCCTGGGCCTTCCTGGTGGCAACTGCTTCTCAGCTCTTAAAACCTCTCCTGCCAGGTCAGGAGGAGGTCAATGTAAACTAACTCAACACCTCCTTTCCAGATCGTTCTTCAAATGGCAAGAAAACACCAGGGGAAATAATGTGCCTGGACTTTCAAAGGCTGCCCTGTACAGCAAGCATTCCCATTCCCAGCCTTTCATGACTAAGCTGCAGAGCAGACCATCTGGGTACCAACTAGTGGGATGTAAAGTCGGTTTTACATGAAGAGCTTTCTTGGTCTTAATTTGTATGTTGCCTATAAATTTCACCTACTCTGCCCCCACCCCAGTGAAGGAACGAGGAGTCACAAGTTAAATTGAAAGCATCAACCCTAGTGTTTCAGACATTGGAGGAAAGAAATACGTTATGATCAGTTCCCAAGCTATCAGTCAATTCTGAAAACTCCATTTTAAGTTACTATATCTGAAGCAAGCTCTTGTTCAAATCATTTGTTCAGTTGAGACTGGAAAGATGGGTAAGAACAACAGCTGAGAAGGTAGAAGCAGAAACCTGTCGAGAAGCTCTTATAGGGATAATTACTAATGTCTGACATGTGTGCTAGCCAGAAGTTCTGTTTCCTACAGTCTTTGGCAATGTGAAGAATAAGTTTGAATTGAAAACTGTTTTAGAAGGATCAAAATTCATTCATTCTGAAAAGGGTAACAGTGACATAGTTTTATGTTCTTACCTCCAACCCAGCACCTGGGCTTGACCCACTGTAGCAGGAAGTTTCTCATAGATGAAAGAACTCACACCCCTATCTAAAAATAGCATTGTGTTTCCACCAGTTCATATCAGCTGGAGGAGGATTAAATGGCCGTTGTCTAGGAAAAGAGGCAATGATTGAGTGTATCTGCTTTCCCAGCAAGGCCCAGGTGGTGAGAGTCGAGTACCACCATTCAGATAAGACCCTGAAGCAGTCCACTTTTGTGTCTATCAGCTCTTCTGCAAAATAGCCCCTTGTGGTGTTGAGCTGTGGACAGACAAAATCCAGGCCTGTTCAGAAGTCGAGAGGGCAACTGCTCAGGCTGCTGGGCAGCTGCTGAGCCAACAGGGAAGTCGTTGGGCTGTTAAAACTCCGATGGATGTTTCTGCCATAGGTCCCGATACACAGCCTGGAAGAGCATTTGCCAGGGAATGATTCTCCTGCCTGGATCAAGGGAGGGTAGGTGGTGAGGACAAGGTCAGTATGTATTGCCTTGGCCACTGGTCAAAAGGAAGTTTGGTTTTCCTGACAGCGTAGATGTGAGCTGGGACCTTCCCTTTCAGATGGTTCCTGAGCTGGGCTCTCCGTTGAGAGATGGAGAGAATGCATTGGGCCAGAGTCCTTGAGGACGCTGAATTAAAGTTTGCACTGGGGCAGGACCAGGAAAACAGGAGACGCCTTCTAACTAATGTCTTTGGGGCCTCGCTTATGCTGTAGGGTCCTCACCTCAGCTGTTGAATCACTTTTTCTACATGGAGCAGTTGGTTGCCTGAGCCATTGTTGCCTCATGTAGAAGAGGAATGAGGCTCTCTGCTCTTAATCCACTTGGTTCTCACATGGGCTTCCACTGGCCACAGCTATGGCCAGGAGACCAGCCTTTCAGAGTCTGGAAGTACTCAGGGCCTCCAATCCATACATTCACTCTGGTCGCTATAGGAATTGGAGGTTACCTTGAGGGCTGGGGGATGGTCTGAGGCATTGATGTTTTTCTCTCAGTGCTCTTACTGATTCATAGGTGTTTGTTGGATAACTGTGTACACCTGCTCCCACAAAGACCAATACACAGGATCTAGGCCTTACATTATTGTATATTTTGGGAGGGCCTTCTATAACTGTACTCTTTTATAATGCCTGTTATTAATCAGCTGAAATAAACAGCAGCTAAAAGCCTTTCACGGGGAACCGTAACTAACAGTTCACACTTTCTTATGTGGGTTGTACAGTGTGTATCCTTCGTGATGGTAAGGCTACTTATTGTAATTATATAGTAAAAGGGCTACACCTTTGGCATACAAACAATTTTCAAAAGTATGTTTGAAATTACTGCACCAAAGTTAATACCTGACCAGACTGTCTAAGAATGTTGTGTAAACATTGCAGAAAATGGTCGTTATCTCATCTGTACTTTAAAAACTGGGTCAACAAGTCTGCAGATAAGAGGTTAGGATAAAAGAAGATTGGAGCTTCACTGCTTCTGTAGATTGAGCCTATGACTTCCAAAACCAGGGGGCTGCCCTGTAATCCTAATGGATTGATTTCCGAAATTCCTTGGATTTGTCCTGCTGGACTAGTCTAGTCTCTCGGGGGCTTAGCTGGATCCCTGCAGATAGATATTATGGTTTATACACAGTAATTCCACTCAGTCCAGCTGTAAATTTAAGTCTATTGTATTAATGCAACATTGAAAGGAAGCCTTGCTCTTCCATGGACGCTGAGCCCGCCTTTCAGACATGTTTAGCAAAATATAAAGGATTTTCAATTAGCTGGTTGCAGGCCCTTGGAGACAGTGCCCTGCCTGGCTACCCATTGTCTATTGCCTGCTCCTTCCAAACGGGACAAAGGACGAGATTCCCAGTGTGGTCATTAGTGGCCAGCTTTGGTGGGGGCTTTATCTTATCCCTGCTAGTTAAGCCATGTACTCCTCACCTGTCATGACTATCATACATTTAATTCATCATTCGGGTGCACAGAGCCGCACTGCTCATGTCCCAAGATGGGAGGGTGCAGAGAAGAGGCTGGGCTGTGTCCACCTCAGAGCATCACTGGGGAGGTTGATGAGCAGATTGTAATGAAGATTCTAATTGAGATTTTAATCAAGTAGGCAGTTGTGTGAGAGAGAATCTTTTGCTTCATGGAACATGAAGGCTAGCGTTTCAAAAGACAGCACAACAAAATGTGTTTGCTTCAAGGGTGCCAACTGAAATGGTAATGAGAACTGGAAGGTAGCTCCTCGGCTCCTCCTTTTTATAAAGATCTTCTTTTTTAAAGTCTTTTAGTGCCAGGTGGTGGTGGCACTTGGGTGGCAGAGGCAGAGGGGTCTCTGTGAGTTCAAAGCCAGCCTGGTCTACAGGGCGAGTTCCAGGACAGCCAGGACTGTTATATAGAGAAACCTTGTCTCAGAAAACCAAACCGAACCAAACCAAACAAACAGGAAACCAACGTTTTGGTACATTTTATTTCATGTGTTTGTGCATATGTGTGTGCACTGGCACTCATGTAACAGCAGGAATGTAGAAGTTAGGACACCTTGCTGGAGGCAGCTCTCTCCACCATGTGGGCTCTAGGAATTAAACTCAAGCCTGGTGCTTTAACCCACAGCGCTCTCTCCCCAGACCTCACTCTTCAGTCTTTTAGAAAATACAGAAAGAAAAAAATAATAACATTTTACCACCTATTTAATTAATATGTATGCGTATATTTGCCATCTAGTTCCTATGGAAATGCACATATGTCTTTTCCAACAAAAAAAATATTATAGTGATGTCAACTATGAGTTCAAATGTTTTCCCCATTATATGTCCTCTGCAAAACTGTATTTTTTTATTTATTTAATTTTATTTGTATGGGTGTTTTGCCTGCATGCATGTCTGTCACTCATATTCACATCTTTTAGCCATTATCCCCAAAACAGCCACATAGTATTGGCTTGTATAAAAATTACATTCAGAGATGGTGAGATGATTCAGTAGATGAAATCACATGGCCAAGGCTAATGACCCTGGGACCCCCACTGTGGAGGAAGAGGATTGACTTCCTGACTTCCACAGGATCAATCTCCACATTCACACTGTGGCACACATTCAAATAAATAAACAACGTGAAATCAATTAAAGGGAAGCATCTTTGAAATTCTGTCAAAATAGTATAGGCTTTTTCCTTCCATCATCAAAACCCAGAAGATGCCCAGGTTTTGTTAGTTTTATTGTGTGTGTGTGTGTGTGTGTGTGTGTGTGTACACTGTGTACACACACAGGCACTTGTGTACCCAGAGACCAGACATTGACATCAGGTATGGGTATCTCACTGACCAGGAGCTCTTTGGGCTAACCTGGATGGCCAGCAAGACTCAGAGATCCTCCCGTCTCCACCTCCCCGGAGCTGGGATTATAATCTGCTTTTGTTTGTTTGTTTCAGTTCTCAGTGATCAAGCCAAGGTCCTCTTACTTGCACAGTAAGTACGGCCATCTCTCCAGCCTCTAATATCCCAATTTTACAGTTAGAGCAATCCTAGCAAGGAAGCTGGAATGAGAAAAGCCACCAGTTTGTCCGTTCAGATGATGCTGTGCCTTGTTAGGACAGGAAGCTGCTTTCCTTTACCTAGAGTCCGACAGTACTCTGCTCTGTGCAGACACCTAAGAGTGGGGGATAGTCTAGGAGACTCTGAAAGACACGTGCCAAGCACGTGGACGGTAAATCCCCTAATTTAGTTCACTCTTCCAGCATTCTCTGGCAGACAGCCAAGCTAAATATTTCTGCTCGATAAAAAATGCACCGTGCTACACTTCCACTGGTGGCCTGACTCTAGTGATGGGCTTTTCCTCAGGGAAGTGAGGAGCTAGAGAGCTGGCTTCCAGTACCCAGGTGTATTTTCTTCACCACAGAACTTTCTTTATCAGCGGGATTAGATGAGCTTATGTAAGAATGAAGGCCAAGATTTTGAAAATACATTGAATGTGAAATTCTTTCTTCCTAGCCATGACTTATTCCTTGTTTTTTTATTATTATCTTTTCAGATTTCCCAGGTGTCTGTTATTTTTTTTTTTAATCTATTGCATGTTTTTGTTTTTAGCTAAATCGGTTTTCAAGGCTGGTACATTTGGTCAACTGAAAGACCTAACATATGGACCAGTGGGTTTGTGCCAGATGAGGATTACAGTTAATTGAAATTTATGACTGCTGTCTTCATTAGGACTAATTAGAGAGGAAAGGGAGAAGTGACATTAGAATACCCCTTCTAATGGCTTTAGATGTTTCTTCTTTACATCAAAGGGATTTCTAGTAGCTGTCCGAAGAAGCAAATGGAATTACAGGACTTTTTGCCTAGACCTTTTTTCTTGTGGTTTGTTGCGAGCATTCTCTCTACTGCCTTAACCAAAACACCTTTCCAATGACTGAATAATGGCAATGGCATAACCAACCTCATAATCTAAGTAGCACATTTCCATAAATTTTAGTAATCAGACCATTTCTAATTTAGTATATCTATATATGACATTCTAATTAAATATACTTATATCACTATGACTGCCCCAATTATTTTCCCATGGATTTATTCCTGTGCATATGAATTATTTGACCAAAGGTTATAGATCTTCAAGGTTCTTGGTATATGTAGCTAAATTTATTTCTAGAAAAGTTACGTGGGAGCTGGAGAGATGGCTTTGTAGTGAAGAGCACTGGCTGTTCTTGAAGAGGACCACGTTCAGTTCCCAGCACCTAATATGGTGGCTCATGGTAGTCCATCTCCGGTTCCAGGGGACTGGATGCCCTCTTTTAATGTGAGAAATCCATGGAGTCTATTTAATGAGCAAAGGAATTTATTTGGGGGTTAACTCACAACCATGGGAGATTTATCATAGGGTCCAGGAAAGGTGAGCTATGTCCCACACTGATTTGCCTGGTCCAAGATCTCAGCATCCAATACCAAAAGGAGGCGAAGAGAGAGAGCCGCATAAGTGCATCCCAGGTCTTAAGGGCCCAGAGCGGCCACACCTCAGGAGCATGTACTTCAAGGTTATAGGCAGGTGTAACAGTTAGCTGTTACCTCACTAGGGGCGATGCTTCAAGGTCACAACAAGAACCCACTACACTTCTCTGACCTCCCCAGGCACCAGGCACACACATGGTGTACAGACATACATGCAGTCCAAACATGCATACACATAATAAATAAGTCTTTAAAAATTTTTAGAGAAAAGTTATATGAACAAAGTATGTTGTGTAATTACCCAGAAACTGAGATTAACCCTAAAACTGTAAGTACTAGTATCATTTGATATGTATTTTTGTGTAAGTATTGATGACATTATTAATGGACGACTGATTTTCTATCTTTTACTCATTTGAGAAACATAGTGATATCTGACTGTGTTTGAGGTACAATGCCATGCCCCAAAGAGTAGCTTTTAGTCCCTTTCAATGTTTATTCTTATGATCATCTTCCACTCTTTCTTTGAACAATTGCAATTTGTAATGGTATATTTGAACCATAGGTTTTAAGAATATATCTTGTAAGCTAGGTGTGATGGCTCACACCTTTGGTCTCAGCACTTGAGTATCTGTGAGTTTGAGAGAGGCCTCGTGTGGGTGTGGGTGTGCTATGAATATATGTATATGTGCATGTATATATATATATATATATATATATATATATATATATATATATATATATATATATATAAAGAATCAATACATGAAGATGATGATACCCACCCGCTTTCAATAGAATGTAGAATCTGTATTATTTTGGCAGTGTAGGGCGTCCAGCCCAAGGTCTCATACGTTGGAGACAAGCACTCTTTCAACTGTGCTACAAACCACAGCATGTATGATTTTTGTTGATGTTCCAGCATCGAGTATGTAGTATTTATTCTTCCACATTCTTGGTGGCAGTTTCTGTTCTGAGTCACAAATGCATCCATTAATGGAAGAGGCACATAACGTGAGGGCACCAACTCAAGTATTTAGTGCAGGAATTGTATGCTTGGCCTCATTGCCCCACATCCTTTGTCAACCCCAGAGGCAGGCTGAGTGTGATCAGTCCGAACCAGATACTTAGAAGCTGTTTGTGTACCTAGGTTTCAATTACGTGAGGCCTGGCGGTGGTGGTGCACTTCTTTAATCCCAGCACTCGGGAGGCAGAGGCAGGCGGATCTCTGTGAGTTCGAGGACAGCCTGGGCTACAGAGTGAGTTTCAGGAAAGGCGCAAAGCTACACAGAGAAACCCTGTCTCAAAAAACCAAAAAAAAGTAGAAGGAGACTGTGCATAAGGAAAGTAGGAACTAAAAGGAGGGGATGGGGGGACAAGAAAGAGTAAAGCAGAGAAGACAAATATTACACATTTTCTCTCACGCAGAATCTAGATTTAACCACATATGCATATAACTGATGCAAAAGCAGAAGAGAAACCAGTGGAGTGGAGAAGGGGTAAGGGGGTAACAAGGAAGTAAATATGAGAAAATACAATGATATTTATGTAGGAAGATGTCATAATAAAATTCATTATCTTGAATATTAACTAAAATCTAGATTAAAAAGATTTAACAGCCACAATACACAACAAAATGACATTGTCTTTGCAGGAAGCATTAGGAGAGACAAAATTTTATGTGTATATAATATTTAAAAGGTGGAAATCTAGTTAAATAAAGCAAAGGCCCCAAGGAACTTCAAAGATGGTGGTAGCTGGCTCCTGCTTCATCATTTGATTTCATTGGCATGAGATTCAATCTGAATGATAATATTTTAAGATTTTTTTTCAGACAGTTCTGGTGTGCACCAAAGTTTGAAGGCTAATAACAAAAGCATTTGTGGAGCATATTTTAATGTTTAACTGTCAACGTGTTGCATTCTGTTCGCCTTTGTCTAGGATTTTGTATTCACGTCCCATTTTTTTTTAAATGTCTCTTTTTTATCTAGTGTGAGAAAAAAGATACCCTTCATAAATCTTAGCCATTCATTCATTCCTTTGTGATTGGGAAAGAAAAGCAAAGAGCAAATTCATTTTCTGAGAGATAGCAACAATGAAATCACCTGAAAATTATTCCCTGGGAATGTAGTGGGGAGTGTTATTCAGTTATTCTGCACGAACGTAGATCGTGAATGAGATATCTCTGAGAATTGTAGTCTTCTTGTCCCAGCTACACAAGAATACAGCATACATCTGGGAGTCACCTCGTCTGAGACTGAAGACACAGCTTATCTATTGTTTGTTTTAACAAAGAGAAATAGAGATAGATGGATAGGGAGACAGACAGACAGACAGACAGACTTTATATCCCATCGCACCATTAATAGTACAGTTAGCTTTCTCTTCTATGAACCATCTGTAATAAAGCTCAAGAGCAGGCAAGTGGAGTCAGTGTGCCTTTGGGAGGGTCCTCGCTGATGGGGGTGCAGCTTTGGATGCCTGTAGTGGGAGCTGAGCAGCAACCGTTTCTGTCCTGAGCTCCTGGTAAAAGAGAACAGAAACGTGGTGGGGCACATTTCGCTCTTCTCTGGAAAGAGAATGGTTTCAATCCTCCTCATCCCACACAGACTTCCAGGGGTGCCTTGAAGGGAACCTTATGCCAGCAGGCCTTAGAGCTGTACGAGAAGCCAGGGCCTGGGCTGTTACAGAGCTGACTCTCAAGAAGGGGAAGTAATGATGTTACGGGAAGAGGGGAGGGATGAGAACTGGC
Source organism: Peromyscus maniculatus bairdii (assembly GCF_049852395.1). Classification (NCBI taxonomy): domain Eukaryota; kingdom Metazoa; phylum Chordata; class Mammalia; order Rodentia; family Cricetidae; genus Peromyscus; species Peromyscus maniculatus. The sequence continues at coordinate 9,159,380 of NC_134867.1, forward strand.
TGCTGGCTGTCCCCTTCAACACCAGGCAGCTGAGCCCTGGGCTTGGTATAGATAGAGCTCAACTCCAAGAGATGAAGGAATGTATGGCTGTATGCATAGATGGTCTGAACCCAAAGGTGAGAGGATTAAGCTGTTTCTCAGCATTACCATAGTGTTAAGGAAACTGTCTTATTTATTAATTTTAAGTTATTTTAAAGATACATTTATTTATTTAATGTGCATGGAATTTTGCCTGCACATATGTCTGTGTACCACATGCATGCCTCGTGCCAGAGAGGACAGAAGAGGACAGTGAGTGTCCCAGAACTGGAATTACAGAGCTCATGAGCCACAGTGTAGGTGGGAGCCCAGCTCTGGTACAGGAGGTCTCATAGCCCAGAGGTCTCACAGCCCACAGGGATCTCAACCACTGAGCCATCTCTCCAGCCCCAGGTTTTTATTGTTTCTTCAATTTAAAAATTCTCTCAAAAGTGATCAAGCCATTTTACAGTCTATACCCTCTGGTCAGCAAAATGATATTGAAAAACTACTTTTTCAAAAATTGAAATTATTAGCCAGGTGGTAGTGTCCCATTCCTTGGGAAGCAGCACTTGGGAGGCTGAGGCAGGAGAATCTTTCTACATTTGAGGACAGCCTGGTCTACATAACAAGTTCTGGGACAGCCAGGGCTACACAGAGAAACCCTGTCTGGGGTGGGAGATTGAAATTATTTTTAATTTTTTATCTGTATATTCATTGTACATGGTACTTACTGTTTATTATTTTCACTTATTGTTTTGCCTGGAAAATATCTGACAAATATTTTAAGATTTAAAAGTGTTTTTTTTCTGGGTCTGATGGCTCACACATGTAATCTCAGTACTCAGGAGGCCTCTGAGACAAGAGGATGCCCACCAGTTCAACCTTTGCCACTTAGAGAGACCCTATCTCAGAAACAAAATTAAACAACAAAATACTCTAATACTTGATATTTTTAAAGTTGTATGAAAATAGACAGCCTTGTGCTTAATAATTAATTTAAACACTTATGTTAGTTGGGACTAGAATCAGTTACTATCCAAGAAACCTTGGGCCCCATGGCCAGGCAGGGAGAGAAGTCCCCTGACTCTCGTGGCCCTGCTGCAGGTCCCACACCATTATCTATAAGACACTTGGAAATTTAGATGTGACTTTGAATTCAGAATTTCTCAAATCCTGAACTTCAGGCTCAGATTCCCAGTTTTTCAAAGTATTCTGTATAGTTTAAAAATGCCTTAGGGCGGCTGGGCGGTGGTGGTGCATGCCTTTAATCCCAGCACTCGGGAGGCAGAGCCAGGCAGATCTCTGTGAGTTCGAGGCCAGCCTGGGCTACCAAGTGAGTTCCAGGAAAGGCGCAAAGCTACACAGAGAAACCCTGTCTCGAAACCCCCCCCCCCAAAAAAAAATGCCTTAGGGCTGGGGTGTAGCTCTGTGGTAGAATATGAATTTAGGAAGGCCCTGGGTTAATCTTCAGCACTGCGGACAGTCAATACGCGCCGATTATTAATTAGAGAAAAAAGCAACATCCTTGCACATTGGAATACTCCGGCCATTAAGAGCAAGGCGGACTTGGGGAAGTGTCGCAGCAGTAAGGGGAAATGGCAGTCATAAAACACTGCAGTGTGCTAGCGTGGAACCTGCAGAGCTGCAGGGCTAACAGTGGGGACTCGGGGCGAGAGTTCAAGGTGAGACTGTCTCAAAACACCAGAAAGAAACAGAACCATTGTTTGTGATACAAGTCCATTTAGAAGTGACACTTAAGTACCAGAATCTCCACCAAACTGCTAACAATGACTGGCTTTTTAAAAATACCAACAGGGCAGCAAGGGATAATAAACCACCCTGTTTACTCCAGGGGCTGTGTGAGGCCCTCAGTGGGATTTATGGACAGGACACACAGGGTAATCTCCTGGATGCCTACAGGCAAAGGCAGGAAAGCTGCCTCCTGGGGTTTTCAGGAGCCTGACAGCCGACATCCACAATAGTTCTCTCCCTCCCTCAAGGACAGTGTTTGACTTTCCTTTAGTTCTCTCAATCAGTTTCCTACTCGGCTCATTTTCACTTCCACCAGACCTGCAGTTTTTATGTTTAGAACCTCTGAGTTCCAAGACCCCCTCCGGATTCACTCTGACAGTCTCTCCTTCACATTCTGCTTTCCTTCCTTCCTTCCCTCCTTCCTTCCTTCCTTCCTTCCTTCCTTCCTTCCTTCCTTCCTTCCTTCCTTCCTTCCTTCCTTCCTCCCTTCCTCCCTTCCTCCCTTCCTCCCTTCCTCCCTTCCTCCCTTCCTTCCTTCCTTCCTTTCTTTCTCCCTCCCTCCCTCCCTCCCTTCCTCACTTTATCTCTCTCTCTCTCTCTCTCTCTCTCTCTCTCTCTCTCTCTCTCTTTCTTGTTTTTCCTCTTTTGTTTTTTGTTTTATTGAGACAGGGATTCTGGTGTAGCCCTGGTTGTTCTGGAACTCACTTTGCAGACCAGACTGGCCTTGAACTCACAGAGTTCTACCTGCCTCTGCCTCTGAGTGCTGGGATTAAAGGTGTGCAGCATCACTGTCTAGCTACATTCTGCATTCTTAAGGATGTGGCTGGCACAGGGCTCTCAGGATGCTCCCTCCAGCCTCACCAGCATGGCCCTGCCAGAGTTTACCTGGGTTGTAGTATTTTAAGAAATGTCAGTGTTTTCCATATTTATAGAAAAATTTCCATAAATACTAATTACTTTTGTGTTAGGAATAAGAGTAAGTTACTTTTTAGTATAAATGTTTCCAAAATCCCACCTGCCTGTTGTGTATTTAAGCACCCTGCTTATTAAATTCCCAGCACTTAACCCTAGAAGCAGCTTGCCTGTGATCTGAGTTCTGCCAGTAACTGTTGGTAGACACATTCAGTGAATCTACCAAGTATGGTGGTATATACCTGCAACTCCTGCACTCAGGACGCTAGGGCAGGAGGATCCCTGAGAGCTGGAGGCCGGTCTGGGCTCATAGTGAGTTTATGGCGAGCCTGAGCTACATAGTAACACTTTGCCTCAAACAAACTAGCAAGTAAACAAACAAAACATCAGTGGACACATCTTAGGCAATTTTAGGTGTGAAAAGGATGTATTTATGGGATAGTCTGTTAGCATAGGTGTTATCATTTAGGTCAGAACATTTATTTTATAGGGCCCATCTTTCAGATTCCCTCATTAAAGATTGGTTTGCATAATTCAGAATTGTGAACAATGAGAAAAACATTTTTAAAAATTTAAAATCATAAATCCTTCTTGGTTTATTACCTCTTCAAAAACAATTTATTATTCCCTTGATGAGCTTAGACTTCAGTTACAAACTGATTACCTGGAAGTGTTGACCAAGCTGAGCTAGTTTTTATATCTCACATCCTGTCTGGGCAACTCTTTACTATGCATGAGAACGTTGTCTACTTTGTATTTCTTGATTTATACATTTATTTATTTATTGTGTAGGAAGTGAGTGCACATATGCCATGGCAAGCATGCGACCACACATGGGAATTGATTCCCTCCTTCTGCCTTATAGGTTCTGGGTATCAAACTTGGGGTGTCAAGTGCTTAGCAATTACCTGTACCTCTTGAGTTGTCTCAGAGGCCCTGTTTCTCGACTTAGGTGCTTAATAAGAATATTTAGTATTTGTTGTGTTTATATGACATGACTATTACATAAACCAATAAAAATTGTTAAGAGTTGTTTCCATTAAAAAAGAAAAGTAGACTTTTTGAAAGAAATAATGCTGGTTGAAAAATCTTGTAATACAAAGTACTTTGTATAAAACTGTGGGAAGGTGTAATGTAGTAGGATATGGTGCTTTATTATTTAGGGTTTTGGTGTTGCTATGATAAAATACCATGAGGAGAGGCAACTTAAGAGAGTTTATTTTGGTTTGTGGTTCAAGAGAGATAAGAGGCAGGGGAGGCTTAGCAGCAGGTGGCCCTGGCAGCAACCTCAGCAATCACATCTTCAACTGCTAACATGAAGCACAGAGAGCAGACTGAAAATGGGGTTAAGATATGAACTCTAAAAGCCTGCCCCCATGATGTGCTTCCTCCAGCAAAATGGCACCACTTACAAGTTCCATAACCTCCCTAAACAATGCCACCAGCTGGGGACTGGTTATTTAAATACACAAGCCTGTGGGAGACACAGCTCATTTAAATCACCACAGGCGCTTAGGTTACTTGTAGAGAGTAGCAGTGCTCTGTGTGAGGGTTTACATGGGGATGGATGGCATTTTGTGTGCTGACCAGGGAGAAGTACACTCTCAACCATCAGGTCTTGGCCCTGAATCAAAGATGGGAAAATCCACATGCATTGATGGGTTGTCTGAATTTTAGTGTTGAAGATCAGTAATTTTTATTTTTAACTGTCTTTGGGTTGACTGTTTTCATAATTTTAATTTTTTAAACTTTTTTTTAAAGATTTATTTATTTATTATGTATACAGTGTTCTGTCTACATATATGCTTGCAGGTCAGAAGAGGGCATCAGATCTCATTATGGATGGTTGTGAGCCACCATGTGGTTGCTGGGAATTGAACTCAGGACCTCTGGAAAAGGAACCAAGTGCTCTTAACCGCTGAGCCATCTCTCCTGCCCCCTCCATAATTTTAAAATGATTGGTCCCATTTGCACTGGATAAGAAGGCATCAACCATGTGGATAATCAATCAATTTGGAAACAAAGATAATTTTGACTATTGTAATCAATGTAATATATCAACACATCTTAATTAGAAATTCCGCTGGGCCTAGGGAAATGGAAAAAGCAGTAAAAGTGCTTCCCATGAAAGTGTGAGGACCACAGGAATTTGGATCCCAGCACCCATGTAAGCCCTGGGTGGTCTTGACAGCTGGCTGTAATCCCGTCACATGAGGAGCAGAGACAGGAGATCCTGGAAGAAATCCACAAGCTTGAGTTTCAAGTGAGAGACCCTGCTCAGCATGTAAGCCAGGGAACAGTGAGATCCTGCTCAGCATGTAAGCCAGGGAACAGTGAGACCCTGCTCAACATGTAAGCCAGGGAACAGTGAGACCCTGCTCAACATGTAAGCCAGTGAACAGTGAGACCCTGCTCAACATGTAAGCTAGGTAACAAGCTAATAAAAACACCTGACAATCAACTTGTGGCCTCCACACTTATGCTCTTTCTGTTTCTCTTTGCCTCTCTGTCTCTGCCTCTCTCTGTGTGTGACTCTCTGTCTGTCTGTCTCTCTTTCTCTCTCTCTCTCTCTCACACACACACACACACACACACATAGTTACACACACAATTTGCATCCCCACATATGAACACAAATTCACACTCCAGGGAATGCTACAGAGGAAGAAAGGAAGGAAGGGAAGAAGGAAGGGCTAAAGAAATTTTGCCGAAGACCAATTGTCATAAATTGAACGTTGAGAACCACAAACACAGCTCAGTGGTAATGCTCTTGCCAAGCATGCTTACAACCCTAGACAAAGTAAAATAAATAACAAAGTAGTGGACTACATTTGAAAGGAAAACAGTTTGTTATTAATTCTCGGTGGCTTCATTTCCAAAGCAAATAATTTTCAAAACTCATTTTCCTATACTATATTAGATTTCTAGGAGGAGAAATAATATTTTTGCCATGGTTTTGGCTCTGACATCAGCAGTTGTGTACATTTTAAAAAGAATTGCCTTTTTATATTCAGTATTCTGGATAAAATAAGGACATAATATTTAGCAACAATGACTTCTTGGGAAATCAAAAAAATAAACACAGCCTTACAATAATTACAGCATGTCTCTGGCTCTGATAAGTTCTGTCCCTGGCCCTCGGATGCTATTGTGTTTGTTTCCATGGCTTTAACACACTGACTTTTATTTCTGTGGGATGTTCACCAGGACGTACAAAGGAAGGAGCCTTGCTCTTAATTGAATGTAGATGGTTCCTTTTTGGGTTGAAATGCATAGAACTTCTTCCTTTCAGCACCACACTCTCCTTCCAAAATTTAAGGAAGCTGGCTGACATAAGACTATCATAAAATCCACTACAAATACAAAAAAGTTAGAGTATATGAAACTCCAGATTGACATTGGAATCACATGCTACACTGATGTTGAATGATAAGTGAATATGGAAATGATGCTATCTCTTGTGTCCAGCATGACACAAAATTTACAGTGATGGTGGCTGTGAAACTTTAAGCATAATATTTTGTGTAGAAGCTGTACAGGAAAGTGGGCATATTGATTATGTTTCCTCATTCTTTCTTTTACAAACACCTAAGAAGCTGTTATTTACTTATTAGCAGAAAAAAGGAGGCCATTGTCTCTGAAGAGTTTAATACTCTGAGCTCTAATCCCAACTAGATATAAACTAGGATTATGTGAGGAAGTCTTAACCCTTAGCAAAGTATAATTTTAGTCTACTTCAAATGGTATGCAAGACAGTTGCTGATTTCTCTAGTTTAACCTGATTGCTATGGGCTAGAGTGGCTATGGAGTGGAGAGAGGGCCCAAGACTGGCAGAAGAAACTTCCAGAATTCCAGTGAGGAGATGTTTATCCAGGTGAGAGTGGATGTAAGCAGACCCAACAAGAACTAGATGAGCATTTGTGCCTGAAAAGTCTACTACATTTAGGCCTAGCCTGGTGGTGGACGCCTTAATCCTAGCACTTGGGAGACAGCGGCAGGCAGATCTCTGTGGGTTCAAGGCCTGGTCTGCACATTGAGATCCATACTAGCCAGAGATACATGGCGAGGTCCTGTTTCATTGGTTTTTAATGAAAGAATTTCTTTTCATATGCTAAGGTCAGAGGTCCATTTTCATGTCGATGGCTTTTGCCCTGGAATACTTCTAAGTTCTATGACTGTGGGCTGAGCGCCCTATACTGTCTCTAGCAAAAGTGTCTTCAGAGCAAGTTTCAGTGCCTCATTTCCAGCTAGCATCCCAGAAACACTTTCAGTCTCTTCAGCTGACGTTAACACAGACCAGGAACTGAGCTGAGCCTTGACTTTTCAGGATAACTGTGACTGATCCTAGGAGGTAAAAAACCACAGAAGAGTTCATCGACTAGAAGGGCTTCACTGGTAAAGCTGGGACAGAAGTGGTCAGCATGGGGAAGGGAAGCAGGCACTCTGTCCTACAGAGACAGAGCCTGTCCTGGAAGCATGTGTCTGCTTGGGTGCGTTAGCAGCTTTGTAGGCTTGTAGTAAAGCGGATGCTTCATTGGCCTCTGCCTTGCCTTTTTATGGAAACTTCTGAAGTTAAAAATGCTTCCAAGAGTGTTCAGAATTACACGAAGCAATGTGTACATTTACTGTGCATAGCAGCTTGAGGTATGAGTTCATGTTTTTACCACATTAATTCTTACAGTGGCACTTTGGAAAACCTCTATTCTAGAGAACGGAGACCTCTTTCTTCATGGCTGGCAGAAACTTTTTATATCCGTGCAAACTAATGAAATCGTGGCCAATAAGGAAACCAACCTTTAGTTTGTTTAACTGTGTTCTGGAAAGATCATCAAGAGAGTGTCACTCACCTGAGGAGGTGAAAGCTTGGAGAACATCCAGTTCAGCGTGGCCCTGAGATGAGTTCTTTCCCTCCACCGCAAATGCGTTTACATTTATCTACTGGTATTTAGACTAGTTAATGTGTTACGCCAGATAAATCTGTTTCCTGAGTCCATCCTTCAGCTCGTTCTCCCCTCTCTGGAGCTGACAAATGGTTGGAGTTTGACACAGTTTATCAGGTGAGCTCCTGCTGGGTGCTGCCTGTCCCTTGCTCAGCTTGTTCAGACTACTGCAGAGCCAAAGTGAGTTGTCCGAAATATTTTGCTCTTACTCCTTGGTCTAAAAGGAACAGAGACAGATTCAGGTGGCTGTGGGTTTCACCTCCCATAGTGCTTAAGTTTTCAGCCTGAGATGGGCTCTGGATGATTTCCTAGCAGGGTCACTGTAGAAATGCACCAAATGAGACACACTTTTTAATTATGAGGAAAGGACAGAATTAAAGCTGTTTGGTGACTGATGCACAGTTGAAGGGCGTTGAAAGTGCCTTCCTTATTTTGCAAGCAGTGAAAACCTACTTTCTCTGAAACATTACCGCCCTGAGACTTGCCCTTTTGTTACTGGCTGACATGGGGGTGGGAACAAGGAAAAGAAGCACCATCTCCCCATCCCGGCGAGGCTTCCAGAGAGCTCTCATTTCTTCCATTTGTTTTTATCAGCATATACCAACTGCACAGGATAATGAGTTTTACTGTGATAGCCTTACATACACATCTAACACACTCTGACCATATTTTAATTTAACTTCCCTGCATGCTAATACAAAGCTGACACCTGGGCCAAGTCTTGAGTGGGTCTGTTGGGGTCTCTGCTATTCCAAATGCTGTTGTTAGGTCTGTGATTTGGATTTGTGAAGTCTGTGATTTGGGATGCCGCATGAAACAGACCTTCACTCTGACCGGCTGGCATTAGCACAGGTGGTGAGACATCAGCTACACACAGACTCACTGAAGCCACGCACACTTGGCATCTAGCAGTGAACTGGCAGCGGGCGGTCCCTGAGCATGCTTTGTACCACTTGTTGAGCCTAATCCAAAGTGTAGTTTAATCACGGACCGGCCCATTAGCATGATTAGCTGTTACCTATTAGTGTCGCGTCCGAGTGCCATCTCTCTTCTCTTCCTGTCACCCTTGACCATTCCTGTCCACATGTCCAGCTACTGGGAAGAGGGACACAGTAGAAGAGGGAAAGGGGTCCAGATGGGAAGAAAAGGATGCTGGAAAGATCCTTTAGGAAATAGGTCAGGTACTCGGGAGATTAGACGAGCTTGCTTCATCCCTGAATACAAGTCGAATACAATTAGGAGGAATTAGACCTGGGACAAGTAGCTTGGATTTATCAGCTTTAATTGTCTATTGTCAGGACCCAGCTCCCCTCCAGAGGATCCTGGTGGCCTGTCTACACTCTAATACTTTTAATGGCCCTCCATTGTGGGCTTAGCTCTCCTAAAAACAGTGTCTGCTCTTTTTAAAAGGAGCTGTTGGGAAGCCTCCCTTAAAACACCAAGCTGTTACTTTCTCTGTGGAGGATCCCATTCTAAGGTAATGCAGTGTTGGCCCTGGGTCCCCACAGGTGCACTAAGGGAAGATGCCTATTGAACATTAATAGGCGGCTTGCTTCCCTGGTAGGCACTTTCAGGAAACAATGGGCTGCAGATGGAGACCAGATAAGTCCTGGCTGATGGCTTCAGAATCTCCCACTATCTTTGTCAGGCCAGAACTGCCTCGCTATCTTCTGGTTAAGAGTTGTCAGGCTTATTCATAGTCAACCGTGAGAGGTTTTTCGTAAGATAAAGTGTCTATTAGATGAGGCCTGTTATTGTAATACCATTGTTTTCTCTTCCCTCTGCCACCTCCCAGCCTCTGTGGTGGAAAGGAACTGGCCTCCGAACTCCAGGTCCAACTTAAAAGGTTCTGCCACGGGCTTTCTTCCCCCTTTCTGAGCCTGATATGGTACTGATATAATATTCAGAACTCTGGGTTTGGGATTCTGCAAGTTATGGGTTTATTTTCCTAGGCAGCAGCCATGTCTGTGCGCTGGCATCTCCCAGGGTTGTAGTTGAAGGTGAGATCTAGTTATTGTAAGCAAAGCCAGGAGGCATGTGCTTTCTAAGCTTCTGAAAATCTGTCCTCAGTTTTCCTGGCAGGAAAGTGGGGTTTTGTTACTAACCTGGTCTTCATCTTAGGTAAAGTAATAAACCCCATGGAGCAGAGTCTACGCATATGACAGGAGTCAGCGATTCAAAGACTTCATTATTACTCTTATAATTCTCTTCCTCTGCTTCTAACTCCCCCGGGATGCATGCACACACACGCATAGGCATAGGCACACACACACACACACACACACACACACACACACACACACACACACACACACACACACCAAGCCTCTATTGTCTTTAATCTTCTCTTAGAAAGCATGAGAAGTTTTCATCAATCTTTTTTTAACCCCCTGACCAGCTAACTTGCTATGTAGCTGAAGATGACCTTTTTTCTGATCCTCCTGCCTCAACAACCCCATGTGGGGATTACAGGCACATGTCACTTTATCTGCCTTTATGCAGTGCTAGGAACTGAACCTAGGGGTTTGTACAGCCACCTTTTTTTTCCCTTTCTGTGGGCCTTTCGTCTTGCTGTAAGGCTTCTCCTCCCACTGAAAGAGAGAGGAAGCATTTGCCCCAGGGGCTCACTGAGGTGGAAGCTATAAGGAAACTGCATTTGAGTGTGCACCTGCCCTGATGCCCCCCACTCGCTCCCTCAGGGTCTCTGCTCTGCCTCCTGTTAGATCAGGCTTATTCCTTTCCCGCCAAATTCAGGCCTAGAAGACATCTTCTGGGTTCAAAAATGACTGCTTTTCCCACAGCCTTTTCTGGAATTAAGATCCCTCTCATGTTTGAATCACCATAATAAAAGCATGATTAGGAAGGCAATCAGATCTTGGAAACCCACAGTGGTTTCCCCCCCAGATGCCACAGAGATGATGAGTACTGTTGGCATTATTTGTTAAGTTGGTGGATGTTGAACTGAATGAATAACATTAAAATATGTGAATAATTAGATAAAAACAAAACTGTGACTCTGATGAGAGACCAAGATGTACTGGGGTGTCATGACGCGGACTGATCCAGGATGCCCGGACACGGCAGCCATCTTAAAGGTTTTTACAGGCCTTAGAAGAGCACTTATCTTTGCTACATTCCTAGAGAGAGAAGAGAGCGCTACTCCAATTTACTTAATCCTTGTTTCCCTTCTTTAGGAAGTCAAAACACTGACATCATTCTAAGACATCCCACAGGCCCCTAGGATCACCATTCCAAAGTCTAGGCCCTGACAATGTTTGTCCCAGTTTTGGGGAGGTAAGCTGTGTCATGCAAAGGGAGCTGGTGCTATTTTTAAATTGATTTAACACATCACTGAAACGTATCATACACATGTCACGCCCATGACACACACGCTGCATTATAATACAGCATGTGTCATACATACATTCTCGCTCACTCACACACATACTTGCTCTTCTTGTCCGGCCTTCTAAAAAAAAAAAAAAAGAAAAGAAAAGAAAGAAAGAAAAAGAAAGGCAGCCAGAGAAGCCAAGCCCAGTGACTTGAGTTGAAAAGGCTGTTAAAGTTTAAAAGCCAAATGCCCCTCCAGTTCTCATCCTGGCTTTGAGACATGTGGGAGGGCTTCAAAGCCACAGTGCCCCTCTCTTAGGCTCAGGCTTACAGTTGGTCCCCAAATGTTTACCAGCATGAAGATGCCTAACTTACAGGAAGTGGGAAATGGGTGTGGGGGTTGAGGGTGGGTGGGTGAGCAGGGAGTGGGGAAGAGGGTGGGGGGGGTGCTCTATTGATGTGGTTAGCCTGTCATTGACCTTGTTTGGGTATAGCAGGAGTTGAATTAGAAAATGAAAACTTGTTTCATCTTGAGCATATTTCATCCTTTTTTTTTTTTTAACTTTCCTTAGGGAAAAAAAAATTTTTTTAAAACCCAAATGGAGTCCGGTCTCCAGATTTGGTGCTCAATTCCCCTTCATGCTGCCATAGCTACAATAGTCCTTTTCCCCATACAGTCATCTGGCCGCCTACATAGTGACTCCCAACCCACCCAAGGACTAGAGGGGGCGGGGAACCTGGCCCAGGAGCTGAAACTGAATGAATGTTGGCTTGTGATGATGCGTCAAAAGAAAAGGACCGGGATTTCTGAGAACGGAGCTTTGGCATTGTCTTCGATGAGCTACCATTTTCACACACGCTTAATGAGTAAACTCTGCCTGAAAAAAAAGCTGATTAATAAAGACAACTGCTGAGGCGTTTGGGTGTTCTAACGCCAGAGAAGATGATACAGCGAGTGCCTGAAGATGTACCCAGGGATTGTTTAGAGCGAACATCTTGCCACTTGAGACTGCGGAGCGTGGCAGCCCCCGTTCTCTCTGTAGTGTGCCTGCTGGCGTCGCCCAGCCTGACTCCGCAATCTGGACCTCACTGCTCTCGCATCCGGGAGGGCCGAGTGACGCCCACCATCAGCCCCTTCCTCACCTGCCCAGCCGTTCTGCCCTGGACAACACCTAATACTGTAATGCGAACGTGACGCTTCTGAAGAGGGGTCTTGCCTTCTTCCCTGTATCCACTTTCCTTTTTTGGCCATTCATTTTAAGTTCTAGCATTATCTGCCCTTAACCCCGTAATCATCATCAAAAATTGGCCTGGAGCTGTTGGTTTTGTTTTTAGTTTGTCCTCATCTCTTTGAAACAAGAAGCAAACACTTCAAGGACATTATATTCCAATATCCCGAAATCTGCTTTCCTAATAGTTCCACCTATGGCTTTGTCCAGCTCAGCTGAAACACCTGGAACTAATTTTAGGGTTGCCTGGCTAAGCCTCACACTGGTATTTGATGTTTGCGTCCTCCCCAGACTCAAGCCCGTTTCACCACCTCAGAAGGTGAGTGCGGGCTGATATTAATTAACCGTGAGCTGATTCACTGGCATCTTCCCGTCATTAAAGCAGGTATTTGGCCTAAAATAGCCCCTTCCCACCCTGACTGCCACCCTTTGCCTGTTCCTTTACACCACAGTGTAAAGTGGAGTCACGGACACTTGCACGGTGTCTGTGGCCCAGGAGCAGAGTCTATCCTGAAAGGGAAGTGAAAAAAACGTGTTACCTGATCTGCAGTGGAGACAGCCAGCAGCAGGCCAGCCCTCGGGATGACTACATTGTTTTTCTGTCCATCGTGGTGCTGACTCAGCATCAGTTAATAAACCCTCTGCAGAAGGCTGGATTTCTTTTGTTTAATTATCACTTGGACCTTTCTGAGAACTCTTAAGAATTGTTCATTCAGTTTTATCCCCTGGCACAAGAGTATCTAACAGCTTGTTTCCTCTTGGTGCTAGCGCCCCCTCTGGCATAACATGCAATGACAGGTGGACCTATGGCCCCAGGGAGTGTTGCTACCCTCGTCCCCTAGTAGGAATTGGATTGTTTTGAAGTACACAGATTGTAGAAGGATTTTTAGATGCACATACCATTTTCAGTGAGATAATCTTCTACCTCCCACCCCACCCCATTTCTCCCCCCCCCCCCCCCCGCAAAAAAAAAATTCTGGGAAAGTTTCTTGAAAGAAAACTTAAAGATAAACAGGCCTGTCTTTATGATTGAGCTGGGTTTTTGTTTTGCTGTGTTTCATTTCTTCCTGTAAACAAATACTCAAATGTCCACTTCATTGTATGACTAAGTTGGTATCATTAGGTTGGGTCTGGGTGTGTGAATGTGGGTGTGGATGTGGAAGTGGGTGGGTGTGGATGTCTCGTGTGTTTAAAATACTAGAAAAGACACCACAGACTAAGGTTGAAAGAGCTGATTTTTAAAAACAAAACAAAAACCTGTGATGAGGCAAGCAGGAAAAGTGGAGGACTTGAATTTCTGTGATCTAAACAGTCATGGTGATGGGGCGCTGGCTATAAATGGGCCTTTGCATCATTGTTTCTCTGAATTAGAGGATTCCTTGCTGAAGGCACAAGACCATTGAAGGAAGTAAAGCATCTGGTTTGTTTTGTAATGAGAAGCAGGAATGCAAGGTCCACGCTCTTAATAATAAACAAACAGGACATTGTATGCCATCATCGCAGGATGTCCTTCCTTCTGGAGGACTGGCTGGGGCTGAAGGAAAAGCCACCCAGGCTCAGAGCAAGCCCCACTAATTACTGCCTCCAACAGCTTTCCACTCACGGTGATCAGTTCAATACCCCCTTTTTAACTGAGGCCATTCTTACTCTCCATTGTACGTGCTCAGAAGCCTGGCTGCGGGTTTGGGCCTGAGGGGTGGGAACAACAAAACTAGTATATATGATCATAACTTTTTCCTGTTTCCCTATTTCCAAATGGTTGAAAGAAGGAAGTTAAGTCTACCCAAGCTGAATGTATTCAGTTAGCAGGAAAAATGAAATCCTGCGTGTTTAGATAGTAGAGGAGAAACGCCTCAGAATACTTATTTCACTGGCAGTGACTCCAGGGCTACACAGCGTCCTCGTGTTGCGTGTGATGCCGAAATACTTTTTCTCCTTCCGAGTAAGTCGGATCCTGTAACTGAGACACCAAGTTTAGGTGACTTGGGTTTTCTTCCCCGGAGTAGTCCCCCCCAGCCCGCCCCATTCTGCCGCGACAGGAAGCAGGAGATCTGGAGTCCTTAGAATACAATCGCAGAGTGAGTAAGCGCGGAGGGCTAGCGCCAGCACAGGGAATTAGGAAGATTCCCAGTCCTGGAGTACTTAGAATACAATCGCAATCGCGGCGTGAGTAAACGTGGAGGGCGAGCGCCCGCAAAGGGAAGTAAGAAGATTCCCAGTCCGTGTTGAAATTCACTTGCAAAGAGAGGAAGCTGCCGTGGCTCGCAGTCGGGGTGGGGGTGGGGGGGTGGAGGGGAGCCCTGAACCCCGCGCCGCACGGCTGGGCCGTCCAGGTGCGGCCACGCCCCCATCCCGGCGGCTGGTAGGAGTGAATCAGACCCGTCAGTGGGTAGAGAAGTCTGCGGCAGGCAGGCAGGGAGGGGGAAGAGCCGTCGCTCGCGAGCACAGACAGTGCTGCCGTGACACTCGGCCCTCCAGTGTCGCCGAGACGCAAGAGCAGCGCGCAGCACCTGTCCGCCCGGAGCTAGCCCGGCGCGCGGCCGTAGAAAAGGAGGGACCGCCGAGGTGCGCGTCAGTGCTGCTCAGCCCGGCCGGCCGGGACGCGGGAGGATGTGGACTGGGTGGACATGAGCGAGCCTTATCTCAGATGTTGGATCTTCTCTTGGAAAAACGTGTGGGTACGACCTTGGTAAGGAACTAGATTCTCTTTTTAATCTGATCGGGAAACTTTATTCTTCTCTCTCTCTTTTTTTTCTTTCTTTTTTATTTTTATTTATTTATTTATTTATTTTTAAAGAATGCAGTTGCAGTAGAAACCAACGCTTCTGCTTTAGTCCGCGGAGCACTGTCAAACATACTTTTTCCGTATGAATCATTAACCCTTTCAGTTCTAGATATAATTGTCAATTCACTGAAATTTCAGTAGTGGTTCTAGTCGGCTTCCCCGCTTCCCCACCCGCTGCCAGCAAAAGCCACTATCCCGGGTTGGCTTACGTTTTCAATTTTATTAACTTTAACATGGTTTGTTCAACATGACCTTACGTGTTGGAACTAAATGAAGAGTTTAAGTTGTAACTGGGGCAAAGACATCCAAACATCACCCTCTCACCCCCATCCCAGGAGCATGATATTTAGGGAAGATGTGGGGAAACGTGAAAAACACCTCGAGCGACTCTCTCAGTGTTTACATTTTCCTAGCGCATGTTCTTACATGGATATCCTTACTCCTAATTTTAATCTGTCGCATCTATGTGGGAATGCGTTGGAGGGGCTGTTCATCCTTTTGTTTTGTTTTGTTTTTTTCCTCTTTGGGAAGCAGTTTTTCCGAGGGAGCGCCGATTCCAGGAGGATCCCGGAGTCTTCTGTAGAACTTAGTTACAGTAAAGCTGTGCCACTTCGGTGACTTCTGGGAATTCATGCACTTTCACATTTAAATGGAAAGTGCTATTTGTGGCTGAGAGCTCCTAAAGGAATTCTCTTCAGGGAATTCTATTGAATATTTTTATGTTTTGTTTTTTATTTTTCCTATCTGGCTCGAGATGTCCTCCGATCCAAAAAGGCTGCAGGGTGTTTCCCCCTTCACCCATTTCTCTTTTCCTGTGGTCCATGGGAGCTCGGGAAGGCTGGTGCTCAGGGATGCTGGCAGGATGCACTTTCGGGCTTCCCTGCTAGAGGATGAAAGAGGCGAGCGCGCCAGAGGGAGGGTGACAACCCAGTTGTTTTGAAAGTTGTTCCGCATGGGGAGCTGGTGGGAAAGTTCAGTCTTCCCCATTTGGAAAAGGCAGGCTAGGTTCCGCTCCTGCACCACACGCGCTTTCCATTTTTAGCTTCATTCAGAGGCAGACAGCGCTCCTTCCTCTTCCTCTCCTTGTTTGTGACACTTCTCTGAGGCAGCTTTTCCACAGCGCTGAGGGTCCGGCGGCCATGACCCCAGGCGTCCCGGGACACAGGACGCAGCAGCGTCCACAACCTATTTCTGCCTTCAGAGGTAAAGCCAAGAATTGTTCAAAGGTAGCTGTTCTTTTTCTCCTGATAAATTGCCATATATATATATATATATATATATATATATATATATATATATATATATATATATATATATTTTTTTTTTTTTGTTTTGGTTTTTCAGCCAAGGGTTGCATTTTAAAATCGTGCTTCTTCAAGGCAGTCTGCTTTATACGGCTTTGGACTCTTACTCAACTGTACAAGTACTCCATCAGCTCTTAAAGTCTTCAGACTACTGTGTTAGTCATAGCCTCTCAGAGGGAGCCACAGGAACGTCGGACAATGGGGATTACAGGCCTTTCCCTTCTCTTCCAGGCTGCCCCTAAGTGTAGCTCCAGCTCCGTGAAGTTTCAAGGTTTAGCAGAGAGGACTGAGATCATGAAAATGGACATGGAGGACGCTGATATGACTCTATGGACAGAGGCTGAGTTTGAAGAGAAGTGTACCTACATAGTGAACGACCACCCCTGGGATTCCGGCGCCGACGGGGGTACTTCTCTTCAAGCAGAGGCATCCTTACCAAGGAACCTGCTTTTCAAGTATGCCACCACCAACAGCAAAGAGGTAAGCCTCTGCCTCAGTGAAGACTGACTGGCCCTTGGGCAGCTCTCCCACTATCTCTGAGAACCATGAGGATTTATACGCATTGACAAATAATTGATCACTCTAGTCACGGTTTTCATTGCTTTCTCTCCAAGCCAATTCCTATTCATTTCCTCCTACCGTCAGCTGTTCTATACTAATTAGTAAACAGTTAAATCTTTTGGCAAACTGACATGTCTTGGAAGAGCTGACTTGCAGCTCGGGTGGGCAGCACTCTGAGGCAGCTGCAGCTCTGCTCTCCACACTGGCCCTGTTGTACAAAGCTTTAAAGAAGGAGTTTTCTGGGGGGAAAAATGTTTTCTTTTGTCTCCTTTTGCTCGTGAGATGGCTTTATTCTTTTTAACGAGCCAGCTTTATTAGCTGGGTTTCTAAAATTATTCTCAAAACCTTGACATGTTTATTAACTGAAGTGATGGCATTAACCGGGAGGACGAGGGTCACGTAAAAGTGTCCTCTGTCAGGATGACTTCACTAACCACTGTTTACCTGCGGCAGCTTCTTCACCTTGGCCAGGCTGGCAGGCCCACTCCTTAGGGCTTCTGAAGTGGGTACGCTCTTTGTTGTTTCAAAGGGACAGGCAACTGAGGAGCACCTGAGTTGTGTTTACCAGTTTATATAACAATTAAAGCCGGCACGATGTGTGGCTTGGAAATGATTTGAGAGCCACCTCTTGTTCTGAGAGTCAGCTACTGCAGTTGCTGTCCTCTGATGGGCTAAGTGGCCGAGGACAGCCTCCAGCAGACTTCCCACCATCACAGCCCTCACCCACAGTGCTGTGGTTCTGGTACTTACTGTCTTGGGGAGCAGTGAAAAGGAGATCATCCTGAGTTGTAAAAATCCCAGATTTGCTCCTGGAAGTATTCATGATGGCCATGTTAAGTCACTTTCCTCCTTCAGCATGTGAAAGAATCCGGGAGTCGGGAAACACTTTGTCTCTTTCCTGTTTGTATGTCTGAGTTCAATGTTTTTGGGAAGGAGGAAGGGGGAGAGAGAGATCCAAACTTAAAGAGAGGAATTCTGCTTTGAGTTTCACTAAAGCCCCGCTCCTGTCTTTTGTTTCTGATGGGAGACTAGTGCTAGATTTTATTAAAAGCAAAATTTAAATTGTAATTTGTGTATAAATATTACAAAAAAAAGTGTAACCCCAGAGGTCAGCCTTAATTATACCTCTTCCTGAAAGCGATGTTCTCAGTAGAAAGCCTCTGAGCTGTAGCTCTTGGAGTCAATGTAGCATTTGTTTGAGGCCTGGCTGAGGCTTTAAAAGGTGTAGTGTGTTTTTTTCCACATCAAATTTGACTAAATATTTGTCCCCTCAAAAGGGTCATTCATGTCCTGCTGTCTCTGCAGCCTGTTGGGATAGAAATGAAGACCCCTACTTTGTGGGTCCTCTGCTTTTGTTAGCCTACAATGTCCTTCTCAGTTCAGCTCTTTTAAGTTTTTCAATTTTTGTCATTCTACTGGAAATCATGGCTGAGTGGAGTTATGCTATTAGATCATTTAGTTCAAGGTTCAGAGAGAGATAGTCAACTTCCCCAAAGGCTATGTAACGACAGCCAGGCTCAGACTGGGAGCAAAGTTCTCTGATTGCTCCAGGTGTTTCTAGACCATGCTACCCTGGTCCCTCTTGGTGTCACTGTGGTTTTATTTATCATCTTGACTTAGTTCAGAGCCGTCTTTTTACTAAGCCTGTTCCCTTTTTTTCTGCTGAATCCCTCCCTCTCTCTGCAAAGTAAAGCAACCAGAAAGAGACAGTACTTGTTTCCTGAAGGGGAGTCCTTCATAGCACGTAGGAAGTTGGGATTCTGTTATCCTTCTTCCCGGTATTTTACTTAAATGAAACAGTTGAATAGGGGGTAGTACCTCTTCAGTCCTCAGTCACAAAAGCAGCCAGGAAACAACTTAAATATCATCCTGTCCTAAGCTTACACCAAAATGTATGCCTGTTTCTCTCTCTCTCTCTCTCTCTCTCTCTCTCTCTCTCTCTCTCTCTCTCTCTCTCTCTCTCTTTCTCTCTCTCTCTCCCTCTGTCTCTGTCTCTGTCTCTGTCTCTGTCTCTCCCCACCCCATTTTGAACTTTGGCACAGCTCCTTAAGGGTGGTGAAAGAGAATGGCAGAATTGAGCCATTGAGAGTGTGATAGATGCAAACCAGTTCCAGGACAGAAATGTCTAGAATCGCTGAAATGTTTACATACATTATCGTTGTTTCATTGTTCAGTTAGTTCTCTGAGTCCCATGAGTCGTGGAAACAGGGAAAAGGCCTTTCTACATGTAGGTTTTATCTGACTGATTTATCTCACTCATCTTTAAATGTTTTCATTAAAATAGCAAAAGCTGTTACTTTATGTACTGTGTGCTGACATCCTGGGGAATTTTTTTTTAACAAGATCATTTTTCATTATGAATTTGTGCTATGTGTCAGCACCTTCTCACCCCCCACCCCACTCCCTTGGTTTAAAAACAAAACATACAAACTGTATTTCTGGTCTCAACATTAATTTTTAGATCTGGCTCAGAATCATTCTGCACTTTTATTGAGGCTGTTCTTACTTCCTATTTCCAGATCTAAAACTAAATACAGACATGCTATTTAAAACTTTTAGAACGTTTAACCTGGTGGGTTATTCTTTTGTGGGGAGTTTCCCCTTGGCCTCCTGAGATAATCTGTGAATATTTGACTACAGAAAAATCATTGAAGGTTTAGAAGCAGTGTCCAGGACAGATTTCTGCTGTCAGTTGAGGTGGCTTTGTCCTCAAGAGGCACTTGGCTCCTCTGAGACTCTGATCTGCAGTTGAGTGATGACAAACGTCAGGCAGAGCGTAGGGACTTGGTGTCCATTCCAATTGAGTACATTATTAAGTTGAGCCATCTGTAAAGGATCTCACCATAACATGCAATTCCACCGACAAACTCTTTTATTTTGTAGTGTATGGCAAGGCACTACCATATTTCCTTTAATATAAAGATAACGAAGTTGGAAACCTTTCAAAACACCTGTTCATTCCTTTGAACAATGGAGTGAAATACAGACTGGCATCTTGGTCTACACCCTTACAGTTAAAAATATAGGGGGAAAATTCTAATTTGATGAGGTTCAGAGAGGAGAAAGATAACAAGTAATTAAAGTACTCTTAATTTGAAGTGTGGAAGCTCAGACCACATTCAGAACTGAAGAGTCTCTTTCAAATCCCTGTGCTTTCTTGTGTGTGTATATTGCACGCTCTCTAAAGGGTGGCCTACGTTATCCTTATTATCAGACTTTCATTCCATATTCTCATTCATTCCATCCTGAACTGTTTTTAAAATAATCTTTATTTTGTAAAGTTGAAAAGAAGGCCTGGCTTTTGTCTTAAAGCTCGACAGTTTGCACTCTGCAGCCAAAGCACTGACAGAGACAGATGTGCCCAGGTGGCAGAGAGGTCAGCTCAGCACATGAAGCAAGCTGGAAGGGCTTCCGTGGGGCAGAGGAAGCATGGGCAGCCTTTGGAAGCCTCTTTCTCTTACTGATGGGTTTATAGAAAGTACAAAGCTGCCAGTCCCCAGCAGTAATTCTTTAGGACCCTGGTCAGTTCCAGTGACGTTTCCTTCCTCAGTTAGGTGAGCACATTCTTAATTAGTGTTTTTAGCACCGTGCAACTCAAAGCACAGGCCAGGTTTCTCTGTACCATTTGCTTGTTCCTAGGATAGAACACTGTAAACAATGGGTTAGGGAGGTGGGGTTGGGCTATGATACTCATCTGGGTTTTTGGGGACCAGAGACCTCTACCTTGGTTTTCTACTTTCCATTAAGAGCAACTCTGGCTCCCATCCCCGTGTTAGAATTGCAGTTTTTGTGTCTTCTTTGACTAATAAAGCAGACATGGATTTGACACAGAGGTGTTTATTGTGTATTATGATTAGTAAGCTCAACTTGGAGTGGATGCAGATGGTTTAGCTGATGTTGTTTTCTGAGATCGAATCTTGAGATGTCTGTAGTCTGAACGCAGGCCACAAGCTGGTGATCTTTCTGACTCCTGTGTACTATGATTAAGCATACACCCCCACTAGTGATAGATAGGTGACTTAGAAGCAACAGGATTCCTCTAATCTCAGAATGCTGAACTGTGTTTCTTCATCTGTCAGTGCTCATCTGTATTCCTCAGCTCTGCGTATAGTAGGAATTCTGATTATTAAGGTTCTATTTTATTCATAAAAATCATCTAATATTGAAGTTCAGTCTGGGTGTATTTCCCAGACAGACCTTGAACCTCAGCCTCCAGAGTAGTTGGGATATGAAGCCACATGGGTACTTTATTTTTTTTAAAGGCTGCTTGGTTTTTCCTTGTTCTTGTGTCTTGTCTGTCCATTTGCATGTGTGAGGTTACAGATGTTAGGTGCTTCCAATACTGATTTAAACTTCTACAGTGCTGAGTCCATACCTGTGCTTGAAAGATACTAGACAGGTTATGCCTTCCCCACATTCTTTTGTTGTAGGAACAAGATTCTAATTAACTTCCTTTTGGCCACAGGAAAATGTATTTTCTTAGGGTAAGATTGATAGGTGAAAACCAAGAGGCCATTCTGTAGAAAGAAGAGTAGCAATTTGGAAGGGAAACTGTGACCTCAATGTAATGCTCCTTGTTGGTAAGCAAGCTCTGACTCTGAAGACACTGTCTGCAGGAGGCTATAATTTAAAGCAAAGTTGATGAACCAGTCTAGTGCCTTTCTTAAAATTACTGCTTTAAAGTGGATATGTTGAAATTATCAGCTGCTAATTATTGGCTCACTGACAAATGGCATTATTTGTTTTTCCTGTTTGGCATTTTAATATTATGGAATAAGCATTCAAATGTAAATGCCTAATAACGTGTGTATTATAGAAGACAATTCCATGAGTTTTACAAAGTAGGTTCAATAATTTGTCCTAAACGAGCCCGTGACCAGGGAAGGCTAGCCAGGCTTTCTGGGTATATTTTTATCTCCAGAGCCTCTGCTCTGAGATGCTCCTGTCTCCCCAAAGCTGGGCTGTAACCGACAGAAGCAGTGATGAAGCTTTCTTGGAAGCATAGACAGATGTAATGAGGGCAGAGAGCATGAACATCTGCCTTTTTCAGACCTTTGCCACAAATTCATATAGGACCAAAAATAACACCTTTAACTCACTGACTTTGTTTCGAGTTGCATTGAGTAGAGCAAATTTTCTCCTCCTCCACCCCTTTCCTGTCTTAAGAATACACCGTTAACTATATATTGAATATTAAATTGTTTAAGAATAAAGGGCATTTGATGATTTAAAAAAAAACTAACACGAGAAAGAGTGGCCTGTGCAAGCTATGCAAGTTTGCTTATTTCATATTAGACAGAGGTTACAGTTTTGATGGATTGAATGAGGTTACCAATGTGTATTATAACCAAAGTCCTGGATTCCACTGCAAGCAGTCTGAACAGTCATTAATTCACTTACCTGCACCTGCCATTTTAGGTATATAATTATACAAGAGCCACCAAGAAAAATAAAAGTAGAAATTAATATTATGTTTTACACTGCCCTTGGTCACTTCAGGAAGACATTCCTTACTGTTTTGAACCAGAACAAATATTAAAATGAGAAAGCAAATCTCTACTGTGAAAGGTGAACTCTGAGTAGTTCTCAGAGTTCGTTTGAATTGCTTCCTGGTTTGTGTCTGATTTTTTTAGTACCCTAAAAAGAAAGTTATGATCAAGGAAGAACCGCCATAGTTACCATGTCTCTTTAGTAAACCCCACAAAGTCGTGATGCACCAGGGCTTCAGTCTGAAAAGGTCATTTCCTCAGATCTTAGAAGCCACATCTTTTAGAACCCACAGTCTCCTCATTACACATTCCATTTCAAAGAGGGACTTCTGACCACCATTGAGTAGATGTTAGAGAAGAACAAAGTTACTTGAAAGATCTTTCTTCTAGTAAAGAACCCTTACAAGCTATGAGGGAAAGACGAGGGGGGAGGAAAAACCTCATCTGGAATGAAAAAAAAAAAAAACTTAATGTGTTTGGTTTCTGGTTCCTTCGGCCTCTGTGGAACAACTAAAGAGCATTATTTTGGTTTCTGAGGTTAAAACTCTTTTATTCCCCTCAAGCACACTATGTTTATGGTTTGAGGGAGAAGGAGGGAGCTAGGAAATGAAGGGTCGAATCTGGACGTCTCCCTACGCCGCTCATTCTCTTAGAACAGAATGCTGATCTCCTGGTGTTCTAGCATGAAAAACAATAAAGTCAAGACCAGAAAACGGTCCCCTGAACTATCTCAGTGCCAGGCGGCCTCCGTAATGAAGCTTACTGTTACCATCATCATTGATGTCTTGATAGGTTATTAATGGACAATTCGATTCACTAAAGTAACAAGATTGACATCTTGAAGTCTGTGTAATGAGTTCATGTTTTACTCTGTAGGTCATTGGCGTGGTGAGTAAGGAGTACATACCACAGGGAACGAGGTTTGGACCCCTGATAGGTGAAATCTATACCAATGACACGGTTCCCAAGAACGCCAACAGGAAATATTTTTGGCGGGTAAGTAACATTTTTAAGACTTTTCAATATTTGGGGTAGAGGGAGCTTAAGGAACAGGGCCACTTCCTTTTCAGCCTGTGATGGGAAACAATGCCAAGGAAGCATTGGAATTCCAAGTAAGTTCGATAAAACTGGTTAAACGTTCTGGAAACACTGCTGTAGGTGGTGAGATAGGGACTCCATGTGAATCTTGATTTCTGCAACTCACTGCATCCAGCTTTGTGATGAAAGGAAACAGTTTGCTGCTTGCTTCAAGGGCAGGTTCATTTGCATTCCCTTCGAGGAAGTAGTAATGAGTCACCAAGCCTTCGATTTCACCCTCTCTTGATTTCTTGCTGAGTTCACTTCAGTTGAATGGAAGAGTTATCATAAATGAATTATCTTGAAGAGAAATGTCACTAAAAAAGGATAGGTAAAAGGTGGGTTAGTGGGGCAGAGGATGACCACAGAAGTCATTTTATTTAAATCTCTCAGCACTGTAAAACACTTGACAGCACCCTAAGTTGCTAAGCATAAGGAAAATCCGGACATGCATGTGACATGAGAGACTTGGCAAGTACAGCTATTTCAAAGGTCTGACTGATGCAGTCTCTTGGGATGTCAGGGTTTGCAAGGACTCTGGGGTGACCTAAGAGAAGGGATTCATGGGTAAAATCTAAATTGGGAGTGGATAAAGGAAAAGTCAGCCTCCCTTTCCCCAAGATGTCTCCAGCGTGCTCAGGTTACAAATGAAGAACTATTTATATAAATTTAGTGGGCACTTTTCCTCATACAGACATTAAGTACACATCACCTGAAGATATGGTAATAACCAAGACTGGATCATGTGTAACCTGGCTGATATTTTTGCATAAGTAATTTATCAAGACTTTGGTTAGGAAATTACTTGTGAAGTTATTCCTGAGAGATTCCTCTACATCTAGGACATTTTATTTCCAGACACTTACTTGCTAACTTCGACAACTGTAGTTGTGGATTTGTTAAGAATCATTTGTTCTCAATTTTTTGCTTATTTAATAATTATTTACTGTTAAAATATATTACTATATGACTGACAATGTGAAAATAAGAGTGCATTTTTACCTTTATTGCCATTCTCAGATGGGAGCCATAGATTAATCTTGGCCTCAAATGGTCTGAACTAAGACAATCTGACATGTTCATTAATACATTGTCATTTTGAAAATAGTCAAGAAACACCTAAGAATCTCCCATTCCTATCCCAGTCCTGTTTCATTAAAAGATTTACAAAATAATAATAATAATTAATAATAATGAACAGAAAGGCTTTCCTTTCACATGCAACAAAGACTGTAGGGAAGAAAACTTCTCCCATGTTGGAAAAGCCTGATTTGTAAGGCAGGAATATGAACATCTGTTGTGAGGAATGAAAGGGTTTCATGCAAATTACAGTCAAAGAGATGCTCAAGTTGAGAAACCAGTGACATTTCTTGTAACTGTACTATGAGTCAGCACGTGTTTAATCTTCTTGATAATAGATGGAAAGGCAGGCATCCGTGTGCGTTTTACAAATGCATGGTTTTATTTTCTTGGGGTGTGTGTGTGACTTCATGGCATCCACGGGTCTGTTTTTAAATGAGGATACAGTAAGTTGTAGTCGTGGAAAGCCGGCTGGGATCAACACATCTGCAACAGTTTCCGCCCCAGTGCAAGAGCGCTGGAACCCCATGTTCCTGGAAGTTTGCGCGTCAGAGTAAACAAACTTGAAAACCCCTCTTGATAGCTGAATTCACCCAGTCTTGTTACATTTTCTCTTAACAAGACACACCGCGGAAGCTCTCACAGGCTGCTTTGATGAAGCCACATACATCCCCCTCACAATTCACAGGAAGTCACTCTTAAAAGAAACTGATTCTGCTCTTTGCTGCCTGTATTAAAGGGACAGAGTTCCTTTTTATTTCTGATAACGCTGGAGAGAAATACAGAAACGCTCACACAGCCAGTGTGTGACTAAGAATAAAGCAATAGCCTTCTGCCCGATAGAGCTCTCTGGGGTGAGCAAGCACAGCACCTCTTGGAGACTCGATTTGCAGATGACCAGGTATTGACTGTCCTTTGTGTAAAGAAAGCTCTGGGGTCTGAAGGAAGGTGGTGCCTCTTCAAGATAAGGAGTGAGTTTATTACCCCTTGGTTTCAGTAAGAGTGTTTTTTTTTTTTTCTCTCCCTGTTCTTAACTATGCCTTTTTACTTAGCCAGAGGTAGCGTTGCTAGAGGACAAACTCTGTTCATTACAGGAACCATATATTTTTCTTCCTCTTCTTTTTCAAAAATCCCCAAAGCGTGATTCTGTGTGTGCTGTTGCAGCCATCCTCACAGACACCGGGGAATGTCTACTCCTTTGGCATGAGAGAGAGGCACAAGGCTGCACACGTTTTACCAAGAGGAAAAGTGACTTCTCGGTAGACTGCCAAACTGGCCTCTGTGCCAGTGGCTCGCTTTGTTATGGCAGGTGAAGTTCACCTTTGCCCCACCCAGTGTTTCCACAAAAAGGCAGGGTTCCAAGTATTCATCTGAACAAGTGTTACTGTGGGACTCAGGGTTGGGGGTGGAGGATGTTTGCAGAGTCTGAGCCCCGGGCGGAGGTGTAGGAAACACACGTACAGAGGCCATAGAAAAAAGCTGAGACTCAGTTTGACGCAGTCCTCAGCTTGCTGCTCTGCCCAGTGACTCAAAGCACTAAAAGTCAGCATAGTTGGAAGTGTGCTGAGCAGTCGCTGCTCGCTGTTCGCTACTGTAGCCAGAGTTCCCGGGGGCAGTTTCATCCGCTCCAGGCTGCTCTTTAGATGAGGTTTTGTGTTTTATTCCTTTCCTATCCGCCCCACCACCACACACATGAAAAGACCATACAATTGAAATGGAAAAGGTAACTGAGAAAATGTACCTTACCTCATTTCTGGTGATTCAAGATGATTCCCACCCGACCAGAGATCCGACTCTTTCTCTAACTAGGCAGTGAGGGCTGGAATCCCACCTGCTGCCTTGCTTGCCTGTGTTTATTCTGAGAGATTTGGGGAAGCTTTCCCTGGCTTTGGGCTAGCTGCTTTTCAACACTGCATCTTTCCTCTCTTTTGGACAGATCTATTCCAGAGAGGAATTCCACCACTTCATCGATGGCTTTAATGAGGAGAAAAGTAACTGGATGCGCTACGTGAATCCAGCTCACTCTGCCCGGGAGCAAAACCTGGCTGCCTGTCAGAACGGGATGAACATCTACTTCTACACCATTAAACCCATCCCTGCCAACCAGGAACTTCTTGTGTGGTATTGTCGGGACTTTGCAGAGCGCCTTCACTATCCTTATCCTGGAGAGCTCACAGTGATGAATCTCAGTAAGTGGATTACAGAACAAAAAATAAATAAAAAATGCCAGTCATGTCAGTTCTGCCCCTATGAGCTAATAACATGTTGTTTAATTATAGGGCTTCATCACCTGTTGGACTAAGTAGGTGGCTTTAGCTAAGACTAGGAAGAGGAAAACATTTTTAATATCCCTATTCCTTATTATGAAACTTATTCATCAAATAATTATTATATGTGATATATATATATATATATATATATATATATATATATATATATATATATATATAATGATCTACTCTGAATGTTGATTTCAGTAAGTTACAGGAAGAAATACATTTCCAATTCTAATTGATGCAAAGGGGGCGATTGGAGGCATAATGCAGACTGGTATGGACATGTTGAGCATGCCGGCTGCAGTCCCTTATTGCCGTAATGTGTCAGGGCTTAGTGTGTTCATTGAAATCTTGGAAAGACACCTGTGGATAAAGCCATGAGCTAATGTGGAAGGCTGTTTCTAGAAAACCTGTCATAATTGTTCAAGTAGTCTAAGTGAATAACCCTAAAAGATTTCATATCTTAGCTTCCTTCCTTATGGTAAAGTGAATTAATCTCATCTTTTAATCAGTCTTACGGTAACCACCTATCGCTTTATCTTGACAAATTCTTGGTTCCTTAGGTTTACAAGCTTTTACTTTTTTTTTTTTTTTAAGTTTGGCTAAAATTGCTGTCATGACCTCTACAAAGCATTCCTCTAGTTCAGTCATTCTCAAGTAGCTTTAAGAAGAATTTAAGAATAAAAAATTCTAACTTCTATTATAACTCTGGTTATATGTTCTGGGTTATAGCACTTTTTAAATGACCACCTTTTGATTAAAATGAAATGTTGAAGGTTTAAAAGTTTTGGTTTTGTTTGTTTGGGGGGTTTTGTTTTGGATTTAATTTTTGGTTTTCTGAGACAGAATTTCTTTGTGTAACTCTGGCTGTTCTAGAACTAACTGTGTAGACCAGGCTGGCTTCAAACTCAGAGATCTGCCTGCCTCTGCCTCCCAAGTGCTGAGATTAAAGGCAGGCACCACCACCTCCCAGCAAAAGTTTTCATTTTGATACTATCTCAACCTTGAGGAAACGTTTCCAGAAAACTACAGAGAATTCCAATGTGTTGTTTACCAAGTTTTTACTATGCTGTCTCCTTTGCTTTCCCTGGAGACTAAATATAGTCCACATTTTACCATTGAGACATTGGGAATAAATATTAATTTTAGTAGTTTAACTTTAAGACCAATGACTTAATGCTAGCATACTCCGTCTAGCTGTCCATGTTTGTTCTACAATGTTCAGGCTGTCAGGAATTTTCAGTTTTCTGAAAAATCACAGCTTCAGCAGCTTTCCTGTAGGATCACATTATAGGTTCTGTGCCCAGGGCCGTTAACACAGCATAGTGTGCCCTTGAGCTGAACATGGTAGGTACCATCCATTCTAGCCAAAGGGAGTGGTCCCTCTCCTCCTATGTTTGAATTTTGTTTTTTATTACTGTTGTTTTGTTTTTGTTTTGACAGGGCCTCATTCAGCTTAGGCTCACTTAAACTTGATAGGCAGCCAAGGATGCCCTTCAACTTCTGACCTCACCCACATACCTGAAACACAAGGGTTACAAGCATGTGCCCACCATGGCTGGCTCAAGCATTGATTTTGTGTGTGTGTGTGTGTGTGTGTGTGTGTGTGTGTGTGTGTGTGTGTGTGTGTGTGTTCAGAGGTAATTGTGATGTATACTGTGAAATGACACACCCTTTGTCTGATATTCCTGCTAAAGGAAGAGTTAACAATGCAGTCGCACTACAAGGCTCCTGCCACTGATTGTGAAACCTGTTGGCTCAGGTGTGGCAACTGATGATTGAGACAGTGATCAGGAAAATTTCCACCATTTCATCAGGCAGGCCTAATAGGTAGAGTGTGTGTCCACGATGAGTTGTTCTGGATTTCCATGCTTAAAGCGTAATGGAGGTCTGTCCAGAACGTCCCTAGGGACTGACATGCGGAGAAAGACTAGGGATGGGATGAAGGAGGCTAGGCGGCCAGAAATCATAAACTGGTAAGAAAGGAAAGGGAGGGAAGAGGTAAAGAGGACTATTCAATTTAGCTCCTAACCCTCCCAATCTTTTTGGTAACTTTTTTCTATCTATCTAACTAACCCATCTAGAAATCAGTTGACCAAATTATAGACTTCTGAATGTTAACCTGCTTTCTCGGTTTCAGTTGAAAACAGACTTTGTTTTGCCTACTGCAGAACTTCTAGGTTCTTTCTTGGCGTCTTGGGGGTGCTTATTATAGATCGAAAATGTGAGTCGGCATAATTAAGCCATTCAGAACCTCAGAGGCAGCTCACTCTTGAAATGACTCTGTCCGCCTACAGCCATTTGAGATTTAAGAACAAAAACAGATCTTGATTTTCTTTTTCATGTTAACTCAAGCTGCTAAGTGGGAGAGTTAGAAATGATACCAGCTCCTCTGATTACTCAGCTGCTGAAGGATGAGTTTTTAAAAATGTACCTTCATACACAGTCTATAATTTCCAGCTGTAAAGTATTTTAGAAACACTGACATTTTGCTGCAGATATTCCTTCCGAGTAAGCTGTCGGCCTGTTTTTCTGAAGACAGAGACACCAAACACGATGCTATGTGTGTTGCAGAGAAAATGAAGTTTTGACTTCTTTGTTGGCTGAACCATTCGCTTCAGATCAGTTCAGTAACTGAAGTGCTTAGCAAGAACACATGATTAAACACAGGCACTGGGAGAGAGGCTAATTCCTTATACTTTGAGCTTTCATTTGTTACATTTCCACTTGTGGAGCTACTACAAAAACATTATGAGGCTTTGATGTGAGTGATTTGCCACATAAAAATGGCACAGAGTTGGGTGTGGTGGCCCACACCTTTAATCCCAGCAGTTGAGAGGCAGAAGCAGGTGGATCTCTTGAGTTCTTGGCCAATCTGGTCTACAGAGCAAGTTCCAGACCAACTAAGGCTGTATAGTAAGACCCATTCCCCCAAAAAGGGCAGAGTTAGGAGGGTTATGTACACAGAGCCTCCTTTTCTTTTCTTTTGTTTTCTTTTCTTTTCTTATTTCTTTTCTTTTCTTTTCTTTTGACCTGAGGATGCTTCCAAATCATTACCTTTTTTTTTTTTAACCTCCAGTAAATCCCTTCCTGTGACTGTGGGATGCCTTGCCTATCAGCTTTCCAGCTTCCTTGTCTCTCTTCCTTTACCAGTTTAGCTTTAAAAAACAAAAGTGACAATTTGAACTTCCTGCCTGCTGGGCCTCAGCGAAAGACTGATATTGGCCTGATAAGGGGATATTTATTTTGGTTTAGAGGCTTGAGAAATTGCTCTCCCTCAGAAAGCTTTCTGTCACTGACCCCCCCCCCCCCCCCCCCCCCCGCCCCCGAGTGTCTTCCCTGATAGTGGTGTCCACTGTGTTTATTCTGGGGCTCTGGCTGCCCAGGGGTAACTGATAACAGCCCGCAGGAGATAACAGCCTCTAAAGGGCTTTCCAACTGGAATTGAATCCCTCCAGCCTGTCAGCCTGGAGAATGGATTTGAAAGGTTTAGTTCTGGGCTTCCAAAGTGTTCATCTTCAGACCTATCAGGTAGCAAGCTTGGAGTTCCTTCTCAGTTAAGCCCAACAGGGCTGTTTTATATGAGTACAAAGGATACTTTTTTTTACAGTGTCTTAAACATCATCCAGAACCTGCTACATCTTCAATAGCAGAGAATTACAAGAATGTTGCTCTGCACCCATGTGCCCCCTCCTCATTGCTCTCGGCTTACTCCTGGGTAGGAGCCAGAGCTCAACCTGAGCATCCTATGTGTTGTCTTTGGCCAGGGAAGTTGAGCTGAGGCTCTTCCTGCAGGTTTCATCTTCCCTGGGTAATAGGGCCAGAGGGCCGTAGTCTAGGAAGGTCCTCATTGTTACCAGGGAATATATGCTGTCTCTAGGAGTAAATGTTTTCCTCTTGGCTGCCTCTGTTTTCTTTGGTGCTGTAAGTAATTGAACTGGCTTGGGAAGTACCTGTTGTGGTTTGGCAGAGGTGGGCTGTCACACCTCGCAATTCCAGGACACATCCCAGATGGTAGCTTAGTTAGACTAGAACCACGGTGAAATTCTGTACTGTCCAACAACGGCCATACAGGGTAGCATCCGTGTCCTTAATCTATTTGGCACAGGCAGTTTGAACAGGGCCTTATGGGATTCCTATTTAAATAATCAAGCTGAAAATTGATGACTGTTCATTACTTAAAACTAGTTTTAATCTTCCATCTAAGTTTGCAGAGTGTGCCGATTTCCTTTAGGTAAACTGCAAACATCAGAATGACTTATTAACCCGTGACAACCCCCCCACCCCTGTATTTTTCCACCCCGTCTTAGTGAGCGCTCTACCGTTCCGGTTTGAACAGCACTTTTCGGTCCTAGTTTGCACTAATGGAAACGAGCTCATCCGAATGGTGCTGGGCCCGTGTGGAGGCTGCCAGTGGTCCCGTTTTCGTTGTTGATGTTGTTCCCACTTTTTCCCCCTCGGAGGAAGTGGGGCAGTGCTTCTGTGTGGGTGGCCCAGAGCCCTCTGGAGTGAGAGGCGGTAGGGGCCAGGTGTCTAGCCTCTGTACTGCCAGCTGCTGCTCAGGGTTTCTCAAGAAGAGAGGATGCTTTCTGATTTCACTTCGGCTCTCCACAGTCTGAGTAACTGCCCTTTCTTCTTCATTTTAGCGCAAACGGAAAGCAACCCAAAGCAATACAGTAGTGGGAAAAATGAACTGTACCCAAAGAATGTTCCCAAGAGAGAGTACAGCGTGAAAGAAATCCTAAAACTGGACTCCAATCCCTCCAAAAGGAAGGACTTCTACCGTTCCGACATTTCACCCCTCACTTCAGAAAAGGACATGGACGGCTTTAGGAAAAATGGGAGCCCAGACATGCCCTTCTACCCCCGGGTTGTTTACCCCATCCGGGCACCTCTGCCAGAAGACTATTTGAAAGCGTCCCTGGCCTATGGGATAGAGAGACCCACTTACATTACTCACAGCCCCCTTCCGTCTTCCACAACTCCAAGCCCCCCGGCAAGCAGTAGCCCTGAGCAGAGCCTCAAGAGCTCCAGCCCCCACAGCAGCCCGGGGAACACCGTGTCACCCCTGGCGCCAGGCCCCCCAGAACCCCGGGACTCCTACCCCTACTTGAATGTCTCCTATGGCTCCGAGGGCCTGGGCTCCTACCCTGGCTACGCACCTGCCCCCCACCTCCCACCGGCTTTCATTCCCTCTTACAACGCTCACTACCCCAAGTTCCTATTGCCACCCTATGGTCTAAGTTCCAACGGCTTGAGCACCATGAGCAACATCAATGGCATCAACAACTTCAGCCTCTTCCCCAGGTTGTATCCTGTCTACAGTAACCTCCTTGGTGGGGGCAACCTGCCTCACCCCATGCTCAATCCAGCTTCTCTACCGAGTTCCCTGCCCTCAGATGGAGCCCGGAGGTTGCTTCCACCGGAGCACCCCATCCCAGCGCCCCACAGTGCCTTTTCCCTTACCGGGGCTGCCGCCAGCATGAAGGACGAGAGTAGCCCCCCCAGCGGGTCTCCAACGGCGGGAACCGCAGCCACATCGGAACACGTGGTACAACCCAAAGCTACCTCAGCAGTGATGGCAGCCCCCAGCACTGACGGAGCCATGAATCTCATAAAAAACAAAAGAAACATGACTGGTTACAAGACTCTTCCCTACCCGCTGAAGAAACAGAACGGCAAGATCAAGTATGAGTGTAATGTCTGTGCCAAGACATTTGGTCAGCTCTCCAACTTGAAGGTAGGCCTCCAGACATCTGCCAGGCTGAGTGAGGGCTGCTAATTGCACTTGAGCCATAGGAGACCCAGCTTGGGCCTGGGCTCTGTGGGTGCTGCCTGCTGAATAATGAAAATGTGGGGTTTATCTTGATGCCTTTCTTAAGCTCCTTGCATGGCACACACTTGGCTCTTTGAGCAGAAGCTTAAGTGGTAGGCCTCATCTCAACTCTAGAGCTAACCCCTGTGGCTTCTTCCCAGGTCCACTTGAGAGTGCACAGTGGAGAACGGCCTTTCAAATGCCAGACCTGCAACAAGGGTTTTACTCAGCTCGCCCACCTGCAGAAACACTACCTGGTACACACAGGAGAAAAGCCACATGAATGCCAGGTGGGCAGTGTTTTCTGGGTAGAACTTCTGTGAAAAATATCGGTAGCGTTGCCTTCCGGTGTTGTTTAGCCAACACCAGATGCCTGCCTTGCCACAAGCTGTTGACGCTGTGATGCTCCTGGAGGCTCTGGCTACTCGCAGGCTCCAGTGATGGGCGGATAACGCAGCTAGCAAGCAGTGGGTGGAGAAATGGCCACAGATAAACAGTGCCTTCCCCTTATTGCTTGCCACACTTCGAGTGCCCTTAAGAGGCTTCTGGTCTCCCAAGGTAGCTGGGTATTGACCTGTTGTCTTGCCCCTCCCATTGGCAATGTTTATTTAATCTTACGATTTTTCCCTCTATCCTTTCTCTGTATTCTTTCATCTCCGGGCTTTAGGTCTGCCACAAGCGATTCAGCAGCACAAGCAATCTCAAGACCCACCTTCGACTGCACTCTGGAGAAAAACCTTACCAGTGTAAGGTGTGCCCCGCCAAGTTTACTCAGTTCGTGCACCTGAAGCTGCACAAGCGACTACATACCCGGGAGCGGCCCCACAAGTGTGCCCAGTGCCACAAGAGCTACATCCATCTCTGCAGCCTCAAGGTCCACCTGAAGGGCAACTGTCCTGTGGCCCCAGCTGCCGGGCTGCCTCTGGAGGATCTGACCCGAATCAATGAAGAAATCGAAAAGTTTGACATTAGCGACAACGCTGACCGTCTTGAGGACATGGAGGAAAACATTGATGTTACCTCTATGGTGGAGAAGGAGATTCTCTCTGTGGTCAGAAAAGAGAAAGAAGAAACTGGCCTGAAAGTGTCTTTGCAAAGAAACATGGGGAACGGACTTCTCTCCTCAGGATGCAGCCTCTATGAGTCATCAGACCTGTCTCTCATGAAGTTGCCTCACAGCAACCCACTACCTCTGGTACCTGTAAAGGTCAAACAAGAAACAGTTGAACCAATGGATCCTTAAGATTTTCAGAAAACAAGTGTTTTGTTTTGCTTTGCTTCTTAGGTTATGACTTGGTGAGTCAGGGTGCCTGTATCGAATTGCTTATAAACAATTCCAGATCTGCAAAACTCCTGGCAGCAAGTGGTTCCCCAAACCTCTCTGGAATTAAAGAAGGACTCCAAAGTAACCAAAATCTCAGGGCATAAATGAGGCAAAGACTCACTCTATATACATATATACATATTATATATATATATATATACACTTATTTACAGCCATGTCTATATATTTGAACCTGTGTATTTTGAATATTTGTGTGGATATGTTTGCATAGCCTTCCTATTACTAAAACTATTACCTAGCCATAATTATTTTTTCAATGATAATAGTTCATAATTTATTATACAGTTTATCTTTCAAAAAGCAATAATTAAAAAGTTTACAATGACTGGAAAGATTCTTTGTAATTTAAATATAAATGTGTTATTGTCTTTGTGGCCACTCTTTGTAGATAATTTCTGCACATCTGTTGAGATCCCTGAGACTTAGTAAACAGCTGTGTGATTTCAGTCAACCTTTCTCTATAATAATGCTTTAAAATGAGGTTTTGATGTTGCCAAAGTCATATGGTTGGCGTATTAACTCAGAGGATAGTATCATTTGAACAACATTGTATAAGTTGGGGGTATGTGTGCAGAATTACTTAGCAATAATTTGAGGGGAAGGAATCAGAAAAGGAATATTTTATGTTTCTAATGATAGTTTATTTTTCCCCTCCTAGCCACAATTTTACCAAAATGGTGACAGGCTTTGCCAGTCTGTCCCTCCAAAAACATAGGGACATCTCCAATGTCATAGGACCATTCTGAGTGGCCATATGACTTTGGCATCCTAGTGTGTTATCTGAAAATGTGAAGAAGATAAAATGCCATATTCAAACCACCGAGAATCTGTCTTTTAGCACAGATGATTGTGTGTGTGTGTGAGGGTTAGGGGCTTGAGTCTGGGTGTCATTTTGTTGTTGACGTGTTTTTGTTTTTTAGTGTCAAATTTGCACAAAGGTGGTGCCCTACCAAGAAGGATTTGATGTAGATAGGCTTGGGCCACATTTAAAATACAAACAAAAAACTAACAGAAAACTAAACAAAACAAATCAAAGAAACGGGTATGCCTGTCATCTTAGGTTAAGCGGGTGATGAACATTCCTATCCCCAACACATCAATTGTAATTTCTGTAAAACCTAGCTTTTCTCAGTGTTTCTGTTTTGCATTTTATAATTTAATTGAAGATGAAAGGGCATTGCAAAGTTGTTCAACAACAATTACCTCATTGAGTGTATCCAGTAGGAGCACAGGAAGTGATGTCTTATCTCATGACTTGCTGCTCAGCTGAGCACGTGCGCTCCAGAATGGTAGGCTGGGTGGCTCTGTCTTGTATTCGTCTAAGCCCAAAGGTTACCTGTTGGTGTTCAAGGTGTAGCAAAGAATGATGTATATTTATGAGTCTATTTATACCACTATACCATGTGTATATATAATATATTTATAACCACTTAAATTGTGAGCCAAGCCATGTAAAAGAACCTACTTTTCCTAAGGAGCAAAAAGAACCTTTTTCTGAAGTTTTGCTTGAAACTCCATGACCTCACGATCACACTGGTGTTTGTGCACCACTTTGCCTATGACCAGAGACCATAGCACCTCGGTGCTGAGGTAAGGTAGTTGCCATGTAGCAACTAGGGAGGAATAGAAATGTCATTTTGCTTTCTAACATCATCTGTTCTATTAGATTGTTCTGCTCCATTTGTGTCAGTTGGGTCACAGAAATAAAAGTCATTTCATCTCCACTATACTCTTCTTCATCCCCCTCCTTTGGAACCCTGACACCTCCTCACTCTTCAGTGTGATACTAAGTTTAGCGTTTTGTATATATCTATCAACTTACAAAGAGAAAAACTTCAGCTCATCCAGGGAAGCCCCAGAGCCTTACTTATCTGCTGCTGTGAACAGCAAGATGGGCTTCTCTTCACCTACAAGGATCAGCACCAGAGATTCCACACATGCTAGAGAAGCAAGCTATCACTGAGCTGCAGCCCGACTCGAGACTGACATTTCTGGATGCATCTGTGTTTGAGGAAAATGGTCCTTAGGTGTAGGTAAACCAAAGCATGACGTGACATTGACACCAAATCCGATTTCTTTCTAGTGAACTCCCATTGGTTTCCTCCTGCGTTTTTCTGTCTTGGGAGGAGTTTTACCAGTGCTAATTGCTTTTCTTGCCATCTGTCTTCCTCCTAGGCCTCTTACATGTGAGTGTTGAGCCCACAATGAACAGTGGTTTTATTTTTTTTTCCCCCTCAGAGTTAAAACTGACCAAAGTTATTGGCTTTTTACTTTGCTAGAACAACAAACTATCTTATGTTTACGTACTGGTTTACATTGTTATTTATGTGCAAATTGTTAAAATGTAAATTAAATATAAATGTTCATGCTTTATCAATGCTTGTCTAGTGTCTTGAATCCTTTTGTCCCGACTTCCAGGGTGTCACTGGATCACATTTTGAATGAAGATTTTTCAATTTGTCTCCCCCTGCTCCATCAGCTCCCTCTTTTCCCGGCAGTACCAGCTATAAAGCCCGATTTCCCACTCTCCATCAGCTTCCTCTTTTCCTGGCAGTACCAGTTATAATGCCGGATTTCCCACTCTCCTGACATGTATATAGTACCTCATAAGGCTCCCATTCAAGTACTAAGCATGCCCGACCCTGCTTAGCTTCCCAGACTGTGTTCAGGATGGGAATGTCATAACTCTCAATGGTGTACAGTTTTGCTTTCATTATGAGTTATGGATATTTATTGATAATCTTGAGGTCACAGTGAGGAGCCAAGGAACACTAGGACCTATTTCAGAAATGGCGTGTTTGTACTCAGCTCTTGGGTGGGTGAGGGGTCCTGGGAAGCTGAGTTCAGGAACATTTCCCACTGGTGACATTAGCATTCTTTCTGCAGTTTGAAGCTAACACAAAGCATGTCACAAGGAAAGCCCTAAACTCTACCCCTCATCAACTTGGAAAGCACATTTGCAACTCGGGTATTTAATGTGAATTTTCAAAAGGATGATTTAATCCAAATCTAGGGTTCATGATGGCATGGCTCTGGGCCTCATGGATCATACGGTGGGAATAAGTTTCCTTTCTTGTTCATGGATGTTCCAGAACCAAACCTCTTCCCAGAGAGAAGGCACAAGTACATTTGATTCCCTTTTGGTGATAAAAATAGGAAACAAGTCTAAAGAGTGCCAGTGCTCTCTGGGGAACGACCTAAAGCCCTTTACAAAGTTTTTCATGGCTCCCATTTCACCATTACAAGTTCATGAGTCCATGCTAACTGCATGTTGAGAAAGTGAGTCTTCATACATTTAGATGCTCAAGACTCCCTTAAGTTTTCTTTTGCTTTTGGTGTATCTTTAAATTCTCTTAAATATCTGTGCCAAGAATTTGAAATGCTGCCAACATACAACTGTGTAGTGAAGAAAAACAGAGCCTTGTAGTCATAATGTGCCAAGTGGTGCTGGTTAGATGCCTAAATTCTGCAGAACCATAGTGGGAATAATTCTTTTTAAAACCCCTACAAGATCTAGGGTGTAACAATTCCTAAGATAAATCATAATTCTTTAGTTGGTAGATCATGTCTTGTTTTCTTGAGTATTGCCTATCTCAGGAACACTGTGGGTGGACTTGGATGGAACATTAATACCCACAGGAGTCCAAGACCATCTGCCAGAGTCCATATTGTAAGATTTAGAAGATTTAGGCATCACTGCCCTCTGTGGGGCAAAGCAAGTTGGCAGAAGTCACCACTTTTTGAAAATTTCCTTAATTACATAAAAGCTATGTAGACATAGTTTCTACCATATGATAATATATAGACTGTATAAGTTCCACCATAGGAGTTTATGATCACATTTCTTGATGGTTTTTCTTTGGGGGGAAATGAAATCAATTCATGTCCCATAAAGTGGTATAAGTGAAGTTTCTCTCTCTCTCTCTTCTCTCTCTCTCTCTCTCTCTCTCTCTCTCTCTCTCTCTCTCTCTCTCTCTCTCTCTGTGTGTGTGTGGGAGGGGGGTTGGGGGAGGGGATGTTCTCCACAAGATAGAGGTGCCAAGTGTGGTAGCACACACTTTTAATGCCAGTATTTTGGAAGGGGGGGGCAGACATATCTCTGAGTTCAAGCCCAGCCTGGTCTACATAGGGAGTTCCAGGCCAATCAGGGCTATCTAGTGAGACCCTGTCTAAACACACACACGGACACACACATAGATAATGAGAAAGGGCTGGGACAGAGGGAGATATGACAATAATTAGAGGGACGTGGAAGAGGATTTCTAACTAAAAGCAGCTCTCCAGGGAGATCTCTGTAGAAGGGAGGCCTGGAGCAGAGAGGGGCAGCTGAAAGAAGGAAAGTCACAGCACGCTCACTGAACCAGCCCACAGGGCGCTTCTTTTCGGTGGAGCACCAGGGAGCACTTTCCCCACAACGTGTCCTTTCCTTACCTTAAGCCAGACCATTTCAGGCGCTGGCCACTTCTTGATATCCACTTCCCGCTGTTGGATGATTGTAAAGTTTCTGAACCTATGGCAAACCTCCCATCACACCCCTTTCAAGACCTCAGAGCCCCTATGTCCGGGTGTTCAAAGTCCCACTAAGAGCATCTTCAAGGAGTGAGAAATGATTTTAATCTCAATACAGCCCTAATCAGTGTGATTCAGAGAACTGCAGCAAGATTCCAGAAGGTTATTTTTAACCAGATGTATGCAAATATTCTCTGCACGGCCCAGCTTCTCAGAATACTGTAAACTAACGAGTCCTCTCCTTGTTTGCTCTTCCAGGCTTGCCAAGTGCTGAGTCAGAGGCGGCCATGTGCACATTTCCCTCGCTGTGTGTTTAAGATAGAAGGTGTTATTCAGCACAAGTGTGGCATAGTCATCTCTTCGTTTTCCTCTACCCTATCGAGAAAGAAAGAGGAAGTGGCAGATAAGCACCATGGGCAATTTTGGTAAGAAATTCTCCAACGTGCTCACAAAATGTGTTTTCGTGAAATGGTAGGAAAATGCCCCATCTTTAGGCTTGGGAAGGACTCACCTGTGGATGATGGCAACCAGCTGTTCTCCGCTGTGAGCGAGGCCAGTGACAGGAAAGGAAGTTAGCCCACAGCAGAAGAGTTTAAACCAGCGGCTCTCAAGCTGGGGGTCGCACAGCAGATATTTACGTTATGATTCATAACAGTAGCAAAATTACAGTTATGAAGTAGCAATGAAATAATTTCATGGTTGGGGGTCACCACCACATGAGGAACTGTATTAAAGGGTCACAGCATCAGGAAGGTTGAGAATTATTGGTTTAAACTGAGGAGACTAACTACCCGATTAACCTAAGTAACCATTCTGAGGTTGGCAACACACTGGACTTCTCCCAGGGCAGGGACAGAGCCTCCCTGCTTGCAGGACTTAAGGAAGAGCCACCTGGCTTGAAAACACAAGCTCAGCCTAAGATGCCATGGCAAGCCCTTCTAAGCCCACAGTCCAAGCATTTGTCAATTCTGTGTGCAGCTGTAGACCTAAATCAAGGCACATACAAGGCTTTGGTGGAGAACTTTAGTTTCCTTGACGTGCCTGAGGTCTCTTTGTCTCTGTGTAACAGTCCTGGCTGTTCTGGAACTCACTTCATAGACCAGGTTGGCTTTGAACTCACAGAGATCTGCCTGCCCCTACTTCCCGAGTGCTGGGATTTAAGGCTTGTGCCACTACTGCCCAGCTGCGATGTATATAATTAAACAAACTAGGAAAGGCTGCCTAAACTCGAAGCAAGAGTCCATGATACTATGCAGGGAAAAAAATGTTCCTCGTGGCAATTCCCAGGTATTGAAAGGGGCAATAAAATGATGTGTTTACCTGGCGCCGTTAGAGAAACCCCCAACCAAGAAGATTCAGGAGCAGTTATTACTTGGGAAGAAGGGGTCCTCTGGCCTCCCCTCTCCCATTAGTATTAGCACAATGGAACTGACTATAAATCCCCACCCCTACAGGCAAAGGAAGTATGGGGCGTCATCATCTTCTTTTTAAACCTTTCTTACCCAGTTTTAATACAAGTAAATATATTAAATAGATGCCCTAGGACACCCACTAGCCAAAGATCAAATAAAGGAGTCACCTAATGCTTTCTTCCACATGTCTTAGGCCCATAGTCTAGGAATATCCTCAAAGTACAAACTGAGTTCGAATCCTTCCTCTCCTGGGACACACTGTGTATCCAGAATAAGGAGTATAGCTCTACCCTTAGGTCTGCCTGTCATCAGAAGCATCCTCCCAAGAAAATCCTAGAACCTTCCTGGGCCTCTGTCTCCTGATCCTTAGAACGGGGAGACATTCCTGGCTGTTTCCAGCTCTCTCTGAAGTACTCCACCTTTGTTGTGCTAATTATTTTGTTGTCCTTTGAAGTGTGGCTGCTGGGGTAGGCCCAGAGTAGATGACAGAGACCCAGATACTAGGGACGAACTGGTGTGGAGCCAACTACTGTGGCTTCTTCTGGCAAAGAGAGTGAGCTTGCAGGTCCTGCTAACTGGTGAGAACTGTGCGCTTTCCTCTGCTCATCTGAAGGAAACCTACATTCTCTTAATGGAAATAATGGGTTATGCTTAGGTCAGACCCATGCTAGACTCCATACCAGAGTTCTAGAGTGTCTAATTTAATCTGTTTTTGCTTCTCCTTCTTTGTACTTTTTCCCTTCTTTTAATTTCTTTAAAGCAAAGTCATGTTTACCGGACAACTGAGAAAGATTTAAATGTGTCGAGCCATAGAAGGGGCGAGGAGGCAGGAACACTGACCACTGAGGAAGACCGTGAGAACACAGCAGGCAGACCCCAGGAAGACGTTGAAAGGAAACACTTCAGTTAGCGAGGCCGTCCAGGCCTTGACCCCACTTTAACGGCTCAAAGTTTAAAAAGGGGAATAAAGAAAATTTGAGCTGAGAGAGGAAGGAGTAGGAAAAGGTTAAGCCAAGACAGAAACTGTGAGTAGACAGATGTGAAAGGGGCTGAAAATAAGTGAAAAGTGAAAAATTGCTTTATGAATAAACCGTTGAAAAATAGTGAGTGAAAAAGCAATCGCGCTTCCAGTTATTACTGAATCACAAGCTGTGGCAGGGAGCCTGGCCTGAGCAGCCCCAGCCCCTACCTCCACGGCTGCACTTGGCTCGACGTGCCTGTGGGCGGCCACCGTTTTCTACTTGACTGTTCAGTTTCATTGTGATTGCCTTCAGCACAGACGGCATGGGCCACTTTACCACCCTGATCACCAAAAACATGACTGGTCACCTCTCCAACCTGCTGACATGACAGGCAGGTGATAGCCAAGGGGTTGAGGGCAGCGTGGGAAGAAGAAGCAGAGGGGTTCGTGAGAGCCGGCCATGACCTGCTGCTGCATTTTGCTGTCCAGTGCTTCTTGTCATTCCCGGGGATATGTTCCCCACAAAGCCATGGTGGGCCTGCCTCAGGTCCCTTCTCCCCGATGACACCAACAGATGACCCTTCCCTGAGCACATCTGGGCCGGGGCGTAGCAAGAAAGATGCCAATCATAGCACGCTTCCGTCCTCCACCCCTCTGCATAGTTGGGGAAGTAAGTACAGGGAGCACCAGGAAGTGGACCGGTTCTGCCAGTCTGAGTCTGCCCTCCTGTGAGCCTGCATGACTAGGGAGACGAGAGGAAGTGCTTAAGTACCCACCAGCCAGATGTGGTGTTTTGGAAAATGGCCAGTACCAGATGCCATAGCTCCTTCCCTGCTGTGGGGCTGCACGCAGCTAGGTGGTGGGAAGCTGGTGGCCACACATCCCAAACTTAGTTGTGTGGCTGTGTTTTCTGTCCGCTCCATTGGTGAGCATCCTCCCTCTGTAAGCTCACCCTCATCGAAGTGACAGGCTTAAGGAGGCAGGTGCCTCT
The DNA here is from genome assembly GCF_049852395.1 of Peromyscus maniculatus bairdii. Lineage (NCBI taxonomy): Eukaryota > Metazoa > Chordata > Mammalia > Rodentia > Cricetidae > Peromyscus > Peromyscus maniculatus. Next base: position 9,201,169 of record NC_134867.1, read on the forward strand.
CTAGTGACCTAGGCACGAGGGAAACTAGGCCCAGGGGACATTTGACCCAGATGACCCAACGAACTACTAACCCAGGCATGCAGCTGGGTGGACAATCAGAGGGTGAGTCTGCTCCTAATGCACCTGTTTCATTTTTAATAACCATCATGTGAATGTAGTTCTGTCCACTGGCCAATGAGGCTGAGGTTTCCCTGGAAGGCCCACAGGGCCGTTGATAGCTGTTAGACTGTAGGAGGTCCCTTGCCTTTGCTAGTGGGAAGCTTAAAGCCAGTGTGCTTTCCTCCCAGGGGTTTTCCATGAAGGACATAGATGGGATTGGGCTTGGAGTATCTCCAGCCCAGTGGTGGGAAAACGGTCAAGGAAGATGCCCAAGACATCTGACAACTTCATGCTGGTACTGGAAAGTGACTGTGGGCGATATGTCAGCAGGTTAGACGTTGCTTCTAATGCAGCTGGGCAAACAAAGGAGCTGCTGCTGTTGCTTGTACTGTGGGCAGGTACCAAGCATGAGGGCTGTACGGCACTAGATTACGGCCTGTTGCCTTGTCAGACGCTTAGCTCTTCTTCCATACTGGGTATTGAGCTCAGGCCCTGTGGGTACTAGGTGAGTGCTTTACCACTGAGCTAGACCTGCAGCCACATGGCTTGGACTCTTAACTCTTTGAAAGTCGTGTTAGAAAGGAAGAGATAGAGAGTCTTGGAGAACCACAGCCTGCCATGGTCTGCTATTATTCTGAACCCTCCTCTTCAGTCCTTCTGGGGATGGCAGGATTTCTGTGAGGTGCCCCAGGAAGTTTGTATTTCTGTTGCTTTTGCAGATGGTAGGTGTCAGGCTTCTACGCCAGCCTCAGATAACTGTTTTTCAGAGAGGAAACTGAGGTACCAAGATAACCCATGCCTCATAGCACACCTCAAGTCCTGGGTAGCAGGCATTGAGCAGGCATTTGCTGTTTAGAAAAACTGGTTTTAAACATTCCTTCCTCTTTAGAGCATAGATCCTGGATCCTCTCCACAAAGGAAGGAGGACACATGGATGCACACATTTCTATTTCGAGTACACAGAAAAAGCCTGTGTTGCTTCTGAACTTAAGATGGTTCGTTCCCTGCCTTAAACAAGGCAGAGATGAAAGTTAAGAAGGAACAGTATGGTCAATCTTTTGTTCTTAGGCAGTGGGATCCCAATAGGCACAACTCCTTTTGGGGCTATGTGAAGACTTTTCACATGGCCACCCATCACCCATCACCCATCACCCAGCTTTACAATCAACAGAAACCCTAGAAGATTTATACTTGTAGTGCTTCATATTGGCAGCTTTTGTCTCCTCTGGCTTTGACCTACATGTGGGTCCCAGACTAAAACTTCTGTTATCCGAGGTAAACCAGCCCATCTCAGCTAGGCTACAGCTGTTTCAACCCTTCCTCCAACTTGAAGCCAGTAACAAAACATATTATTGCTCATCTGTAGCCTGAAGAACTGTGTGCTCTTTAAAAAGCTGGCTGGGAAGAAAGGAAAGAAGGAAAAAGGGAGGGAGGGAGGGAGGGAAAGAAGGAAGGACCCTTCTAAAGCTGAATCCTTTAAAGGGCTGAATCCTGATTTACATCGGAGAAAGGAGTGCGAAATTGCTGGGGTGGAAGTGAGTCTCACTAGTACAGATTCTACCCTGAGCTCTGCCGAGGGCCTTCTCCAGAACAGCAGGTCCCTGTGGAAGATTGAGAAGAAAAAGAGAAAAAGTCTGTGCTGAAGGTGCTCAGACTTCCTTCCGCACTGGGTTTTGCTCCCTTCTAAGGGCTGTTTGAAAGTTGTTTCTGGGCTTCTAACTGTGCAGAAACCACATCACCTCTTCTGTCATGTCTTTGCTCACCGCTGGAGACCCTGGTGGTTAGAGAGGGAAAGTCCCTTTGATGGTGCCTGTGGGGGGAGAGGGTGTTGAGGACTGGGAAGGGTTGTCAGGGGTGAGGGGAGCAGAGCGGGCCTGATGCTTGTCTATCTGGCCTACATAGACTTTAGTCCTCCAATCAGCTAAGCGTGTCTTTTGGGGAGTCCACTTCACCTTTCATCATCGTGGGATGAGGAGAAACGTATCATTAGACAAAGCAAAGAACATAACTTCAAGAGCTCTGTGGTTCTGAGAAGCCCATAGAGTGGCCACAATGACTTCTGGGTAGCCTAAGAATAGTTTATGCTTTCCTCTTTGGCACAGGTATGGATGAGGCCTCAGATGTGTAAAGATGGGTGGGAGAACAGGTACCTGTTTGGTTTTAGCCGTTAAGAATAAACTCTGTAGTGCCATGTTTGTCTGTCTGTCTGTCTTTTCTCCTATTTTTCCTTCCTTCTTTTGAGATAGAGTCTCATGTATCTTGGCTTGTCCTCAAACCTGTCACCAAGTAGCCAAGAGTGATCTTGAACTCTTGATGCTACTTCTAAGTGCTGGGATTCCCGGTGTCTATGACCACACCCAGTGTATGTGGTGCTGAGAATCAATGCCAGGACTTAGAGCATGTGAGACAAGCCTTCCACCAACTGAGCACCATCTGTGCCTCTCTTTACTGTTATAAAAACATATAAAATGGATCATCTTAAGCACTCTTAAGTGTTCAGTAGAGTAGTGTCAACTGTATGCACTTTGTTGTGCAATAGACCTTTTTCATCTTGCAAAACTGAAACTCTCATCCTCCTTCCCCTCCCCCTCAGCTACTGGGTACTGACATTTCTTGATCATGCCACTGATCGTGAGTGCTTTTCTTCGGTTACGTCTATAAGCTTGATTTCCATACCATGGCCTGTTTTGAGTTCACACACCAACTGCCATGCTGGAGGAGCAGTCCAGATTCACTCATGGTGAACCTTCATCATTCACTGCAGATCACAATCACAAATCCATGTGCTCAGCACTCCAGTTGGGCTGCAGCAGTTTATGGAGTTGTTATTTGCACCAGCACACCAGTCAGGAATGAAAATAACAATCAGCTCCTTAAATGTTTATAAGCCTCTTGGGCTATTGCACATGTAATTTAGAGTTGCCATCTTGTCTCCTTCTCCTTCTCAGTGGAATGGAATGTCCTCTTCTTCAACCTGGTGGCTGTAGGGTTGTCGGGAGGAGAATTTTCTAGTCAACCCTTGGTTGAAGTCCTCTTCCCTCTTCAGTAGCTGGTTGTGTGGTGGCATTTCCTCATATACTAAGCAAATCCTCCCTGCGGGTTGTCCCTGGAACCAGAGCAGGGGGCAGGTAAGTACTCTCACCCAATCAGCACCATCAATTTGTCATTCCCTGAAAATAGAGTTGTCCCTCCAGTCTGGCCTGTCCACCCCCAGCGCCCTCGCTCGCTCGGCTGGTAGGGATGGCGAGAAGGCCTGACTGCCTTTGAGCAAGGCCACATTCCAGGGGAGTGGTTACTCCGCATTCACTGCACACTGGGCGTGCTGTACCTCGTGCCTGCAGCCACCCTTGAAGTGTTGTTGTTACACAACAGTCATGAACTCTGGAATGTTTCTGGTCACGCTGTAAATGACACTGTCAAGCTTCAAGGCTCAGAATGAAGCTGGCTTGTTTTTCAGTAGATGATAGTCCTGCCCAGGACAGAACAAAGCTCAGAGGCTTTTACAATATGCTTCTTACTCTGAGACACTTAAGCAGAAATGCTGGGGAAATAAGCTACATGGACAGATTACAAATCACACTCCAATCATCTCAGAGCCCTATAAAGTACCTTGAACGAGTTGCCCACACTGCTTGCCAATGAGCTTTCTAGAAATTAGTCTAGCACTCCTTACAGTGACTTTATGTCCACTCTTGCCTGGCCTTTTCCTTCTTCAGTTGATTTCCTTCATGAGATAAATGAAGAAAGCAAGAGATTAGGGTTCCAAAGAACATCTGATTCATGAGTCATGTCTGTTTTTCCTCCATAGTATTCATTTAAAATGGCATGGTTCCAGTAGAAGAAACAGAAAGTAAAAATGAACCTAAATACAGCCTCTGTGATCGGCAGCAGTTTGAACATGGTGCCTCGAGTTCCATTTCTCCCGTAGAAGACACTAAGTTGGTCCTGGTGATTAACTTATCCTCACAAATGTCGATTAAAGTTACTTTATTAGGTCCATTTTACGGTTACAGAAAAAGGAGCCCAGAAAGGGTAAACATTGGATGATGTAGAGAGACAGTAACAGTGCTGTAAGAATTTTCTCCTTTATATGATTGAGGGTTGAACCTAGAGTCTCCTACATGCTGGACAGGTGCTATAACACTGAACCACAATCCCCAGCTCTCTTTTCATGTATGTATGTGTGTGTATGTATGTATGTATGTATGTATTTATTTATTTATTTATTTATTTATTTATTTTGAGACAGGGTCTTCCTAACTGGCCTAGGTAGGCCTTGAATTTGTAATCCATCTGCCTCAGTAGCTGGGTGTGTCACTAGGCCTGGCTCTAAAAATTTTTTATTTTGTTATTACTATTATTATTGTTATTATTTTGGTTTTTTGAAACAGGGTTTCTTTGTGTAGCTCTGGCTGTCCTGGAACTAGCTCACTGTAGACCAGGCTGGTCTCAAACTCACAGACATTCACTTGCCTCTGCCTCCCAAGTGCTGGGATTAAAGGTGTGCACAACCACTGCCCTGCGTAAAAAAATATTTTTAAGAAATATATATGTATTTTAATTTTATGTGTATTAGTGTTTTGCCCGTATGTTTGTATGTGCACCACACATGTGCCTAGTGTCCATGGAGGTCAGAAGAATGCCACAGATTCCCTAGAACTGGAGTTACAGAAGGTTATGACTTCCATGTGGGTAATGGGAACCCAACATGGGTCCTTTGCAAGAACAGCAAGTGTTCTTAACCACTGAGCCACTTCCTAGCCCCTCAAAAATTATTCTTGAGTAACTTAATATCACACTCACTGTGACCAAAGCCTTTCTAATTATGGCCAACACTTTCTCCATCTCAGAAGCTCAACCTTAGTAAAAAACAAAACAAAGCAAAACAAACAAACAAAAAAACAACCTAGATCTTTGAAGTAAGATAAAGTTTACAATATATACTGAAACCTACATTTTACTGTGTATTACCAGGTGAGAGAGTTTAGGAAGGATCCCCCAACATATAATTGATGACACAGTGTGAAGTGTTTGGGGGTCATTTAGGAAATCTTACTGCCCCTCATAATTGTAAATCTTCTCATCAGATACATAAAGATGTGAACCTTCAGATTCTTTTATTTTATTTCTGTCTCAAGTTACAGGTTTGTCATCCTGATAACAAAAGGGGACTCCAGCTTTCCAAGCTGTCTCTTCACTCATGCGCTCACCCATGAACCTTTATCGCCTGCCTGTTACACTCCAGGTATTGGGACAGGCCAGGTCGAGGGTCAGGTAGGAACAAGGCCAGGACCTTGACCTCAGAGAATTACCTGCTTCAGCAGGGAAAGTGCAATGTATAATTTGATTCATGTCACTGGTATTTTTTAAGTAAAGTAGTTATATTAGTATCTGCTAAAGGGGGATCAAATTTATTTTAAGAGACTAATGCCCAGCTTTGATTATATAGCTTTTAATTTTACAGATTTTAAAAAGTATTATTACATATGTTCATCTGGGGCTCAAAAGGGTTTTGTGAATACAAACAATATTCTGACAGTATTTAGGTTGAGATGCCTAGTAGAAAAATTCCATATTCCACTTAGGGTACTGGCCCAATGGGACAAGGCTAGAGTAGCCCCAACCACTGTCAAATCTGCCTGTGTCTTCCAGTGCAAATGTGAGTTATGACAGTGGTGACCGGGTGTGGCTGGCCAGTGCTGTCTCTATGTAGCTATTTATAGACATGAGTCTCTAGAGATGTACATCCACAAACAAACACTGACTTGATTTGTTTTTCCAGCATCATATAGAACATCTCTTGCTGAGATGGTATGAGGTTTTAATTTCAAACCAGCCCCCTGTTTCATAAGGATGTCTAAAGTCGTGGTAACTAGTCATTTTTTTTTTAAATGTTCTTTGAAAAAGGAATGATGAAAAGCTGGTGTCCTGGGGAGTGTTGGTGTCAGGAGATGGACAGGCACTGTACCAGGGGATGTTAGAGGTCAGATGACCAAGACACTTGGTTTGCTACAGGTTTGGCCAGCTGGATGACTTTAGCAAAACATGTCACCTCTCCACATCTGTAAAATGCCTCAAGTAAACCAGGTGACCTCTGAGTCCATTACTACAAACCAGCAAGTTAAAAGCTTATTACTCACCTTAATAGAGATGTGTTAAAGTTAAAATGTATCATTGAAACATTGGCCTGTGGCGCTCTGGTCCAGCCACTCTGTTCAATGTGGTGTTTTGGTCAAGGTAACAAAGAAAAGCAGGGTGGCCTTGCCCTGTAGCTCTTGGCTCAGCTTAGCAGGGATTGGTGACTCAGCATGGGCTCTCTGCCCGATGGGTCAGGGCCATGAGCACCCAGGTGGGCCTTGGTATGGGGTTGCAGCCAGCACTTCGAGGTGACCCAGAGACTTGCAATGTGGACTATTTCAATAGCCACTCAGATTCCAGGGCACTGCACTCAAGCTGAGGAGTGCCAGCCTTCATGCCCCATCAGACTGCAGCCTTGGATAATTACACTTCTCCACTGACTCTGGCATTGCAGAGCTGCGTGCCATCCACACTTCCTCTTCCCTGGAGTGTTGTTTGCCAGTCCATGATGAGTGGAGTGAATTGGGAGACTTCCAAATCTTGGTGGGCCTGCTCATCCATGTCACCAAAGAGAGGAATGAAACAGGAAAAAGATTAAAAGAAAAGCAGCAGCAGCTATGGAACCCTCTTCCCCTTCCCTTCCCCTTGAGGGCAAAGGAAACTTACTACCTCAAAACAAAAAGGGAAGGGTGTGTCAGTATGGAGTCACTCTAGGTGGGGATCTTGGAAATCCATGAAAGGAGTCATAGAGATTCATGCAACACTCATGTGTATGAAAATCTCTTTCTGTTTTTTAGGGGTGCGGGGTTGCGAAACCACAGAGCCCTATCTTTAAGCTATGAGATGTCGACATAATTGTTTTGAGGGCCACCAATCAGACCACACATTTGCCCTACCCGGTTCTAATGAGTGCTCATTAGGTGTTGTGATAACAACACCCTGCTTGTCTGTTAACAAAGGCGCATTCCATCCGGGGATCACCCACAGCAGCCGAGGCGGCAGCCCTGGAGTCACGCACTCCTTCCCTCTTTTCCTGATTTATTCCAGAGCTGGCAGGTGCTCACAGGGTGCTTCTCCTGATTCCCGCTCCTTCATCCTAACCTCTTTTTTGTCCTCTTCTGGGCTATATCAGGTTCCTTACTGAGAGCAATGATCTACTCGCCAGCCAGGCTCTTGGCATGATGCTGAACCCGAGTGTTTCCAGGTCACTGGGACACCTTTGGGAGAATTGGAGTCAATGCCAAGTGCCATTCCAAAAGCTGGAGACATCTGCCTACCTCCCAAGATGACAAATTTTTCCAGAGCAGTTGTTTACTTTTCTTGCTGGGCTAGCCAATGAGATGATGACTTTCTGGTGCACAAGTCAATGTTGGGAAAAACATTCTCATTTAGGAACAAATTCTAAATCTCAACTTTATATGCATCCATTTTTTTGATTTTATTGGTGTTTGCTTTGACTGGCTGGGTCTCTGTGAAATCAGGCCTACCATTTAACCTTCCAAACGCTCTCTGCTTCTGTCTAAAGGGTCACCGGCATGACTGGGGAGTTTGGGTCCATTCACCCAGCATTATAAGACACAAACTATGTGCACCCGGCTGCTTCTTGCTTTGGCAATCATGGTGCAATAGTGTCTCTTCCAGGTCTCCAAGCATTTAAAACCTCATCAAAAAGATATTTACACACGAGAATAAAACTAACAGCACAAGGTAGAGCATGACAAGACACTAGCATGGATATGAGGGACATTTGTTTCAGCTTTTTTTTATGACTGCATTCTGGAAACCATTCAAATGTCTGCTAAATAGAAGACTGGTTAAGTAAGTAGTGATTGGTTACATGGTGGAATATTACACTGCTCTAAAAAGAATTTTAATGCCAGATGGTGGTGGCTCACACTTTTGAACCCAGTACTCAGGAGGCCAAGGCAGGCGGATCTCTGTGGATTTGAGGCCAGCCTGGTCTACAGATGAAGTTTTAGGACAGCCAAGGAGGGGTGGGGAGAGGAATTTTAACATGTTCTACATGTGTTAAAATGGAAGATTTCCAAACATGACCAGAGATGGAAGGAAAGCAAGTGTGTATTGACGTGTACCCCTGCTTCTGCTGGTGGGAGGAAAAGATAGCGGTGTATTTGCGAAGTGTTATATATGCATTAAATATGTTCTTCTGCAGCACTGGCGATCAAACCCTGGATCTTGCAGAGCCTAAGCAGGGGCTCTGCCTCCGAGTTCTACCCTGCACCTCTGGTGATGATCTTTGAGCGGATACGCAAGAATCAGGAGAATGTGGGAGCCCCTGGAAAAGAGAGAAGTGGAGGGTGAGCAATGGCAGACTTACTTTACCTTGAGAATTATTTTGAATGTTTTGAATTTTGATGCAGCTACATATATTAAAAAAATTAAATACTGTCTAAAATGGACCCCAATCTCTGGCCAGCTCTCAACACTGGGAGCCGGTGAAAGACAAAATGGTTTTTCATAGAGGTCTAAGGAATGGAATGGATTCCCTTCAAGAAACCTTGAAACAGCTGTGCTGGCAGAAGGGGGCAGGAGGGGGAGAGTGCCTCCTGCCCTCTCTCCTTAGAGTCAGCTCCATCTGAAGCTTATGGAATGAAAAGCAGGACAGGGGAGGGGTGTAATGTTATACTGCATGGCACAGAGGGTAGGTTACCACTTCAAGTCCACTGTGCAAAGAGAGAAGAAAATCTGGGGGCACTGGAATGAAATCTTACGAAGTCTTCCTTCCCGGTGAACTGTGGGGTCCACTGCACTGCACACTGGTGGCCCAGCAGGCAGTGGACAGCCCTGACTCCTGTCCTGAGAAGCTGCTCCATGTCTTCGGTCTTCCTGCTGGCGTATTCTCGGAGGGTCTGGCAGCTTGTCAGACTGTTTACTTTGGAAAATTTTTGTTGTTACTTGTTGATTGGTTGGTTGGTTGGATGGATGGATGGATGGATGAATGGATGGATGGATGGATGGTTGGTTCTGTTTATTTTTGGGACAGGGTCTCACTGGGCAGTCCTGGTTGGCCTGCAGCTCACTTATGTGGACTAGTTTGGTCTGAAACTTTTAGTGATTCTTCTGTTTCTGCATGGACTATAGACATTCTCCACCTGACCGGCCGGCAGACTCTTGCTCCTACTGATGACTGAACTTCATCTAGCTGTCAAGCCCTGGCAACTGTACCTTGACACACACATCGAGTTCAGGAGTAGAGCTGGACTCCGCCCTGGTCACCTAACCCTGGGCCTGGTACACTGTTTACAGAATGCCCACTCCATCATGACTTCCTGGGACTGTTGGCAAGAACACTCACAATAGGTAAATGGCCAGAATCGACTGAACTCCATGAGGACAGCCCAACAGGTCAGGCTTAGGACTCCTTAGAAGGACAGGTGGCTGAAACAGGTTTTTGGGGAGTCTCCTCTCCTGCCTGAAAGGAGGAAAGCAATGGCCTAAGCCTCCCAGCCTGCAGATAGACTAGTACCCTTCAAGCTACACAACCCTCCCATCATAGGTCAAGTTCATCATAGAAGCTGCAACATCATATCTACCCCAGAACTGTATTAATCTTTACCCACGATAGGATATATATATATATACAGTCTCACATGTGAAAACTATACATATTTAAAAAAACTCATTAAGGACAACTGACAATATCTGTTTCTTTTTACTACAGAAAAAAAACAACTCAATAATTGCAATAATTTTTAGTTTTTGCTTTGTTTTGTTCTTTTCAAATTGAGTTGTGGGGGTCTTTTGTTTGTTTGTTTTTGTTTGGAGAGACAGAATTTCATTTAGCCCAAGCTAGCCTTGAACTTTCTACTTAGGTGAAGCTAGCCTTGAACTCCTGTTACTCCTGTCCCCTCTTTCCAAGGGCTGAGTGTCCAGACATTCACCACCAGGCCAGTTTTGAACTATTTTTTAATAAGTCTGCTTTGCTCCTCATTTTACTCTTCCTGTGAACTTGCTCTATGTGAGGAAGGATGGAGACTTGTGGCCCACTGGTTGGGATGACAAAAGTCTCTTCCCTCCCGGGCTCTGACCTTCAGCTTCTTGTGGGAAATGTCACCTGGGCAGCTCTGACGAGGTTTACTTTCTATTTACTCAGATGAATTTCCTTTTTCATAATGACTTCAGCAAATGGACTCTGGACGACTTCGAGTTCAGCAGGACGAGACTTATCTTAGTCCCGCTGTGATTCACTGCCCCTCACCACGTCCACAGACACCTGACTTGACTTAGTCTCATCTAATTCCTCCGGCTGTTTGCAGTGGAATTTCCATAACCCGGACAGCATGAGTCAAAATGGGTCATCCAACTGCTTAACGAATTGAGCTGATTGTTTGGAGCCTGGTGTTTACAATAAAAACCACCAACCATCTTGTTTTCTTGTGTTTTGACAGCCCGGAAGCTCAGCAGGAGGCAGAGGGACTCTCCATCTTGGTAGAAGCAAAGGACCTTCTTTTTTCTTGCCTTTTGTTTGCCTTTTACTGACTGCTTTGAAAGACCTAGCCTGTGTCCAGTGGCCCAGGTCTTGGTGAATAATAAGGTGTGGGCACCTAAAAAGCTAATCCCTGTTCATTGTCTCTAGCCACAGTTCAAGGGTTCTGCAGTTTGTCTTTGGAAATGAGTCAACAAACAGTTGGGGAGAAAAACTGTGCCTCTAAATTAATAACGACACACCTTCAAGTCTTGTCCTTTCATTTACCAAACCTGGAGTTTAACAACTCAAGACCACACTTCCTTGTGGGTGAGCCTGCATTTCATGAGATCATAAAACTGAAGAAAAGTCTGTGGGCTGGCTGCTCCCTCAAGGAGTCCCTAGCACTAGCCTGCCCCAGCCTACCCTCATTTCTTTCTGCTTCCCCGAAGGGCTTCTTGAACACATTAAAAAGTATTTTGTGGGCTGGGGAGGTAGCTCAGCTGATCAAGTGCTCATCTTCCAAGCATATGGACTTGAATTTAGAACCCCAGCACTGTGTAAGAGCTGAGTGTGGTAGCATTAGCCGAGTGTGGTAGCATTAGCTGAGTGTGGTAGCATTAGCATGCTCCTGAAGCCTCCGTTCTGGCAAGGCAGAGATGGGGGCAGGCACGGATCCTTGGGGCTTGCTAGACAGTCAGGCTAGCTGAATCTGTGAGGTTCAGCGAAAGGAAATCCTGTCTCGATAAATAAGGTATCACACTGGCACATCCTTGCCCAGCTCCAGGGCCTGACCTAACTGGGGAATGAAGAAAGAACAGACACACAGGAAAGCTGGGATTGCGTGGCCTGGGCTCTTGCATGGAGAAGCAGCACCTAAGAAGCTCAGCATGTTTATTCCACATGCTTGAATAGGAAGGCAGCGCTATTGCATACAGCTGAGAAACGAGGCAAGTTCAGCTAATCCCTGTAGGAGCAGTCTGCAGGTTGCAAACATCCGGGAGGGGAAGCTCTGCTGGGTATTTTCTGCACACACTGTTAACTTCCACGCTGAGCCTCACCAGGGAAGGCATTGCCACCCCGACGGGGCTGAAACGATGGGTCTCTTGACATGACTGTGCCCATGTCAACATCGCAGACTTAGTCAGTACTTCACTGGCACCTTAAAGAAAGCAATTTTGAGAAAGACACCCACAGCTGACCTCTGCCCCTCAGGCATGTGCACAATCAGGCACACACACCTACACATGCGCATTCACACACACACACACACACACACACACACGGGAGTCATCTCAGAAGGCTTTCCTTCCTACATGTCAACCTGGAAGTACTCCTTGGTTGGCTCAGTTCCCATGACTCTCTTCACTATTTACTTCCTTTCTTTGTATTTTTATTTGTTAGATGTTGGCAGATTATTAGGTCTTGCTTTAGGCAATGGTTCTTTTATTTCTTTTATAAAAAAAAGACATGGTGGCTTGTTTGTTTGTTTCTTTCTCCATCTTTCTTTCTTTCTTTCTTTCTTTCTTTCTTTCTTTCTTTCTTTCTCTCTCTCTCTCTCTCTCTCTCTCTCTCTCTCTCTCTCTCTCTCTCTTCTTTCTTTCTTTCTTTCTTTCTTTTTTTGGTTTTCAAGACAGGGTTTCTCTGTGTAGCAGCTCTGCCTGTCCTAGAACTTACTTTGTTGACCAGGCTGGCCTCGAACTCACTGAAATCTGTCTGCCTCTGCTCCAGAGTGCTGGGATTAAAGGAGTGCACCATCACTACCCAGCTAGATTTTTTTGATAAGTAAAAATTATCACATAGGTGCTGAAGAAGGCAGTTGAAAGCACTTTCTGCTCTTGCAGAAGACCCAGGTTCAGTTCCCGGGACCTACATGGTGGCTCACATCTCCCTGTAACTCCAGTCCACGGCATCTGAGCCTTCTTCTGACCTCAGAGGACTTCTGCACTCACATGGTGTACATGCATGTATGCAAGCATACACAAACACAAACAAAATATATGAATTAAATTTTCTTTCTTTTTTTCATTAACAATTTTTTTATTCATTCCACATACCAACCTCAGAAGATCCCTCCCTCATCCCTCCTCACACTCCCCCCATTCCATCCCCCATCCCCTCCACCAAAAAGGTAAAGCCTCCCATGGGGAGTCAGCAAAGCCTGGCACACTCAGCTGAGGCAGGTCCAAGCCCCTCCCCCTGCATCAAGGCTGTGCAAGGCATCCCACCATAGGCAACGGATTCCAAAAAGCCAGCTCATGCACCAGGGAAAATTTATTATATGGCAGCAAAAAAATTCATATTAACCATATTTTTTCTTTTTTTCCTAAGTAAAAGAAGGGTGAAAGGAAATACACTTTATATATATATATATATATATATATATATATATATATATATATATATATATATATCACTCTTATCCTGGTACAAAACCAATCTTCAGTCCTGGTTCACTCTTCTCTGTCTTCAAACGGGAGTTCATGCTTCCCAAGGGCTTTGGGGATGCTAACCCATGCAATCTCCAACAACCATATTCTTGCCCCCATCTCCCTGGTGCCTCCTGGCTGTGTAGTACTACCCTCTTTAACTGCCTCAGCCCAAGTGAGACACACACACAACCTCCTGCACCGGGAGCTTTGCCTCTGCGGATGGAAACTTCTTCCCATGCTTTGCTGTCCTGGAGTTTGGCCATCGTTCACTGTGGTGGAGTCTGAGGTGAGCAACACTACAGTATTAATAAGTGACAAAGCAACATGGAGATGAAGCCTAGCACAAAGGTCATCCTCTGAGAATCCTGTCACTGATAAGAAATTCCTCCAGCTCGATGGCTCGGAGACACCAGGAAGGGCTCATGATACCTAATGCTAAAAGCCCAGCACAGAACATGTGGGTTGAGCCCCGGTTTAGAGTCTCTTAGCGTCTGCGCAATCCTTATACATAATTCTAAAGGAATGAGGGATCTGCTCAGTCCACAAGACACTGTAATCAGATCAAACGGCAGCCAGAGGAAAGATGTGGACAGCCACTGACTGTAGGACTCTGTAGGGAGCAGAATAGAGACAGTTCAGTGTGGGAGAGGCTGACCCCAGCCACAGCTCCCCAACACTGAGAAATAATATCACCATATCTGTAAGTCACTGAAACAAAGACAGACCGTGACCAACCACAACATGGTGAGGAGGTTCATAGCTTTCTTAAGAAATTCCTATATGCAATGGTTAGTTTTCTTTCTGAAAGACATTAGTAACAGCAGGAGTGACAATGACTCAGCTCCAGAGGTTTCTGGATGACCAGGTTTTATATTTGCATGCAAGTTATCCTAGAGATAAGACAGATGGACACCTATTAAACTAGGCTCTGTGACCATGCTTTTACGTCACCAAGTGACAGGCTCTGAGGTTATGAAATAGTGGTAAACACCATCTTCAGGAGTTTCAAAGCTCTCACATCTCAGGACCCTGAATTTCTCCTGATGGGAGGCTTCATCACTGGTTCTGACAAGAGCTGAAGCGGCCAGGGACCATGCTTATATTGCATACTCCAAAAATCTCTTGATTTCTTTGGAGGGTCTGGGGTATGTACAAAGGTCCCTCCCTTTCTGCATAAAAGCACTTTACTTCCTGGATTATAAAAATGTTTTTACTAAAGGGAAAGAAACTGGATTCCTGTCAGGATGATTTATATTTGTTCTTTGTCTTCACAATGAACCAGCCAGGCCTGGCCAGGCCAGACCAGCCATGGTGGAAAGTCATGGCGGAGAGCAGGAGGATATCTGTGAGTTCAAAGCCAGCCTTCTCTATATAGTGAGTTTCAGGGCATCTAGGGCTACACAGAGAGAGAGCCTGTCCCAAAAACAAGCAAAATCAAAAAGCCTTGTTGATTTTGAGCTGACTGAATTTTATATTCCGTCTTATAGAATATGCCTTAGTGTGCCCGCAGGCTGGAAGTACCTGGGACTGCCCTCCAGCAGAGCAGAGCGAACAGGTACTACTCCACCATCAGATGTGACTAGGTGTAAAACTCTCTACTCCGCAGGAAATGAGTGCTAGCAGCAGTGACGAGTTCTCTCTGTGTCTCTGTCCCTCTGTCTGCTTCTCTTTCTCTCCCTCTCTGCTCTGTGTCTTTCTGTCTCTGTCTCTCTCTCTTCCTCTTTCTGTCTCTCTCTCCCCTTTCTCTCTATGTCTTTCTCTCTATTTTTCTCTGTCGATGTCTTTGTCTGTCTGTCTGTCTCTCTCTCTCCAAATATTTCTTCTGGGAATATTACTGAAATTTCTAAGTCATGGTCAGAGTTCACTTCATCAGAATAATCTAGTCTTTAGTGCATGATTTTGTTCCGGACAAAAGAGTTGGGAGGAACAGCCAAGGCATCTCTGCTCACTGGGATGCACAAGACGTAGGAGAGAGAAAGGGGCAGAATATGGCGCCACGAGATAGCCCAGGTAACTGTCTGGTATGGGGTGAACTAGGGTAGCATTGGCTTTAAGAGGCAGTCCACAAATAATGTGTATTGGGAATGGTTTTACTGCTGGATGATTAGGATTTGGTAAAAAGGATAAGGGAGAGAGTCCACTTAGCATTTGGAGGAATAGTTTAAATCCACATTGGTTTTAGCATGAGAAGATATCCTGGAGTTGGGTTTTTAACTATAGAAAGCAGGTGGCTGGGAGGGAAGAGTTTTGTTTTGTTTTACACTCTTTCATTGGGAAAAGTTGGCATCAATTTTGAGCACCCATGGCAACTGGCTTATCACCTTAGGAAGAATTATCTGAGTGGAACTTTTCACTTCTGTCCTGTAATAAGAGCAGTGTAGCAGCCAGAAGTGCCACATCTTGATCCCAGCACTCAGGGGGCAGAGGCAGGTAGATATCCCAGAGTTCAAGGTCAGCCTGGAGTGAGTTCCAAGCCAGCCAGAGCTACACAGTGAGATCCTGTCTCAAAAAAGAAGAATCAGCCGGGCGGTGGTGGCGCATGCCTTTAATCCCAGCACTCGGGAGGCAGAGCCAGGTGGATCTCTGTGAGTTCGAGGCCAGCCTGGGCTACCAAGTGAGCTCCAGGAAAGGCGCAAAGCTACGCAGAGAAACCCTGTCTCGAAAAACAAAAACAAAACAAAACACACACACACACACACACACACACACACACACACACACACAAAAAAAAAAAAAAAAAAAAAAGAAGAAGAAGAATCAGTAAAAATAAAAGCATAGCTTGGCTTTTTCTCCTTCTCTTCTCTCGCCCCTGCCTCTATATTTGGCTAACAAAGGTGTTCCTTCTGCCTGGGTCTTGGGAAATCCCTACAATAAGGATTGGCCACAGTATCAGAACTGCCAGATGAACTAAGCTCCTGCCTCTAGTTCTCTGAAGCTCAGTATGAGGATATCTCTGATGAATGGATGTGAGCCTGACTGAAGGCAGCTGGTGAAAAGGCATCCCAGGACTCTATTCCATGCCCAACTCTAACCATGGGCACCCACCATGGATGGGGGAAGTCTGAAGTCTAAACTGGTCATCCAGGCTGTGGTTGGCCTTGTTGGGGGAGAATGGCCCTAGATGGGAACCTGTGGATGGCATCAGACCTCATAATTTAGGCCAGTCAGAGCTTGCGGAGACATAGCATTTATGTGTCTAAGTGTCAACGTGTGTGTGTGTGTGTGTGTGTGTGTGTGTGTGTGTGTGTGTGTGTGTGTGTGTTTATACTTATATGTACAGGTACAGGTATTTATGGAGGTCAGAGGATAACTTTGAATGTTGTTCCCCAGGCACAGGCTCTTTTTTTGACCAGGGTCTTCACTAGTCTGGAACTTGCCAAGTAGGGTAGGTTGGCTGACTATGGAGCCCAGCAATCTGCTCATATCCCAAATATGGGATTACAAGCCTACTCTATCAGGACATATGGATTGCAAGCCTATGCTATCACACCCACTTTTTTTAAAAAATGTGGCTTCTGAGTCCTCATGCTTACAAGGCAGGTACTTTACCAGTCGAGCCTGGATATTTAATCAGGAAATAGAAGGACAAAGGCGTTGGATGGTCTGACTTGAAGTCATGCTGTTGTACCATTACCCTGGCCTGGGCTGTGGCCATCGCTCTCCCCACACCCCTCTACTCCCACCCCCACCCCTGTCTCAAGCTCCCAACCAACACTCCTGGAAACTTGAGGTGATGGCATGGTAGGCGTTCTTGGTGGCAGGCAGTGTTCTTTGGGGATGGTGGTGATAGGTCAGGAGGTAGGTTTGACAGAAAGGGAGGAAAGAAGCAGCCTCAGGGACACGTCAGTCACTCACACACAATAATGGCTCTCAGACATGAGTGAGTTTGTGCTTGAGCTTAGGCTGAATACATGTTTCCTTCTGGGTCTTGCTCTCAGAAGACCTGGTTTGGAAGATCTTGGATGAGGCCCAGGAATTACAGGTGGTTGGTCTAAGGCATCTCTTTAAAAACTGCTGCACATCCCCGTGAGTCTGGCCTGGCTTACAGAAGGAAATGCCAGGTAGAATTTCCTTAGGGTCTGTGCTCACTTTGGATCGAGAAACACCACATAGCAGCTGCAAGAAACTCCACCATTCTGGTTCCACAGAAACTCCCCACGGATATGAGGTAAGGCTGGCTGGCTCTCCATGGGTGGAGGCTGCCACCGAGGAGCCTGCCTCACTGGCTCTGTGGCTGACAATCCCAGGGCGGGACATCATGACTTTGAAGGTCCACGTGCCATACTTACCCTGGTGACATGCTACTGCCTGGACACCTCCTGGGTGGCATTAGAGCCACAGGAAAGAATGTGTTCTCACATTCAGAGGAGAGTCTTGCAAGGGGCCTAAATATTTGAAAAGATAGAAAAAATGTGGTTCTCTATGAAGAACCCTACCAGGTTATGTCAATTTTGATTTTAAAACTATTTTGTAAAAAGTTGGACCCATGGTGGCTTACTCCTGTAATCCTGGCACTTGGGAGGTACAAGCAGAGGACTGGGAATCCATGGTTGTGCTGGCTAGTTTTATGTCAACTTTACACAAGCTAGAGTGTGTAAAGGTGAGGAGGTAAGCCTCAATTGAGAAATGCCTCCATAGGATCTGGCTTGGGGCATCTTCTTAATTAGTTATTGATGGTGGAGGGCCTGGCCTATTGTAGGAGGGGTCACACACACACACACACACACACACACACACACACACACACACACACACACACACACCGGGCTGGTGGTCCTGCATTCTATAGGAAAGCAGGCTGAGTAAGCCATGTAGGGCAAGCCAGTGAGCAGCACTCCTCCATGGCCGTTTGATCAGCTCCTGCCTCCCGGTTCTTGCCCTGCTTGAATTCTTGTCCTGACTTCTTTTGATAATGAACAGTGATATGGAAGTATAAGCCAAATAAACCCTTTCCTTCCGAAGCTGCTTTTTGTCATGGTGTTTTATCACAGCAACAGTAACTCTGACGAGGACGATGGTCGTCCTTGGGTTCTCCACAGCATTGGGCAGCATTCATATACTGGGTTCCACATTGAAACGCCTTGCAGAGCCTTGTCAGGGGTTTGTTGGAGGGCCCTACTCTGGCACTGTCCTTTGCCCTTTCGTGCTGATCACTTCTGAGTTCTGAACTAGTGAGTGTGACTTTGAAAAAGCACTGGTCACATGGCCCAGTCCACTTTTGACATTTTGTTATCAGTCATCTTTGCCAAGAATTCCTTGAACACCCACCGTGGCTAAGCCACATGATGATCCTCCTAGGGAGGTTACAAGATTCCATGACCAATACACATCAGCTGAAGTGGAGCTCAAGAATACACTTTCTGTAGCTACGATTTTTGTAATGCTTCTCTTGCGCCCTGCTCTCATCAGTTACCATGAGAACAACTGAGTGACGCTGCCTCCCAGAACGGTAGACACCAGAAGGTGGGAATGGTGTCTGCTTGCCTATCCAGACCCACATATAGTGAAAGGCACATCTTTGGCTGTTAATCTATCTGTAGAATGATCACCTGACTGTCATCTGGTTGACATCTGTGGAATGGTAAAAATAAACTAAGAGAAGGAACCAGGGCCCGGACTAATACCAGTCTCAAGTCCTGGGAAACTTGAGACTTCTCTTTCAAACAACAGGGATACACGAATACATTGAGCTTTCCATGTTTCAGGAGCGGTAAGTAAGGCTGAATGAAGGAGGATCTGAACATAAGGCAGGCCCAAAGCTATCTCCACAGCAGCAGCCTGGCCCCTCAACTTCTGTCTGACCCTCCCAAGGACCTGCAGCAATTATGAGCTACATGGGAGGCTCTTGATCACATCTGTGTTAAAAGGCACAGTGGAGTTGGTTTGAAACAAAGAAATGAAGAGAGGGAACCAGAGCCCAAACTAATACAAGCCTCAAGTCCCAGGGAATCTGGAATTTCTCTTTCAAACAATAGAGATACACTGAACAGGTCTAAGCAGGCCAATCTGTTGTGCTTTCCATATGTGTGCATGTGTGCACTCCTGGAACAAGTTTTTGCCTTTGTTTTTTAGACAGGGCCTCACTGTGTAGCCCTGGCTTGCCCAGAACTTACAATGTAGCCCCAGCTGGTCCCAAACTCACTAGTTAGACCGTGCTCGGTCCACACAGAGATCCACATGTCTCTGCCTCCCAAGTGCTGGGACTAAAGGTGAGCACCACCACACCTCACCCAAAGAGCAAGTTCTATGCATACCTGTGTGTATCCGTGCACATCCAGTGGGAATTAAAGATAGCATTTCCTGACCACACTTCCTTCCTCTTAATCCTGTCAGCAATCATGGTATCCTTTAGTTCCTAGAAGAACCCATTCTCCTGATGATACTTCAGTAGTCTCAGTTAGTGGGTACACATCTAACTCACCCTGGATCATGGCCTCATTTTATAGCTATTTCTAAAACTGCTTCTGAAAAAAGCAACGGTCACAGACAGGTTCCTGGGGCTACCATATGGATGGCAATTACTACTTCAGTGAATATAGTTTCCAGTGATCTGGCATATAAGTTAATCACGGAGTTAGAATTTTTAAAAGAAAAAAAATCTTCACTTAATGCCATTTTCATTGTGTTTGTGGGGATCCTACACAAGGACTCAGTTTTAAAGCCATATATTTGGAGTTGTATCAGAAACCTTAGAGGGTGGTCCCAGGGGCCTACAAAATAAAGGCTTGTGTCTCACCCTACAGCCTGTCCAGTGGAAATATGAAAGCCACAGATATAGCTTCAAAGTTTCTAGCAGACATTTAAAAAAAAAAAGCCAAAAAAACCAAAACCCACCTATAATCCTAGCACTCGGGGAGCTAAGGTGGGAAGGCCAAGAGCTCAAGGCAGTCTGGGATATTTACCCTGTCACAAGCAAATGAACAAACAACCAGAATAAATAAGTAAAATAGGTGGGGTGATCTTTTTAAAAAAATCTATTTTAGATGAGTTATGGTGGTTCTAACCTTTAATCCCAGCATTTGGAAGGCAGAAGCAGGCAGATCTCTGAGAATTCAAGGCCAGCCTGATATATAGAACTAGTTCCAGGACAGCAAGGGCTACACAAAGAAACACTGTCTCAAAGAAAAAATCTATTTTAGCTGGGTGATGGTGGGCACATGCCTTTAACCCCAGCACTAAGGAGGTAGAGGCAGGAGATATCCGAGTTTGAGGCCAGCCTCATCTTCAGAGCAAGTTTCAGGATAGCCAGGACTGCACAGAGAAACCCTGTCTTGAAAAACCAAAAATAAATGAATAAATCAGTAAAAACTACTTCATTCAACACAATGTATGTAAAGTAACATGTTGTAATCAATATAAACATTTTTAGATCTTTATTGTTCTAAGTTTAATATGGTAGACATGTTACATTTTACTTTGAAAGATTGCTGTCGTGGAGAGAGGCTTCCATAGTGGATGGGACAGTTTACAGAGTAGATACTCATCTTGGGGCCACTTGTGGACCGACTACCTCTGGAGACCCCTTCCCAGTAATTACCAGAATTGGAAGCAAAGTAAGGGGCCATTTTGTCACCGCCTCTCCTGGGTCCCTCTAAGCCAGCTCAGCCAAATAGATTTTGTTTGTTTGTTTGTTTGTTTGTTTTTGTTTTATTTTAAAGCAAGGTTTTATTATGTAGCCCTGGCTGGCCTGGACTTTGCTATGTAAACCAGGCTGGCCTCAAACTGGGAAACCTGCTAGCCTCTGCCTCCACGCTCAGCTGATGTGCCTCTTTTTAAAAAGTTACGACTTTTTTTGTTTGCTTGGTTTTTTTTGTTTGTTTGTTTTTGTTTTTTCTGAGACAGAGTTTCTCTGTGTAGTTTTGGTGCCTATCCTGGATCTCACTCTGTAGACTAGGCTGGCCTCAAACTCACAGAGATCCACCTGGCTCTGCCTTCTGAGTGCTGGGAATAAAGGTGTGTGCCACCACTGTCCGACAAAAGTTACTACTTTTAAATTGTGTGTGTGTGTGTGTGTGTGTGTGTGTGTGTGTGTGGTGCATTTATGTGAGCCATGGCATTGTTTTGGAGGTAAGAGGAAAATGTTATGGAGTCAATTCTCTCTTTGCCCCTTTCCATGGGTTCCAGGAATCTAATTCCGTTCATTAGGCTTGCCTCTGAGCTGTACATGCTTCTCTTATAAAGAATGAAGTGTTGGGTGTAGAGGAATAAGAAGAGGATGGGAGCCCTTTATCCAGAGGTTCTGTGAACCTAGGACATGCTGTCGGGACTGTGGACAGTCAAGGAAGAAAAGCAACAAGCCCAGGCAGAGCCAGGAGAGGAAGAAGGTGTGAGGGGATTTGCAACCCCAGATCTGGCAGGATTACTGACTGCACAGCTTCCTTACAGATGATCCTGTCTACCTTCCCCTCACAGGGTTTGCCAAGGAAGGAAGAGCCACCAACTGCTCCAGCCCTCTGGGGAGAAAAGGAATGCCACCAAACCACCCAAGGGGCAGAGCAGGCTGGGGGCTTCAGAACCACGAAGCCACGGTGTAAAGCAAACAGACGGTGGGCAAAGCTTCCCATGGCCTGTCCCAGCAGCGAGGCCTCAGGGAGGGCCTAGACTGCCCTCCAGCTTTCATAAATGAAATCTGGAATAGCACCTTGTAAGACAATCCGAATGATGCCAACTGATTCCAAGTGATTAAATGTGACAACAAGATGCGTAACGGGGTGGTTCCCGGTTCCCCAGTTCCCTGTATCACTGAAATGAATCAACTTGGGAGACTCTGAGTAATGCAGGCAGGGCCCACACACTTGGGCAGCAGTTTCCTGAAGAGAACTTGGGATCCTTCCCAAATTTCACCAGTCAGCCCTGCAGCTTGACACAGGTAAAAGTTGTCTTTCACACCCAGCGACCACAGGATTTGCCTGCCGTTGCTCAGGAGGAATTTCCCTGTCAAAGGCCACGAGAGTCAAATGGTGCTTTAGAATTACGCCTCTTAAACGAAAGTGGAATCCCAGAGTTGTAAGGTGGTGACCAAAGGGACACAGAGACTGTGGGTCAAATGTCAGGCCGTAAACTGCCAGGATGACACACGGTCAGGGCCATCAGGGTGTGCCGTGTTTGGTGTCCCCAATGCCAGTGGGGCTACCAGCACATTCAGACAGCTGGTACGTTCAGGTGGTTGTTCTCAGGCTGGATTCCAAGGAAACCCCACATCACTGGGCTTTGGGGTACCATATGCCCTGGTGAACGGCTGCTAGAGAGCCATCTAGAAGCTCTCAAATCTTGCACTGCTGGGGGTCCTGCTCAGAGGCCCACCCAGGCAGTGTTAGTGACTTCTCATCCAGGGCCACATTGCTTGGAAGTCACACATATGGTAGACAAACAGGAGGGGCGTGTGTTCGTCCTGGGTCTCCCTACGCACTTCTCTCCCACAGAGGAAGTGGTCCATTCCTGAAGTTCAAAGCTTCCCCACAGCTCAGAAGCCGGAAGCTAGAAGCTGGGACAATGTGTATCCGCTTATTGCACCCCCAGCTCGGATCTGCAAGCCAGGCGCTCCTCAGTCACAGTGAGAAGGATGTCTGTAGCTAGTAAAGAAGATACAAGGCCAAGGAGGACTTGCTCCGGAGAGCCTGGCCAAGCTGGCAATTATCTTCCATGACATAAAGTACTTTATGGTGATGGTTTCATTTCTGGTTATTGTCTTCTATTAAGAAAACAGCTTGAGTAGGATGATGATGGGGCATCCCCCGCCCCAGGAACTACTCTCAAATTTTCAGAGAACTGTTGTTTTTCCTGGACATGCCATGGTTATTACTGCCTTTGTAATGGTTGTGATTATCGAAACTGCAAGTTTTCAAAAAGCTCTTTTTATTAGCCATTGCTCTGAAGTAAACACCATGAGATGATGATGCCCATGTGGGGCACCAAGAGGTCATGAACACACAAGAGGTCTTGGGGAGGAGGGCTGGGATACCAGAGGTAATGTTCTCCATGTTAACTTGCTAGCATCAGCTTGGGGCACTGTGAACAAACAGCAATATGGCCAGAGCAGTGCCAGCCCAGCCAGCTCCAGGTCCAGCTCTGGTCGTACATGTCAGACCTTGTTGCTCTTAGCTTTAGGGTCCTGGCTCATGGGGACTGACTTATGATAGGCAGCATGGCCTAGACTGATTAACTATATCCCAAAATGAAGAGTCAGAACTGGTAACTCTGATGAGTTCTGATCGGAAGTAAAACCCGGTGAACCCTGTCCACAGGGCCTCCCACCATTGCCCTACACTGCAGATCTAAAATCAAATGTACTAAATTTACCTCTCGGCTGAAACTTAGCACTAACTGAATTCTCAAGTGGTAATTGTTCAGCCATAAAAAAAATAAAAACTTTAAATTGTAAGATGTAAGTTTCCTGGGGGGGGAGGGGGAGGCAGAATCTGATAAAGGACAGAGTTACTTTTCCCCACTCCTCAGAAATACCTGCGGCTAACAACGTGGCGTGCATCATCCAAGATCGCTTTCTACTGTAAGCTAAGATCAATTTGTTTCAGCTGTTATTTTATTTTGCCTCTACCCTTCCTTGCCTTCCTTCTAATACCCCATCAGTCATCAATTCCCATGAGTATTTCCTTTATGCTTCATATGGCTGTCCAATCTGTCCATTCCCACTTCAGATTCTTACCGCCTTACACTTAGAGTCGCAATATTAAACAATGAAGTGAGTCAGGGATTTGGAATCAAATGTCTTAGGTTTCCAATATTTTCCCTACTGCTTGGGAAGCAACACCAACTTTGAGGTTTAGTTCCTGTACCTGCTCAAAGGGAATAACATCTACCCTTTGAAGTTAATAAAAATCAACAAAGAGCTTGCACACAGTAAGGCTCCTAACCATTGCCCACATGAATAGTCTCCCCCACATGGCCTTCAAGAACACTTATTCAGTAGTGTTATCTCGTGTCTTTGTTTGTTTTGATTTGATTTTTTTTGTTTAGTTTGTTTGCTTGTTTGTTGTTGTGTTTTGTTTTGGTTTTTTTTTTTGGAGACAGGATCTCTCTGTAGCTTTGGAGCCTGTCCTGGAACTCCCTCTGTAGACCAGGCTGGCCTCGAATTTACAGAGATCTGCCTGCCTCTGCCTCCCGTGTACTAGGATTAAAGACATGCTTGCTGTTTCTTAGAACAGGGCTTTTATTCTGATACTCTCCTTCCCAAATTCTGAAAAAGCTCCCCACTTGAGAGTAGGTGGCAAAGTCTGCAGTTCGCAGATGAATTACACTTGATTGGTGGTGCTTGCTTCCGAAAGGCCGCTGGCCCCTGTGGGGGAGGAAGCTCCCTCGTCAGGTCGGCCACGTCTCCTGAGGAAGGGTGTGAAGTAGCAGCCTAGCTGACCTCTGGTCAGGCCCAGCATCTCTCCTCTCGTCTGCCTCCTTAGAGTTCCTTCCTTTACATGTCTTTCTCTCCTCTGCACAGGTTTCCTTCTGATCCATCTGAATGATCGTGAGTGTCAATTGTCTGTCTGTCCCACTGATAATATCTGTAGACGAGAGCTTTCTCTTGTTCACCAGTGTATCCCTGGAGCTATGACACAAGCCCCTAAGAGTTCGGTGTCTTGTTCCTGCAGTCTTCTCACACAATGAGTGCTTCTTTGGTGACTAAATCCTGACTTTCCAAGTAGGCATTGGCTGGGTGGTGGTGGTGCACGCCTTTAATCCCAGCACTGGGGAGGTAGAGGCAGGCCAATCTCTGTGACTTCAAGGCGAGCCTGGTCCACAGAGTAAGTTTTGGGGCAGCTTGGGCTACACACAGAGAAACCCTGTTTTGAAAAGCCAACCAAACAAACAAATAAACAAAGAGTTCAAGTAGGTATTAATTGACAGCTGGGGATTGGTCTGATCTGTCTTAGTACTCATCATGCATGACCCTGTCTGACATATAAAATATGAGCAATAAAATCTGAGTTGTCTAATTACCGAGGCCTTCATGGTAGTATTTGGATCTGGACAACACCCTACACTCAGTGCTCAAAGGCTGTAGGCCACACTTGTACCCAGCCAGCCTTATTAGAGGCCACTTGCCGTTCCTGCTGGCCATTTCCCTCTGGACATGCCCTGCAGCCATTTTCATAAAATCACATGTTGCCTGGTAGTTTTTTTTATAAAATCACAGGTTCCTAAAACCACCCTCATGATGCACCAGCTGTCTACAGCAATTATATATTGGGTATCACAGCTTCGACCTCGGGGCTCAGCATTGGAAAGGAAGTCTCCAAAGAGCCAGAGAAAAGTGGCATGGTCCCCAGAATTCTGCAGAACAGAAATGACGGAGAGAATCTCAATCGTTTTCACCAACATTAATGAATTTCCAAGGGAGAAAAAATTAAAGATTACCACCTCTGGTGTGTTTCTGTATTTTCTCTGGCCGTTTTCCATTCCCAGACATGTTGCTCTAATTGAAGGGGTTTTGCTGTTGGGCTTTGTTTTTGTTATTGTGGCATTAGAGGTGAACTTAGGGCTTCATTCATGTCAGGCAATTGCTCAGTGACATATATAACCAGCCCTGGTGGTTTTTTTTTTTTTCTCTTAAAGTTTGCGTATGTATGAGCTCATATAACACCTACACTGGAGATCACACTATAAAAAATAAATTCTTGATTCTGCCACCCCAACAAATGTTTTCATTCTGTTGTGTTTCTTTCTAATTTTTCTGTGTATGAGTATCTTTTCCCCATAACTTTTTATTGATTCTTTGTGAATTTCACATCATGTACCCCAATCCCACTCATTTCACAGTCCTTCCATATACACCCTCTACCCTTGTAACCTCCCCACAAAAGAAAATAAAAAAATAAAAAAATTTAAAAAGGTCTTGTGGAAGCTGGAGTGTGTCACACAGTACATCCCTTTGCCAAACCAGCTTTCCTTGCAAGTGTTCACTGCAGTGAGTCATTGGTTCGAGGCCTCTGGCTTCTGCTACACCATCAATACTGGATCCTCACGTCTCAGGTACCCCGCTCTTGCCCTGAGTCATGGAGATCTTCCGGCTGTCATTCCACAGGACCGGCCCCTTCACGTGCTCGAGCAGCTCATAGATGGGGTAGGTGTTGTGGTGGGCCAGCTCAAAGCCCTGGATGTGGGCCTGGGTGTTGGCTGTGTTGGTCAGCCCGTCAGTTGTACCCATGCCACCAGCGCAACCTCTCCCGCCCTGCCCAGGTGAGGGGCTGGCCAGCATCCCCCAGTGCTGCAGCCAGCAAGGGTCGGGGGCCATCCCTCCTGCACCCACCCCAGGACGACCACGTGGTGGCCTGTGAGGGGCTGGTCCAGCTCGGCGCAGCACTCAAGACAGCCACCTGGTCTCAGAACAGATCAAGGAAGACCACATGGTCGTTGGTGGTGACACGGGTCACAGACATGGACACGGACCCCTGCTGTAGAAAGGCCACGGACCCAGACGTGGCGCTCGGCAGTAGCATGGGTCCAGCTATCGCCATGGCCTCGGGGCAGTGCAGGCCCATCAGGTTGTTCCTCATCGTCTTCGCGTCTCCGGTTCAGCCTCTCTTCATAGTTCACAAACGCTCCACTTCCCTTTCTCTGCCATCTCTTCACCACGTACTTTCTCCTCGTGGTGGTGGGCCTCTGCATCCTCTGCTTCCCACGCCGCCTGAATATTTTTCCAATAATCATGTTTGTTCAAGAAAGGTAAAGTTTGCTGCTAAAGATAAAAATAATAAATATAGCTGGGCAGTGGTGCACGCCTTTAATCCCAGCACTCGGGAGGCAGAGACAGGCAGATCTCTGTGAGTTCGAGGCCAGCCTGGTCTACAGAGCAAGCTCCAGGACAGCCAGGGCCACATAAAGAAACCCTGTCTTGAAAAACCAAAAATAAATAAATAAACGACACGAGATGATATTCATTTTATAATATGTTCATTTCTTTCAATGCCTCTGTAATAGCTAGATCTTAAGCAAAATCCAAAGGTATAAAATGTCAAGGCAAAAATGGAAGTTTTTGATAAAAGACACCCATTTGGAGGACATGATGGTACATTCTGGTATTCTAGTACTTGAGAGATGAAGACAGGATGATCTGAAGTTCAAGACCATCTTCAGCTAGATAGTGAGTTCAAGGCCAGCCTGGGATGTGAGACCATGTTTCAACATAAATAAATAAAAAGATTATGGTCACTACTTACATAAAGATGTTTTGTTTATTTCTATTTTAGATTTATTTTCATGGTTCACAACATCTGGACTCTTCATTCTGTCCCAGTTCCCCCAGGATTAACTTCCATGGGCTCTCAATCCCAAGATACATAAAGATACTGTCTTTATTTAAAGATTCCTCATGTCAAAATTTACCTCCTCATTTAAGCTCACCTATAGTCAATGCTGGTGTGTTTGTAGTTGTTTATGAGCAGCAAACGCAGCAAGTGCCTCATCCCACTGACATGAAGGAGGCGGTGTCTGCCTTGCTGGCTTAGCACTCACACTGCAACTTTTCCTGTGTGGTGAGTGTCTGCCGCTTTGTGCCTTTCATTAGTGGTGTGACTCTTTGAGTGACTCCAAGAACTGCTGAAGTGTCACAAATGCTGCTCAGTGCAACAAGGCTGGGATGTGCCCTAGGGAGAAAAAAGTTTATACAGGTATGAGTTATAGGACCGGCGCGTGCGTGCGTGCGTGCGTGCGTGCGTGTGTGCGTGCGTGCGTTGGGGGGAATGTGCCTGTTCAAACACTTGGAGGCCAGAAGAATATGTTCTCACTTTCCATGTTATGCCCTGGAGATAGAGTCTCTCACTGAACCGGAAACTTGTCATCTTGCCGTTTTGACTAATTTGGCTGGCCAGTAGCCTGTCAAGATCAGCATGTCTCCACCTCTCAACACGGGCATTACAGGAATGTTCAGCTACGTTCAGCTGTTTTACATTGGTTCTGGGGATCCAGGTCATTTTGTTTGTGCAGCAAGTGCTCTTAGCCACTGAGCTGCCTACTTAGGCCCAGTCATTAGTTCTTTGTTAATAAATCAACAATATGTATAAAGAAGGAATTCTAGGCAAAGCATCCAGGAACATGGTGATGGGTTGACCAGTTGACAAAATTGTTATGACCCTAGGCTCACACAGAAACCTGTGTTTTTCCTGGTAGCAATGTCTCAGTATATACTAACTCATGGGTGCTGACTCTTTACAGAACTACTGTGCTATGGATAATGTGAAGCATTAATATAAATTAAATATAGTGCCCACGTTCATCATCATCATCATCATCATTATTATTATTATTATTTGGTTTTTTGAGACAGGGTTTCTTTGTGTAGCCCTGGCTGTCCTGGAACTCACTCTGTAGACCAGGCTGGCCTTGAACTCACAGAGATCCACCTGCCTATGCGCCTCAAGTGCTAGGATTAAAGGCGTGTGCCACCACTGCTCAGCCTGTGTTCATTCTTCTAAAGAGAGAACTCCAAAGTTTAACCTTTAATTTTAAAAAATGTAAATGTTAAGAACATAATAACAGCTGCTGGTTGTGAATGCTTACCAGGAGTGAGTACACATTTGCTCTTACAACCACAGCCAGAGGTCGGGCATGGCAAGCTCTGATCAGCAGATGAGGAAAATGAGGCAGGGGTGGGGCGCAAGTCTGTAAGACTTCAAGGTCCATACTGCTAACCACTAGGCTGACCTCACAGGTGGGGTGATGACTGGCTGCTGTATTCTCCACCCAAGTTCTTTGACTGTCAGAAGCCCCGGTGTGATTCACCATGAACATCTGTCCTGTGGACAATGCTCAGAGGTTCATCAGCTAAAGCTTGACATTGCCTGTCTGAGTGACAAACTCATTCTTTGGCTCTCCTCATATCTGGGCGAGGTGACAAATTCGAGGAGTTTCTAAAAATAGTTGGCAAATTCTAGGAGTTGCTAAAAATAGTGTAAAGGCCCTCAGCTCTGCTAGAGGAGGGTTATTCTGACCTTTTGCCTTGGGGCCCAACCTCCTGAGGGTGACAATTTCACTATTTCACATGACATTTGGTTTCCCTCGCCTGTGGCTGGTTAGGATTGCATTTACAGGAAGCCAGAGAGCACCCCTAACCTCCTTCTGGGCTCTTGATTGCTTTGTACTCTTTTCTTTTCTCTCCCTCCTCTGACTTCTTGACTTCATGGGAGTCTCCTTGAGACCCCCTGTTTAGGGGCAGGAAGGTGTGGGGCAGAGCCTGACTGACATCTGCCCACTGCCCCTAGCCTCTGCTCTCTAAACCCACTCCAGAAGCAGACCATTTCTAGTTCTTAGAGGGATATGCTGGCTGAAGGGATCATTGAACAACTAACTCTGTGTCTCCTTGTTCTGATCCATAAAAAATGAGGCAACACACTTTCCTCCCGAGGAGGTGTCCCAAGGAGTAAATTTCCCCTCACAGGTGCTTGGAGTCAGCCAGATGAAGGGTTTTCTCTAGAGAAGTGCTGAGTGTGAATGGCATCTCCTCTGCTCTCAGTCTCCCTGCCTGCCAGCCTCCACCAAACCATCCTTCTGGGAGAGGAATGTGCTCATGCTGATGAGGAAGACACATGACAAGACCAGCTTCTGAGGCTGAGCTCAGACTGCCTGATGTGGACTACCCAGCATTGCATTTTCAGCCCACAGAACTTGCCAGTTTAGTACTGTGGATATTACTCTATATAGATAAAACACTGATGGCCAGTGACCAGGCAGGAAGTATAGGTGGGACAAAGAGAGAGGAAAATTGGGGAAACAGAAAGAAGGAGGGGGAGACACTGCAGCCACCTCGAGGAGAAGCAGCATGTAAAGACACCGGTAAGCCACCAGCCATGTGGCAAGGTGTAGATTTATAGAAATGGGTTAATTTAAGATAAAAGAACAGTTAGCAAGAAGCCTGCCACGGCCATACAGTTTATAAGTGATATAATTGTCTGAGTGATTATTTTATACGTGGATTGTGGGACTGCGGGGTTTGGTGGAACCTGGAGAGAAGCCCTCCAGCAACAGTTTAGCGTGGTTCTGAGGGGTAAGTAGACAGAGGCAAAGCCAGGCAAGGGTACGCGAAGGTGTGACAGCCTACACCAGACTCCTGAGTGTGTGGGAAGCCCTTTTCTCCTGGCACCTATGTCTTTGTGTTTGTGAAGTGGGACCGACGAAAGCAGAGTGTGTCTGTGACCTTAGACGTCGGTGAAGAAAAGGGTGTGGTGTTCACGTGACAAGAGCCATTCAAAAGGTGACCCTCTGGACTCTTTGACCCTTCTACCCTGCAGGGGGGCTGGGTGTAGGTGCTGGTCCCAAGCTTCTGGTGATGCACTGAGTTTCCTTCTTTGCATCCAGAACAATCTCCAGACAGAGATTTCCAGCCAGGTGACATAATACAGGGCGAGGGAGTGAGCACCCCAACATCTGCACCTTTCTAGTCGGCTTACCAGAGATCCCAAGACATTTCACTTCAGTGTGGCTTTCAGACTTAGAGGGCTAATAAGATTAGGGGGAGATGGGAACATAATCTTTGGAGCCAAGAAGACATCATCCGAACCTTGGCTCTCCCACCTCCCAGATGGGTGTCATCAGGCAAGCCTCTTATTCTCTCTGGGTAGGGGGTAGCTCTGCTCCCAGCAGCTCCCATGTTGACACAATTAAAGGAGAGGCTACAGTCACTATTGTAATAGTGCCCACCACACAAAGCTCTCGGTCCACTTTAGTTGTGCTGAGAAAGTTGGAAGCAATGAATCCTGGCTCTGAGAAGCTGGTTCTGCACCGTCACCGGTCCGTGTGAACAGGAGAATTCATGTCAGAAGCTCTCACACAGAAAGCTGACATCTCTACAGTCAGAGTCTGGAGTTCTGTCTACGTGACCAGTGACTGATGCCTCTGGCTGTGTCAGGCCGCTCTTCCCTGAATGCACTTTCTCCATTGCTTTCTACAGATACTCAAGAACCCCTCGGGTTTATTAAAAAGAGCCACATCTCCCTGGAGCAGGGCGGTGTCCTCATGAGTGGGCAGCAGCAAAAGTGGCTCATGGGACTGCTGTGAACTGAGCAGAGAACAGGGAGGGAGAAACAGAGACAGAACCCAAGGCCATGCCTGAGCCCATCTGCCTCAGAGCTCCACCCCCAAGCTAGGCGGCATTGTGGACATGTGTTGAACTCTGGTGTATTTTGAAGTTGCCATTTTTAAACATGTGACCACATCATAAACTTAACGACTTGAACTAAGAAATCTCACAGCATCTCAGGCCGCGGCAGTAGGCCTCAAGCCTGGGTCTAGGGAGTATGCAGCATGTGCTAGAGGCAGGAGCAGCACTAGATCTCACAGTCATGGAGGAGACCTTGGGATGGTTCAGAGCAGTCTTGTCACAGCAGTGGTAGTTTCCCACTCCTCTGTGTCCCAGTGCATGTTCAAGCCAGCCACCCACAGGCTTACCATTCACCTTTGGGACCTAAACTAAGTGGAGAGCATCTGACCCTTTGAAGACTGTCTTTCAACCTAAGAAGGTTATATGTTTAGGGAAGAGAAATGCAATACTTGAAGGCCAAGTATCAGGACACATGTGTATGGAAATTCCTTAATGAAACCTATTACTTTGTATGCTAACCTCAAATACTTAATTTTAAAAGGAAAGAGAAAGGAATGCAACACTCCGTGATTGCATGCATGCATTGCATTTAGAAGAAAAAATAAGCACTACTAGTGTGAAAGAAATCATCACCCACTGAGCTGATCCATCCCCTGGAGGAGCATTCTGTCCTTATATGGGCCAGCAGCATGACCACAGCAAGCAAAAACTCACACACACACATCAGTGGGTCTCTATGTAGTAATGAGCAGTCACAAGTAGTTGATTTTTCTGATTACTCCTATGGTTTATCTAAGAAGAGATCTTGAAAAAGATTGCATTTTTGAAAAAGTAGAAAAAAGACAAAGAATGTAAAATCACCCAAACCCTTACTAATTACCAATTTTAAAAACAAACTGGGTGGATTGGGGAAGTCTGTGAGAAAGATGCCCTGAGGAAGACTGGGGAGCCCGTGACACACCTGTGCTGTGTCTGTCAATACTGGTGAGCAGTGTGGCCTCTCTGCACTTTGATTCTATCGTTTGTCAGGTGGTGAGTCTCAAGAATAAGCTCTAGAGTTTCTCTGTTTCTGATGTACTATGCAGTGTCAGATTCTGAGATCCCAAGCCCCAAACAGACAAAGCACCCTTCTGCATGCCCTGCAGTATCCCAGGCTGTGGGTCAGGTGGTCCTCAGAGACATGGGGTGCTCCTAGCAATGTCTGCTCTGCTCCCACCCAGGCAGGATGTTTAACATGTCCTCACACATCCTCTGGGGTTGGCTGCAGCCACCACAAGTGTTAGAGGACAGTACTTAGCCTGGCTTCAGAAGAGCTCAGGTCCCATCACCAGATAGTAAATGCCTTGGAGCCTTACACAGGCTCGTAATGTACCTGAGCCTCAGATTTCCAGTCTGTAAAATAGGGAAAATGACACCTGCTGTCTTTATCCAAGTTACTGTGTCAGAGGGACAAACATCCATGGAAGAATCTAGAAGAAAACAGAACACCACAGCACCTGAAAGATCATTGTCAGTAGTGTAAGAAAGGCCACTGAATGGAAAGTGGGGCTTCACCTCAAGCTCCATCCCGTCCTCAGATGGGCCACCAGCATCATCACCAAAATCAAGAGCTCACGTAAACACCAGCCAGCTCACTAACCAGGTGAATGGGAAACAGAGGCAGTTTCAGACCCCGCTTTCGGTAAATGTTGGCCTGACAGCCACAAAGCCGGCAATGCTGTGAGAGCAGGTGGGAGATGAGGAGGGGAGGTTTCCTGGCCCCTGCCCTTCACCTTGGTCACTGACTCAGTGTGAAACAGCGCCTGCAGGGAGGAGGGGAGTTCTCATCCTAGTTCACAAATGAGCCTGTGGCCACAGTGGGGGCAATGAGCTGAGTTCAGGGCAAAGGATGACTAAACAGCCTCCTCATCATTAATAACAAAAATACTTGGCATTTATCTAGTTCTTTATGTTTTCAAAGTGTTTTACAATCATTAATTACTTAACTAGCACTCACCACCACCTCGACTCTGCCTACGGTGCTGAGCAGACAAAAGAGGCAGGCAGGACCTGCTTGCTTTGGGGAACTGCAAAGCTAGAGAAAGTGAGGGCTGGGGACTGTATCAGGGACTGTCTTGTCAAGACAGTCACAGGGTAATGCCCACAGAAGTGGGCATGGGCACAGGGAGGATGCCAAACACACAAGCAGGGACGTGATGCCCTTGGGCAACAGGCTTCCATCTGCTGAGAAGGTGTGAGGGATGCTTCATGGGGAACCGAGGCTTTCCCTAGAACTGAGTGCATCAAATCTTACCTAGGAAGTCAGTACCAGAGACGGGTAGTAGAGCTAACTCAGTGAGGGAGACTTGCCTGCTGTGCACAAAGCTCTGTGTTCAATCCCCAGGGAAGGAAGGAAGTCACAGCGTTAGATGAAACTGGACATCCTGACTGTCACTGCCTGGGTACTGTGCAATCTGATAACTGTCATACTTAGAGAGTAGAAAGCAAAGTCGTAAGCCCCAAGAGTGACCAGAAGAAAGCAGGCATTATCTTTCTTCATGATGAGAGCTCCTCTGCAGTAACTTGCAATTTAGGGCTTGTGTAATGACAGGGTGAGCTCCTCTTATTGATCTCCAGACTTCTTAGTAGATTAAATGACAGGTACACAAAGAGTCGAGGGACAGAAGTGTGGCAGCAGCTTCAGAAATCTTGCTCTGTGGGAAAGAGGTTCTAAGATATCTGCGTTCTAGAACCTCAGAGCCCAAAGCTGTGGCTGGCCGAGGCTTTCCACCAGGAGAGACAGACGTCGCCTGCCATGAGCCTTTGATTTGTCACCCTCACCGTGGCCTTAGGCTGTCTCTTGTCAGATCTCAGGAACTAAAAGCAAGGTGAAGAAGGCTGGCTTGAGTTTGGCTGGAAGAGTCAGGAATGATAATAATAATTAACACAACCCAACTTCCACTTGCAGTATAAACAGTAATTAATGTACAGCAGCAGCCCAGTGAGGCACCTGAGTTTGGATGATGAGCCTTACATTGTAGGTAGGGAAACTGAGGCCAAGAGGTGAAGAGGCATTTCCCAGGCCACACAGGGACTCACCATCACACCTGAAGTTAAAATGTAGGTAGGCTTCCTTGTCTCCTCCTCCTTGGAGGCTTCAGTTAAACTTCCCTGATACCAAAGACTTAAATACAACCAAGTTACATATATATATATATATATATATATATATATATATATATATATATATATATATATATATATATATATATACCAAAAAAGATAAAAGATAGTAGCTGAAGTATGAAATCAGGACCCAGTCCATCATTTACTGCTACTGCACAGCCTCTAGCCCAGGCACAAGTCATAGGCTCGCGGTGTGCTTTCTATTTTCTTTTTCTTTTTTTAGTTTTTTTTCAAGTCAGGGTCTCACCATACAGCTTTGGCTGTCCTGGAACTTGCTCTGGAGATTAGGCTGGCTTGGAACTCACAGAGATCCACCTGCCTCTGCCTTCCAAGTGCTGAGGTTAAAGGTGTGCACCACCACTCCTAGCCATGTGCTTTCTACTTAAGGGAAGGCTGTGGTAATCAGAATAACCAATAGTCAATTCCAAGGTAAAGGTAATTGGCTTTTCTTTGCTGCCTTAGTTCCTGTAGCTTGTTGAAGGGGTTGATGGGTTAACTGATTGCCCTGATTTGCTCTGTGCTAATATGAAACTGTGTTCTCCATCTTAACCAGTGCATGGACTCTGCCTGGCTCATGTTCACCCTACCTGACAGTTACTGGATCACTGTCAAACTTTCTTCCCTTTAAACTCCAAAAACTGCTTCTCTTGAATTGTTCCACACCTACTCTTAGAGATAATTAATAAATTCCAGCATAGAATAGACAAAATGTGATTACCAAGCCAATCCCTGTCCCTCAAGAAGACAATCCTAGGTACTGCTGCTAAAAAACAAACAAACAAAGAAAGATAAACTTAGCATTCAGGAGGCAGAGGTAGCTGATCACTGAGTTTGAGGCTAGTCTGGTCTACACAGTGAGTTTCAACCCAGCCAAGGCTACACAGTGAGGCTCTGTAATCAGATGTTTCGATGTCCCAACGGCCCAGTCCCAAATAACCTACTCAGTGGCCAAATAAGAATTATAAATGCTCAGACAATAGCTCAGGCTTGTTACTAGCTAACTCTTACACATAATTTAACCCATATTTCTATTTATGCTTTGCTACATGGCTCATGGCTTGTTATCTTAGTTTTTACATGTCCTGCTTGTTCAGTGGCTGGCTGGCTTCTCCCTGACTCTGCCCTCCTTCTTCTCATCATTCTTAGTTTGGCTTTCCTGCCTAACTTCCTGCCAGGCTACCGGCCTGTCAGCCTTTTATTAACCAATAAGAATAATACATATTCATAATGTAAAAAAAGGATTGTTCCACAGTAAAGCTCTGTCTCAAAAAAATAAAAACAAAAATAAAAAAGGTTAGTTAGCCTCATTCAAACATCTTTTGATTGTCAGTGAGAAAGCTATTCAAAATAGTTTGAATGGAAATGCTAAGGCAGCCCAGGCATCACCAAGTCCTTGAAACAGACACATCAGCATGTCTTTGGCACCTGAGTCTCTCCATCTCATGGCCTGGCATTGTTCTCTTCAGGGCTCCTGGGAAGGGAGAGGATGGTGGCTACTTAGGTTCATTCACAACCCTTCCCTACCTCCATGTAGGTGTGAAGTCTTTTGTGGTGGTATCGTGTTCCCCAAAATATTGTGTACTCTAATAAATTTATCTGGGGTCAGAGAACAGACAACCACTAGATACAAAGGCTAGAAAATGGTGGCACTCACACCTTTAATCCTAGCATTCCAGAGATAGAAATCCCTCTGGATCTCTGTGAGTTCAAGGCCACATTGGAAATAGCCAAACATGGTGACACACGCCTTTAATCCCAGAAAGCCAGCCTTTAATCCCAGGGAGTGGTGGTAGAAAGCAGAAAGATATATAAGGCGTGAGAACCAGAAACTAGAAGTTTTTGGCTGGTTAAGCATTTGGCTGGTTAAGCATTCAAGCTTTTGAGCAGCAATTCAGCTGAGAGCCATTGGGATGAGGACTCAGAAGCTTCCAGTCTGAGGAAACAGGACCAGCTGAGGAAATGGCAAGGTGAGATAGCTGTGGCTTGTTCTGTCTCTCTGATCTACCAGCATTGACTCCAATAACTGGCCTCGGGTTTGATTTTATTAATAAGAACTTTTAAGATTCCTGCTACAGTCTTTTCTTCATAGAGGCATAGTCATGAAGTTCCACAAGTGGCTGTGCTTGGCCCTGAACCCCACACTCCTCTGAAATCACCTCAATAGGGAAGCTTGGCATGCTTCTCTAGGCATAGGTTGTCTAGGCATGGGCTTGTTCATGCAGGCAAGGCATGGGTGTGGTCCTGAGGGACCATAGAAGTCTCCCAAATTGGGGTGCTATTTGCAAAAGAGGGAAAGGATGTAAGGCAGGTGAAAGGAATGGCTGTCTACACCTTAGACAGGAATATGAAAGTCGTCATTTTATCATACACACTGCAGAATATTCTGCCAAATGCTCTTTCTGTCCCACGTGTAAGACTCTCGTTCAGCTCTGAATATTATCACTAACTTCACTTGTAGGAATGGAGAAGCAAATATGGCTCTCCCACTAGCCTGTGTGTCTCAGATTCTTCAGGATGTTTGTGTTGATGACCTTGAGGAGCTCATGTGCCCCAGACAGACAAGAAGTTGATGAGCATGCCAAGCCTGCAGGACCTCATTGTCAAAGAAAAAAAGAGATGACACACACCTGACTCAGCTTGACTTAACCATCACATTTGTCAAATGTCTTTCAATATACTTCTACTCCATTCGGAAGCTCACAAGGAGGACAGAGACCTTTCTGAATTAAAATTAAAGTCTTCAAGTCCACAGACAACGAAGAGGTAAATGAGTGATCAGGGTGTGAACAGTATAGCTTAGAGGGATGTTGAGCTGACTGAGTACCTCAGGTTTGACTCCTCACTCAAGGACGTCAGGTGGTAAATTAACTGACCTGAAGGAAGTCCTCTGGGAGCTCAGATTCTCTGTCCCTACTTGTTCACTGTTAGTGGTGCTCTGTGCCATCTGGACATTTGTTCTCCAATCCTCAAATGCCAAACTGTTCCCAGTAACTAAGAGGTAACATCCACCTCTCCCTTTCCCCTCTTTACCTTCCAGGGACTCCCCAGGAGAAAGTCTTTGTTTTCCAAAACCATGCTGCTTATTCCTGCTGTTCTCACTCCAGCCTTCCCAGTTAGTGTCCCATGAGCAGTCTGACACTGCTGTCTCAAGGTCCCTTACAGCGCAGTGGACGCTGGTTTGGGAACCTCCTGAGGGCTCCAGCACAACACAAAGGAGGTGCAGATCAGAAAGAGAAAGCTCAAGCTGTTGCATGAATCCTAAATGGTCTTATAATAACAACCTGGGGCCAGATATCAGGAGGAAAGCTAAAAGATCAGAGGAAACAAGCCACAGCTACTTTTTACCTCACCAACTCCTCAGACGAAAAGAGAAGATCCAGTCTCCACAAATCCTCAGACTGAATGCCTCCGAGTCCTCAACCTAAAGGGCTCTCTAGCTCCTGTTTTCTCACGCCTTATATGCCTTTCTCCACCCAGCCATTTCACTTCCTGTCTCAGCCTTCCTAGTGCTGGGATTAATGGAGCGCGTGCTTCCCAAATACTGGGGTTAAAGGTGTGTACCACCATTGCCTGGCTCTGTTTCTCTCCTAGATTGGATCAATCTCATGTAGCCCAGTGTGGCCTTGAACTCACAGAGATCCAGATGGATCTCTGCTTCCTAAGTGCTAGAATTAAAGGTGTGTACCATCACTGCCTGGCCTCTGTGTTTAACTCTGTGGCTGGCTCTGTCCTCTGATCTTCAGGCAAGCTTTATTTCTTAGATGACAAATGTCGCCACATCAAGCAGGTGACACCTCCCTCACAGGCTGCTGGTCTTCTTCATCTTCCCCTTACCAGAGCACTGGTTTACCACCCTGTGGCCAGGATAGACCATCATTCCTGAATGGTTGTCTCAGAAGTCTGGCCTTATGCATGATGACAAGAAGAATGCAGAAAGGGAGGTAGGGAGGGGAGAAATAAATCTCTGTCAAAGGGGTTCCTTTAAGAACAAAAGGATAAATTAACTGTCATGGCTAATTTGTTTCTTCACAGGAAATTCAGAAATCCAAAGCAGAAACCCAATCACATCAGGATCCAGATTCAACTTTTCTAATAGAAAAAAATCTGCTGGCAATCTTGAAAATGGAATTTTGCCCTGCCACTCCAGAGTGAAGACAATACCAGCATGCCTGTCAGAGTGAGAGGTGGACAAGCATGGGAAGGAAAGCCTCTGTCCTAGAAGACAGAATAAAGACCTCAACATGATCTTGAGGAACCAGCTCATGGAGAACACACTGTGTCTGTGCCGGAAATAAAATAAAATAGAGTTAAAACCACCAGCAACCTGATCCTGAAGAGACTGGCTTAGCTTCAGTTTGGGACGGAAAGAAGGGCTCGCAAGTTTAACTGACCAGTTAGTGTTGAGAACTAAGTGATCTGCCAGTAACAAGTGGTACTCATAAAGGGAGATAAGAACTGTGGTCAGGCTTGGTAGTGGCACACACATGTAATTCTAGTGCTTGGGACCAGACCAGGATGATGAGGAGTTCAAGGTCTTCTTCGGCTATAGAAAATTCAAAGCCAGTCTGGATTACACGAGACCTTGCCTTAGAAATATGAAACAGCAGGACTGAAGAGATGGCTCAGAGGTTAAGAGCACTGACTGCTCTTCCAGAGGTCCTGAGTTCAATCCCCAGCAACCACATGGTGGCTCACAACCATCTGTAATGAGATCTGATGCCTTCTTCTGGTATACAGGCATGCATGCAGATAGAACCCTGTATGTATAATAAACAAACAAACAAATAAATAAGGCATGTAGATAGAACACTGAATAATAAACAAACAAATAAATAAATGATGGAAAAGAGATCAATCTCTGTCTCACCCAGCCATTTGTTTTCAGGCCTTGCTCCAACAGACTGAATCAGAAAAGTGATGTGCAGCCCAGAAGTTTACGTTTTTAAGAGCTCCCAGGTAATGCCCAAACATGCTAATTAATGATTGAGAAAAAGTTGTTAGGAAAAAAGACAGGGGACGGGGGAAAAATGAAACAACATCAACAATAATAAGATTGGTCTCAAAAGAAAAAAAAAAAATGGTCTCAATAGAACACATCCAGGGAAACACTGGCAGGTTGAAGGGCATGCAAATGTCATCACAAGATCTTGAGGTGTTCAATATGGAACAAAGCACCAGTAATAGACGTCTTCAAAAATTCCAAGGTCTTCAAACCTGCTCTATGTTGTCCCAATTCAGTAGGCTTTGCACCCTTTGCTGGAACTTATGAATATGTAGACTTAGTTCATGACTCCATATTAAGAACTGGCTTGGCTGAGTGAGTGGTGGTGTTGGTGTTGTTGTTGTTGTTGTTGTTGTTGTTGTTGTTGTTGTTGTTGTTGGTGGTGGTGGTGGTGGTGGTGGTGGTGGTGGTGCACACGCCTTTAATCTCAGCACTTGGAAGGCAGAGGCAGGTGAATCTCTATGAGCTCAAGGCCAGTCTGGTCTACAGAGTGAGTTCCAGGGCTACACAGAGAAACCCTGTCTCAGAAAACAAACAAATGAATTGACTTTTACAATCAGAGTGACTACAAATGGCAGGAGCCGTTCATATCCTACAAGATAAGATGTCAAGGATGTCCTGGCGAGAAACCTACTGTCACGAGCAGTGGAAGGTGGCACAAAGCCATTCCTACCAGAAGAGAATGAGCCACGGGAAGGGGGGGAGGGGAGAAAGGGCATGTCCTAGTGTCTTGTAGGGAAAGCAGAGACACCCACAACAGCCTGGGAACAATGTACCCACATAGCTCGTACAGGCACAGCATTTGTACCCATGAATTGTTTTAAATTAAAGAAAAAAAAAAAACTAGGGTCTATAAAAGTCAATTAAACTTTGGTTAAAGAGATAAAAACTTTTGTCGAAAGTCAAACTAATCTTTCTATTGATACTACTCTGTGTGTGTGTGTGTGTGTGTGTGTGTGTGTGATAGAGACAATATTTCCCAGGGCTCTTGATGGGGTTGTGACCTGAGCTGCCTTCTTGCCCTTGGCACCCAGAGTCCTTTCTGGCCTAGTCTAAGCCCCGACTGTGCACAGCAGTCCACAGCCTTTTCCTCCCATCCAGTCAGTGGATATGGGGATGATCATTGCCTGTTCCACCGGAGAAGCCAGGCCTGTAATCCCAGTTAGGAAGGAGGCTCACAAATTCCAAGTCTGCATGGGTGATGGAGTGAATCAAGGCCAGCCAGAGTAACTTAATGAGGCCCTGTCTCAGAATAAATCATTACAAGATGGGTTAGCGGCACAACTCAGGTGTACAACACTTGCACAATATGAACAAGGCTTGGTGTTTAACTCCCAGAACCACAAAATAACAAACAAACAAACAAACAAATAATACTCACATTCTTCCTGTTAGAGCAACCAGGTAGTGTCAGCAAACAAAACAAACAAGAAAAAAATATCAGAAGATACATTTGACCAGATGCATTCTCTCCATTTCCTTGGCACCCCTGGCAATGGAGTGTATGACTGCAGTAGCTGCCACACCTCTGAAGTGACCACAGTCAGCCCCTGCCAGGCATCACCTCCCTCAGAAGCCCACTGTGGACCCTGACTGGTCCACATCAGTGGTGTTAACCCTGCTCCATGGACTTCGGCCACTACAGTCAGGAGTTACAATATCACACCCCATGAGCCTGAGAAGTTTTCATTCTATTATGTCGAAAACATACAAATGATATGTCTAGTCTACAGGCCTGCACTGGGAATAAACTGATGTGGAGATGACCTTTGGGGAATTAACTGTTGATGACCTTCGGGAAATTAACAGGGTAAACCACGAAAGGAATAGGATGCTGTGCCGTGGTCTACCTTCCCAGGACCATTTCTTTCACCCAGATGTGGAGCCTTCATGGTGCTCTGTGATTGTGTTTCTTCCTAATTGGGGTAAAGACTACATTATAGTTATCATTTTAACAATTTGCAAGTGCATAATTCAAGGGTATCAAATATACTCACTTTATTGTAGAACTATAACACTATGCCAGATTCCCTATTCCCTAAATAATAACTTTCCTTCCCCTCCACCTACACTATTTTTTCATCTAAATGAATTTGCCTACTCTACATACCTTTTGTACATGAAATCAGACAATATCTGTCTTTTGGTGTATGACTCATTTCACTTACCATAATGTTTCCAAGAAGGTCTGTCCATGTTGTTATAAGTAGTAGAATTTCATTTCTTTTTATATGGCTGACAGTCCATGGGTTATGGCTACCACACATTTTGTTTATCTGTTCATCTGTTGGTAGCCATGTGAGCCGCTTCTATCTTTTGGCTACTGCCATAAACCGTAGAATACAAATAAAGCCTCTCTGTTCAAATCCATGCCTTCAGTTTTCCTGGACATATACCTAGGACTGTACCTGGATCACATGCCTCTCTTTTGAATTTACCATCAGACAGTTTGTAATCATACTTTGATGGAAATGCTGATCAGCTGGCTCTCTATGGTTGGGATGGTGGAGCTGGGAGCAGAGACAAATAGCTTCTTGATATTAGGTCAAAGGACTTAGAAAACGCTGTGCCTCAGGTACTCTACTCGAGCTCTGACAGGTTACCCAAACACTTTCTTGTTGGGTGGTTATCACATGAACAGAAAACAGAAAACCACCGGACAAATAACAGTCACTGCTCACTGCTTTCTGCAGCTCCTCAGCACATGAGCACATCACAGGCAGCTGGCGCCTGGTGCAAGGAATTGCTCTCGTGAGGCAGAACGCTTGCCTAGCAGCCTTCATTTGTGGGT
This sequence comes from Peromyscus maniculatus bairdii, assembly GCF_049852395.1. Lineage (NCBI taxonomy): Eukaryota > Metazoa > Chordata > Mammalia > Rodentia > Cricetidae > Peromyscus > Peromyscus maniculatus. The sequence goes on from NC_134867.1 coordinate 9,243,205, forward strand.
CTGATATAAAATATACAAAGAAGTAAAGTGCATACAGACCAAATAATGATAAAATTATTGCCAAAGCCATTGTTCAGCTGAACAGAACCATGACAGTGTGTTAGTCCTCTGAAAATCAATTTCTGATTATGTTGCCATATGTGTGACTACTCTCCTGAATTTGGCCTGTCATTTCTTTTCATAGTTGTGTTTTAATAGACATGTGTTCCTAAGTATATTTTCTGCCTTTGCATGTTTTAAAAACTTATATAAGTAAAATTGTCTGGAATCTGTTTTTTCTGTGACTTGCTTTTATTCTCACACCACTGTGATTGTGTGACATCCATTCCAAACAGAGTAAGTGTACTTCATTTTCATTGCGGTGGGTGCCTGCTTTATTCACCTTTAATATGTTTCCCATTCTTCTGAAACTGGGACACTCTAGTTATTTCCTAAGAGTTCATTCTAATTGGGCATCTACCCCTTCACCATAGCAACTGGCCTAAACTATTTTAGTGGTCATTTTTTTCCAACACAGGAACTTTAGATTTCAGGTTGTGAGCAAGAGGAGGGCAGGTGCCCTGTTCTTTTGGGGTAATAAACACTCCTCGGAGGACTCACTCCTTGCCTAGCAGCGAAGTCTAGACTCCTGATCCTATACCACCCTGGCAGGAGCCAAGATATTCTTGTTAAAGACTGTCAGACAATAGACCCCAAAGGATTAAAATGTCCACAGGAATCCCATAGTGGGGGAAGGAAAGGCTGAAGGAGGTGCCAGTCAGAGGAGGAACTTGCCTCCCAGGAGGAGATTTCACACAGTTCTGCCAACTCGTCAGACCACCTTGCTGGAGGGATGGAGCCAGGACAATGATGGGTCATTGATGGGTGGGACCACCCCTTGGCCAGGACTGCTTAATTATGCATACCTTTAGCCCTCCCAAGTATGTGCAACCTCACAGGCAGCGCGGAGCCAAGGAGAGCTATGAGAGGAGCATGACACAAAATGGTAAGCTTATTTAAAACGTTAATGAGGTGTGTGTGTGTGTGTGTGTGTGTGTGTGTGTGTGTGTGTGTGTGTGTGTTGTTTTATTCTGTTTTGTTTTTTGGTAAATGTCAATGTTGTGTCTCAATTTCAAAAGGTTGGCTATATCTGACTCTTATCAGTACCCAAGGATAGATTTGAGGGTCACTGGACCCCTTTATTTTGCCCTTCTCCCCAATGTCCCTGCTTGTCCCTAATTTGTCTCTATAACAGGCATGCTGAGGAAGGACAGGTGGCTAAAAACCTGGCTTGTGGCTGCCAGAGCCCAGACTTTCACGCTAATACTCCAGCAACAATTCCACTCTCTGAGCAGAGCTGGCAGAATCGCAGCCCATCTAATCTAGGCCAATCAGATACTTTCTCTGAAAATTTAAAACCCTACCAAAAGAGCTGTCTCCTTTTGATGTGCTTGTAATTTTCAGAGAGGAAACATCAGTTGAGAAAACGTCCCACCAGATTAGCACGCCTGTGGTGCAGTGCTTTGATTGATGACTGACATGGAAGGGTCCAGCTCACTGTGAGTGGTGCCGAACCTGGGCTCGTGGTCTTAGGCGCTACAATAGAGCAGGCTGAGCAAGCCATGGAGAACAAGCCAGTAAGCAGCACTCCTCCATGGTCTCTGCATCAGTTCTGGCTTCAGGTTCGTGCCTTGAGGTGCTATCCTGACTTCCCTTCATGGTGGACTATAAGCTGTAAAGTGAAATGAACCGTTTTCCCCCTAAGTTTGACCACGGTGTTTATTGCAGCAATAGAATCCCTAACTGAGACAACCCTACCAAGATGGGAGTCTGGGCCCCTGAGTCTGGTGTGTCCTCTGCCCTAGTCTAGAGGGAAAAAGCTGGTCAGGCAAGATAGCTGGCGTATGCATGAAGGGGAAGGAGAGTCCAGGCCTTCTGACTGGTCCCACCTGCAAGCTGACTTTTGGGGGCTCTCTGGTTTCAGTCACGCTCGTAATCAAAGACCTGAACTCATCGACTCCAGTTTCTTTTTCCCACCCATTCAGAAGAACTTCAGAAATGCCCAGGGATGCTGAGTAGCTTAAGAATGAGTTCACTTTTTTACCTGGCTAACCAGGGATAGGCTGATCCACCAGTTCTGAAGCCAGCTCCAGGCCTGAAACAGTGGGCGGAGCTTCGCTAGCTGGAACTGCACTGGTTTAATGTCATCAAGACACGATGTGGCTCTATTAGTTTTATCTCCTGAGCTATTTTGGCCAGTTCCTAGAGATGACATAAGGCTTTTACTCTTCTTGAAAAACAACGCACTTTGCTCCATTGTTCTCAGGTGACTGGGAGGACAGCATGAATGAATGACTCTCGTAGGTGATCTGCAGATCTTGTCTCCGGCTCTTATCTTGGCGAATAGCTTCCTCTTCTGTCTTTTACCAGAGCTGTGACAGGTAGTAGCAAAGGGCCTGTGACAAGTGGGTGGTTTTTGTTTTGTTTTAATCTCCTTTTGTTTCCCCCACACACCTCCTGGAAAAATGCAAATGAATAAGCTAAAAACAAAACATTAAAAAAAAAAAAAAAAGGGCAGGTGGCTGGAGGGTGAAGAACACCAGCACTTGGAATCAGGGTTAAACATTACAGTAAGCTGCCACTCTGAAGGCATCCACAGCGATCTTAGAGCTTGCATCCACAGCACAGACAAAGCCTTCAAAAAGGAAGCATGGCCATGCTTTTGTTTAAAATCCTTTGTCAATCTGTGTTGCTCCCAAAGGCGTGGGATTTTTTTTTTCCTAGCCTCTGCTGGAGCCAACAACAAATACTCTATTTTAGAGAGTAGCTCTTCTGCTTTGAGGTGTAGTTTGAGGTGAGCTGTTCTCTGCCTTCTCTTTCCTTTTTTTGCATTGAAAACCACAGTATGGTCACAAAGATGGTGTAGCACCACCTTAGAAACAGGCATGTGCTTGCTGGCTCAAACCTCAGCACTGCCTCAGACCATCCTTGTCACGATCCTTTCACATAGAATATTGCACATTCGCTCCTGGAAACCTGTAGGTAGTCACGTCTGAGACCTTGAACTCAGATAACACCAGAGTCCCTCGGCAAGCAGAGAAGACTATGGCGTTTCATTATTCATGGGACACACTGCTGGTGTGTGTGCTTCGGTTCAAGCTTTTGATGAACAGAAAATGTGCTCTGAACTCATTTTTCTTCCCATGAAATCCTGACACAGCATTCTGGTTTCAAAGGAAGCTGTATAAAGAGACCAAGAGAACCCCCACAACACGGGACCACCTTAAAATCAAGTTTACTGCCTAAATGGGATTAAGCTAGAGTTGTGTCTTAAGAAGAATAAACCAGAAAAAACAAGTCTTTGCTGCATGGTGCCCACGTCTATCTAAACAGCTCTGAAGTCCAGATGCAGGCTGTCACTGAGCATCTCTGGAGAGAGCGTGGGAAGTTAAAAGTCAGTGTTTTTGATTAATTAATAATCATGCTCAGCTGTGTTGGCAAATGATAAAAACGAATCATCTGCCTTTAAAGTACGGGTGGAAGACGTGTGCTTACCCAGAGCGAGTCGGGAGGAAGAGCAGCCTGCTGGCCTGGTCTGGCCTTGACTGGTCTGGTGGTGAACAAAGGCGACATTGTGTGTCTTTTACCCTATGAAGTTATGATTAGGAAGTATGAATGAGAGAATACATAAAATACTTAAATTCTCCTTTATTATTAATATTTATTTATTTATTTATTTATTTATTTATTTATTTATTTATTTATTTATCTTTTACTGCTCTAGATCAAACCCAGAGTTCAGTCCCAAGCACTTCAAATTAAAACAAAAAATCAAGGAGATAAGACAGTGACCCCATACCATTCTTTCCTGAAGGTGCCCCGTGGCTTCACCTGGTTGACATTTATCTTCACCAGAGGCTGTGGGGGTTTTTCGGTTTGTTTTTTGAGACAGGGTTTCTCTGTGTTGCCCTGGCTGGCTTGAAACTCACTCTGTAGACCAGGCTGGCCTTGAACTCACAGAGATCCGCCTGCCTCTGGCTTCTGAATGCTGGGATTAAAGGTGTGTGCCACCATGGCCCTGCTGAGGTCGCCCTCATGAGACTTAATGCTTATTACCTGACATTAGTCATTCTCAGCTCCTTAAACGCAGTGGCTCTTGTCTTTTGGGCACGTGGTGGTGATGGCGGTACAGGGAGAAGCGGAGGAAGGCTGGACTGAGGGATGGAATCAAGCCGGAAGCTGTGGTTTTTATTTTTTTATCTGTTGTCCCCATGGCAAAGTTACTGTGAAGGTTCCCATTCTATCCTCTGTCTGCACGGAAGCCCCCTGAAGCGTTTATCTAATTACTTTTCAATTAAAAAAATCGGGAGTCAGTTATTGGGGTGAGAACCTGAATGATCAGAGAAGTGGAGGAGCCACCAGTGATCCCCAAAAAAGGCAGAGATCCTCTCTCTGCCCCACCTTACTACTTCCTGTCTCCTATCTGTCCTGTCCTCCAAAACCTCTATGGTTAATTTTGGTCAGCGAGTGGCTAGATCTGCCCTCTGACTCCAAGCAAGCTTTACTGTCAGAATGTGATCAACACATCCCACAGCAGGCTCCTGTCCTGCTGCCACACTCAATTCACCGTGTATACTCAGTCCACTTCGAGTCTATCCTCCCGGGCTTGGCATGGCCCCTCATTCCTACCAAATCATGCTGCTTCTCATTCCAGAGCCTTCACGCCATGGACCCAGAATACATTTCTATGCTAACCCATGCTACCCTGATGCTGTCAAATGGCCGACACCCTGTGTAACTCTGAAGCACAGCCCCTCTGGCCACCTCTCATTTTCTACTTCCCTGAAGCCAGCCTTCCAGGAGCCCGGGGGCCACCCCTGAAGGATCTGGTTCCATCACTGGTATCTCCTTTCTCTTGATCTTTACCAACATTGTGTTCAATGTTGCTGCCTCCTCCTCTTCCTCCTCCTCCTCCTCCTTTGTGCCTCTCTGTGAGGCCTCGGCTTCTGAGTGACATCACCATGGACTTCTGAGTGACACCCACAGTGAACCAGGTGGCCAGCTTTCCTCCCACTTGCTAGAAATCTGCAGCCTACCAAGACCGTGGCCTATAAACTAAGACTCGGGGACCACGAAAACCATTTAAAAGTCAGGTGGATGTAGTGACACACGCCTGCAGGCTCAGCCCTCAGAAGGCTGAGGTGAGAGAATTCCAAGGTGGAAGTTAGCCTGGGCCATACAGTGAGACTGTCCAAAAGAAAACAATTGATAACTCCGCATGATTAAATACGTACCGACATTACCAATAATCCGGTGGCTTAAAACAACCCTTTTTGTTAGTTCTCCGTCCTATGAAGCCCAAAATCTGAAACAGACTGGCTTGGCCCTCTCCTCTCTTCCATAAAACAGGCCAGAGTATTTGTCCGGAGGCATTGGGGAGGAAACCCTGTTTTAGTTCTTGTTGGTAGGATCCAGGTCCCTGCCTTCCAGGTTGGAGGTCCCCAGTAGGTCAGGTCAGTCCCATCAGAACTCTTTCTTATAGTTAGGGTTGGTCAGCTGTCCTGTAAAACACAAAGCATCACACCTGCAGGTCAGTCTGCAGGGCAGATATGGGTTCTTCTTTGAATTCTGCCCGCCGTATCAATTTATGTATCCACTGCAGGCACTGTGGGAAAGCAGTAGACAAACCAGTCCACTTGGGGATTCCTGTACAATTGGGAGGGGCCTAGAACTCCTGAAGGAGATTTGCCAGTAAGGGGAGGTAGGAAAATGAGGAAGAAGATTTGGGGAATGGTGGAGAAGGTGGGCAATCTTAAGGAACCAAGGATGGGTGTAGGCAGCAGACTCACTCGTGAGGAAGGTACCTGTACCCCTTGGCTGTGCTGTGTGTGCTTCTGACCCACAGTGTGTGGGGGAAATGTGGCAAGGCCAATACCTAAGGGCAGAGCGACCCACCTGTATGTGGACATGCTGGGGTGACTGTAAAGACTGCTGGGAGGAATACACAAGGCTGTACAGCCCTCAGGAAGGTCGAGACAGCTGTGCAGGGAGACTGAGGCAGGCTGAGGTTTTGGCTGTTGAGCAGATGGGGTTAAGACCCACAGGAACAGCAGCTTACAAAGAGTTGCCATGGATAAAGCAGGTTTATTTACCCCTAGAGCACAGAGTCCAGCACAAAGCTCAATGTTGACCCAGGGGACATCAAGTTTGCATTTTGAGCCTAGAGTACTTAGAACTGGTCATGTGACTGCCAGCACCTGAGAGAATAGAGTACATAAGCTACTCTCCTTTGTTATTAATAATTATTTTATTTGTTTTTCAGTACTTTGGATCAAACCCAGTGTTCAGTTCTGAGTACTTCAGATTAAAACAAAAGAAAACAACAAAACAAGCAAACACACGGTGACTCTATACCACCCTCTCCTGGTTTATGCATCAGAGACCCCAGCAGCCCTGGACTGCTCTGTCTAGTCAGCGCACAGAAAGCCCACTTTGGGGGCAGTAACCCGCCTTTCTCCCTCTGTACTGTGGCTTCTGCTCAGTGGGTGAGGGCTGGTGCTGGAGAGCGAAGCCCAACTGAGCACTGCCTGTTAAGCCCGATCCTGGATGTCAAGTTGGTCCAAAGATCTCTTCCCAAGCTGGGCTCTGAGCCCGAGGAGATTCAACCAACACTGGGTGGGATTCAAAGAGCAATTCCAGCTCAGAGCACTCCCCAAGCTATAGGGTCTCTGGCTTGATTCCTTCCTAGAGAAATTTTGTGAGGATTCCAGGGTCAAGACGCTGTCACAGCCACATGTAAATCACCATTTGCTTTCAGACTTTGTTGATTCTTTTGTGAGGCAAAGTCCAAATGTCCACTGTAAAAAAAAAAAAAAAAAAAAAAAGAAAGAAAAAGAAAAAGAAAAAGAGAAAGAAAAAACAAAACAAAACAGGAAAGCATGAAACTTCACCCCACAGTCCCATACACCTCTGCTGGTAGTCACCATGGCATTAATTTGCTCCCTACACTGGGCCAGGATAGAGTCTCAAAACTATCGAGACTGACTCATATGTCTTAGAAGTTCTGAGTGCTTGACAAATGTGTAGAAAGAACCAGGCTGCCTTTCAAGGACTTGGAGGAGCTGGCAATGGTGTGAATCCAGTAAAAAACTCAAAGGGAAGGATTTGCTGACAGCTTCCACTTCCAGCAAACACTGGGATAAACCCTTTCGAGGAGTCATGGAGCCGGGATTGCCTGACTGTGAACCAGGTCTGAGAGCAGTCCAAACGATCTGCAGACTTTGCTTTAACCTCGTGGGAACACACTGTCGGGGTTCTTTCCATCCTTTCTGTGCCATAGCACACCTGATGGTCTGAGGAGCTCCATGTCTGACAAGTGAGCAGCCCTGGGGCACTACATCTTCTCTGTGTGGACTTCCAGAGACAGCCCAGCCAGGTGTTGAGACAGTAGGTAGAGCCTGCCACATGGACTTCTCTGTATGATCCTACCCTTCCCAGCTTTCTGTGCCGGGAGAAATAATTGGCCAAGGACAGGTGCTGTGGAATAGTCCTCTTGTATATTGCAAAGATCTGTCACTTGAAATTGGTTATATAAAATGCTGATTGGCCAGTAGCTGGGCAGGAAGTATAGGCGGGGTGACCAAACTAAAGATGATGGGAAAGAGAAGGGCAGAGTCAGGTGAGATGCCAGCCAGACACCGAACAAGCATTGTAAAAAATGAAGTAACAAGTCATGAGCCACACGGCAAAACATAAATAGAAATATGGGTTAATTTAAGTGTAAGAGTTAGCTAGTCACAAGCCTGAGCTATTGGTTGAGAATTTATAATTAATATAAGCCTCTGTGTGGTGATTTGGGAAGAAGCTGCCAGGTATTTGGGAACAGGCGGTTGGGAAAGACAAGTCTTTCAACCTATGGTCACTCTGCAGGCCTTGGTTCTTCTAAAGTTTGTAGGAGATGCCTGCCATGATCTGGAGCCCAGAGTCCCCTTCAATGTCCCCAGGAATCTCCTAGCTCATTTTAGAGATGGCTCTCTGTTGGTTCTGCACTCAGCCTACAAGTTCCTTCAACATCTTTCTAGAACTGAGCAGTGTCCGGCTGTACCTTCAACCCTAGGTGGCTTTGACAGTCAGCTTTCCATCACAGTAACGTATGCCGGAAGTAACTGACTTATGAAGAGAAAGGTTTATTTTGGCTCACAGTTCTCGAGTGTTAGTCCATAACTCATTGGCCCTGCTGCTTTTGTGGCAAGAAGGCATACCAGGTCAGGGAACACACGGCAGCCTTTCACTCACAGCAGGGAAAGCAGAGACAGCAGGACCTCCCAGCATCCCTCTCCAAGGCACGCTCCCGGTGATCTGAAGACCTCCCACAAGACCCCACTCCTCAGATGCCCACCTCAGACACTAACCCCCCCCCCCCCATACCACAACCTGGGGACCAATCCTTCAACATCCCACAGTGGCCCTGTCCACAGTAATTCTCAGCACCTGTCTTCCTCCTGGACACACTACCTTTAACCCTAGCACTCCACCGTACCCCTGCTGCGTGAATATGCAATCAGCCTCCAAAACAAAGGCGCCGTGCAGCTTGAGGCTCCGTCTTGCTGACTTCTTGAGTATTGGTTTAGAGAGGAGGAAATTTCCACTGATTCTTACCACCGAGGAGCCCCGTGGCTCTGGCAAGTCACTGCACTGCTTGGCTGAGTCCCTCATCTATGTACTGAGGCAACAGAGTACATACATATTCTACAGGGCCCATGGCTCCAACATCCCCTCAGCCCTGATCTTGCCATGCTGCACCCCAGGAGAGCCTCAGGTAGCAGCCAGTGAATGTCTATTTGGCAACTGTGCTGCAGACGGGGGCGTGCCGTCCAGGAGAGGCAGCCTCTGCTCTCAAAGACTTTGTAGTCTATTAGAAAAAAAGACGCCAAACTCCACCAACCAAACACATACAGCGCTTATTAGGCAATGTGACCACTGCATAGCTAACAAGTGAAGGCAAGCAGAGGGCCCCTCGTCTGTTTCCTGGCTCTCGGGGAACACTGCTCTTTACTGCCTGAGGTCTAGTGTTGTGAAAACAAGTGTCTGGTGTGTTCTGTCGGCCTTTCTTGTGGAGGCTGATGCAGGAAGGAAGACAAATTTGGTCTATTACCCCACACTGGTCAGAAGAAGAAGTCCCACCAAACACTTTTGGTCATACAATCTAATTTAAAAAATTGAGCCTGCATTGGCATCACATGGCTACTTAGAAGCTGTATACATGTATAATTGTGGCTGTGTACAGTAAATATTAGTCATATTTATTGCTATTCCTACTATACTTCTACTAATAAAGCTCAATTTCTTTTTTTTTTCAGATTAAAATATAGATATAAATGGAGGTTAAAATATTTTTTTTCTTGCATTTCAGTGTGTATCCATAGGTCCAGGACAAAGCCCTTAAAAAATTCAGCTCTGAAAACTTTCAAAACCAGTTAAAAGGAACCTAAGATAAATACTTGGTCCAGGCAACATTACACATTTCGTTCTGACACAAGACAGCTTGAAGTAGTACACTGGTGTAGTTTGGTAAATACCAATGAAAGCTATGGTTTTATGGAGACAGTTCTTTAAGAACTGTGTTTAAAAAAAAAAACTGTATGCCTACACAGCAAGATTCCCACTACCTTTTTCTTTTTCTCCAGGTCTTATTTACATGTGCACAGAGTCCATAAGCATCACTTACTTTCTCAGCACCAGGACCAGGACAACTGCAAGAGATCGGCAGGCCTGCAGCCTCCTGGTTTGTGGCTGCTCTCTCCAGTGTCATGGGAGGGGACACTCGCGTCAGGTGTCTTTGTTTCCTTAGGCTGCTGTCACAGAATACCAGACTGGGTACTTGATAACGAATGCTATGTCTCAGCTCATGAGTCTCAGGCCTGGCAAGTTCCAGACAGTGGGTAGCAGCTGCTGAGGCCTTTGTGTCCAGCGTCCTACAGCAGAACAAAGAGAGTCAAGGTGGCTGAACACTCCTTTTTTTGAGATTCCATTCTGCTCTCACAGCCCAGTCACCTGTAATCAGGCTCCACCCCAGCACTGGTCCATAGAGAATGAAGCTTCCCAACACGATGGAACCATGGCAGGTGGGCTTTAATTACTTGACCTGAACAAAAAGGAAGAGGATGCTGGATTAGGAGCAGTTCCTTTCTGGGACTTGGAAAGATGCCAGGAGACCCGGCTCACTTTTTTTTTCCCCCTCAGCCAACCTCTTGATCCTGGCTCTGATGGCTCCTGCAAGCAGGCCAGGACAGAAGATGCCTGCAGAGGCCTGTAGGCAGCCAGGGCAATAATCACTTTCACTGTGCTGGTTGGGTGCCGGCTAGCAGGCGCGCCAGGCTGCTGCCAAGGGTCAAGGGAGCAAACCAGCAGGAAAGGAAGTGCCTGGCAGAAACCCATCCTCTAAGAGAGGGAGAGGCTTTATTTCCATCCTTGGCCACAGTCGCAAAGGGACACTGCCACTCGAGTCACCAAATCTGGTTTGCATGTAAGATACACAAAACATTCCTTACATTGTGAAACCGAGTCTAAGAAGGTCGGGTTCTCAGCAGCCTCGGCACGCCTCCCCTCCCCCACTCTAATATCCAGGTTGCTGTAGCTGCTGTGGGTGAGAGCTGACCTTTGAAAGGGAGGTAGCATGCGTCGCACAGATCCCAGACCTAACTTCAGCTTGGACTGTTTAGCAAACCTTTATATAAGAACAGATTGCACAAGCCTGCATGCGTGGGGTTGAAGAGGAAATGGGAAGAGTGGTCCTTGCGCATGCGTGGGGTTGAGGAGGAGGAAACGGGAAGAGTATTCCTTGCGTGTGACCAGGACCCTGTTATTCATTTGACTTGGATTTCAGCTGGGTTTTGTAGATTATAAAGACAGGCCCGTATGTCAGCACAGGCAGGGGTTGCTCTCAGTTGTCCAAGCAGCCCTATATCTCCCCGCAGCCCGTGTCATTCAGATCCTCCGCCCCAACCCCTGTGCTTTCAGAGGAGGCTGACCTGCGGGATGTCTGGGGTCATGCCCACTTCACACTGCCCAACAGTCCTACCAGGCACTGGGGGTGACTTCTGTGGCCTCCATCTTCTGCTCGAGCCTCGCCCCCTCCCTGCCGTGGGCAGGAAGCAGGACTCAGAGAGAAGCTGGGCCTCAGCAGCTGGTAGTGGTGGGGGATCAGTTCTGCCCCAGTAGCTCAGGGAAGGAATGCTGGTCACATGGAATCCAGAGATGGCTGTGTAATGTGGGAGACGACGAGTTCCATGTTCCCACACTGTAAGCCATGATGACACAGTTAAAAAGGACTGGTGGGCGGGGGAAAGTGAAAGAAAAAGAGCGAGAGGGAACAGAAACCGCCGTGATGCACACAGAGGACCAAGCAAGAGTAAGAGGGAAGGCATGAAGCCGGGCGGGGGAGGGCGGCCTGGAAGTGAATCAGGGAAAGGGGAGAGCGGGCGAGAGAGACTAGGTAGGAGGAAGAAAGCAGACCAAAAGGAACACGATGAGGTAGACATAGAGGCATCTTCTGCTGGAGAAAATGCCCTACTCCAGCAGAGGGTGGAGGCCAGGTTCATTCCTCAACACATCACCTTCAGACTCTGGCTCCAGGGTCCTAAGTCCCTCACCTTCAAGTCTGTCCCTGCTTACTGAAGGCCTAAGTGAATTCAGAGAGGCAACAGAGGGAAAGAGTAGAGAGCCACATGCTTGGAAGAGCTCTCTCAGGAGTCCCCTAGCAACAGACTGTCTTCTACCCAGAAGCTCAGGAGTGCCGCCAAGCTCTGGCTTTTGGTCTCAAGAATTTGCAATCGTGGAGGGGATAAAGGTCCACACAGAGAGAGCACTGAACAGCCATGCTGTTATTTGGACTCCCCAGACGGTGAACACAATAAGAAAATATTGACGGAAGATGAAATAAGAGGAAAAAATTAAATGGAAAATGGCTTTCTTGACAATATTAAGGAATTTCCTTAAATGAGGGGATTGAGGTAAAAAAATTTAGTCTAATGGAAACATTGACAACTGGATGAGAAGGTCCAGGACGAAGGCCTGGCAACAGCATAGCAAAGTCAAAACGGAGAAGCACAGCCACCAACCCAGTGTCCTGGTGAGCGGGCTCAACGTGTAAATATGATAGGATATCTGAGTTATGCTTATCATTAAAACACAACGAACACTGGTTAATAGACAGTTCTGGAAGAGACCAGCTGTTACCATGGAAGCAAGGCTTACCCTCCTCTGTCATTTGAGATCAAAAGTCAAGGTTACAGGAACATGATGTTGATGGAGGGTAGGCAGATATTGAGAGAGGCTGGCTGTGTGTGTGCGGGGTGAGATGAAGATATTCAACTTTCAGTGGACAAAAACATGAAGTGAGGACGATTACAACTAATATTTATTGGCTTGTTTTGTTTTTCAAGACAGGGTCTCGCTCATCCCAGGCTGGCCTCATCCTATGTAGCCAAGGATGACCCTGAACTTCTGATCCTTCCATTTCCCAAAATGGGATTAGGTATGGGTCACAGCACCTTGTATTATGTGGTGCTGGGTAGGGAACCTAGGGCTTTATGAATGCTAGGCAAGCACAACCAACTGAGTTACATCCCTAGCCCAGGACAACTGACATTTTGGGAGGGCACACTCTGTGCCAGGTGCTTTTTCAAGCATGCTGTGCGCATTTATTCATATAAGCTGTTCTTTGCCCTATTAGGATTTCCTATTAGGTTCATTTTATACACAAGGGAACCTGAGCACAGATAGAGCGATTAGATTATATGGGAGATAGCTTAGGGTTCTACGTTCTGTAATTCTTAAATCTGAAGACATGGAAGAATCGATGTTTATGGAGGTGTGTGTGTGTGTGTGTGTGTGTGTGTGTGTGTGTGTGTGTGTGTGTTTAAAGAGGTGTCTGGGTGTGTTTAAAGAGGATCTTCTGTAGCGAAGGCTGGCCTCAAACTCAGGATGACCTTGAACTTCTGATCCTCCCGAGTGCTAAGATCACAGGCTTGTGTCAGCATGCCTGGCTTATGCAGTGCTGGGACTAACTTTGGGCCTAGTATGTACAGGGTGAGCACTTTGCTAATTTAGCTACAGTCTTAGCCCATTTCTATTTCTTTCTTTGTAAACATTCACTTTTAAACCTGATTATAGAAACACGGCCAGCGGGAGGAGACTATGATTTATTGTGAGAACTTTGGCATTGTTATTAAGATGAGGCTTTCCCTAGAGAATTAAACACCTTCTCTTGTTGTAGTTCAGCACTCTGAGGCCCATCAAACCAAGAGTCCTCCTGGGTGCTCCGAAAGGGATTCTCCCAAATGGTGAATGGCTTGGGGGATGGCAAGACTCTTTTCCTCTTAAAAAAAAAAAAAAAATGTGCCCGCAGTCCTGGAAAGAGCAGCCAGGTTCTTGTTCTCAAGGGAGCCTCTCCGACAAGAACTGAGGCTGAGGAGCAAGCCATGGCAGAGATGGCTGAGTCTGGGAGGCAGCAGATGGAGAAACAGATAGCAAACACATCTGTTTTCACACAAGCCTGTTGTTCTCTGTACTAACTGCTATAAAAACAACATGAAACCAGCCACACTTCAGTTTTGGTTCTAGTGACTAAATCAAGGAATGGCATGATGGTGCTGTGTCATTAGAAATGAAACTGGTTCTTGAACAAGAGAACAGGGTCACCATCTTAATAACCCGGGCGGCTTCATAGACAAATCAAAGCTGAAACTCTACCACCCCGGCCCTGAACACCTGCTGCCTAAGGTTAGTTCTGAACCAGTGAGCCCTCTTTCTTGCAGTGAAGACACCAGGTGGGCCCTGACTTGCCTGACACTGCCAGGGCTAGCTTCCTTATGCTCGCTGTCCTGTTGGGTGGAAATGGGCCTCCCTGCTGGCTTCAACAACTGCAGGGACACTCTATAAAGAAACAAAAGTACTTCCTATTGGATTTATATTTTCAAACATATAAACTTACGTACCTTCACCCTCCATAGGTAGTTTTGTTCATTTGTTTCTAGACAGGATTTCACATTATAGCTCTGGCTGACCTGGAACTCCCTATATACACCAGGGGGGCCTGGAAACTGAAGAGATCTGCCTGCTTCTGCCACACAAGTGCTGGGACAAACATATATTTTGATACATGAATTGATCTTCACTGAGGGGTTGCCATTAACATTTTGTTTTTGTTTGGTTTTTCGGATAAGTATTCAAACTCTGTAGCCCAGGATGGCCTGGAACTCATGGCAATCCTCTTGCCTCACCCTCCCAAGGCGTTATAGGCATGAGCTGCATTTTTTCAGATGAAGAAATTGGAGATTGAAGAGATAACTTAGTTAGAAGCAGGCAGAGCTGGGGTTCTGAACAGATTTTATCTATAACCAGGAGTGGAAGGCAGTAGCATGTGGGAGAGAGAAGAAGACCATAAGACCAGGCCAGTGTGGTCTGCACAGGGAGACCTTGCCTTCCCTCTTCCCCCAAAGAAGGAAAGACTTCTCATCGATGTCCATATTGCCCCGATCTAACCTGGCCTGTACCACGATAATGAAGGTACAGTAAGCATTCACAGGTCGCCTCCTCAACACCTACTTCTCCCTCAGTTGCCAAGGAAGCTCCTCTTTACTTTCTTTCTTGGAGACCTTCGCTGGTGATGCCCCTCAAAGTATGTATGCATCAGGACAGGTGATTGGTTCAGTCCTGGCCAATGAGGATTGAGAAAACATTTGCTAGTCCTGCTGAGAAAAAGCATCCTCAGGTTCTCAGCTGTATTACTAGAGGAGGCAATCTCTCTTTTCCTGATGGCCTAGCAGAGACCTCCAAGTCCACATTCCCTAAACTATTTGTGCCCCCAAATGCCAGCCTGTGAGAAAAGCTGGTACACAGAAGAGGCAGTGCTCATGAACGAAACAGGTGGGTCTAGGGGCCCACGCACTAGACGGATGTCAAGTTTTCAGAGGACAAATAAAAGTTTGCTTAGGCAGTTTGAGTTTCTGTCACACAAAAACTGACATCTAATGAAAACACTGCCTGAAACCCGGTAACATCTGCTGCTGCTGGCGTCTCAGTCAGCCTGAAAGCAGCCCTTCAAAACCCATCATTAGTTTGGGGGCACACCCCCCACAACCCACTTCAGACTCCCAGAGAGCCCTATCTTTCTATTCCTGAGACCTGGCTTCTTCAGTTCTCTGTCCCATCTCAGCTCAGCTCAGCCAAAGGCAATGGCCTCGAGTCCTACCACGGTGACAAGTAACTGTCCTTTGCAAAGGACACCAGCAGGGCCGTGGAGGCCAGCTGCAGGTGTTGGGTACACAGCGACAAGCCCAGTGTCAGGGAAGGATCTGGACTGCCACAGTCCTTTCTTCATTAGTGTGGAGTCAGGCAGAAGGTTCTGTGGAGCAAAGATGATTTCCTTCTCAGGTTCCAGACAGAGCCCCAAGGAGCTTAGGACTCTTATTTGTGGGTGGAGGACTCTGCCGGAAGTTCAGACATTTGACATCATAGTTTATAAGTCATATAGGTTTGAAAAATCTGTGAAGAGAACTGGTTTTTGAGATTTTACTCAACCTCAGTTTCTCTTGAAAATTCTGTTATTTCCACTTCTGGGCAACATGACTGACTAAGCACAGTTAAAAGAACCCCACCTCAGCTCTGCAGCGAGAAAGCCTGAGTGTGATGAGCTACATGTGTGAAGGGAAGGCTTCTTCCCTCAACCTGCCACAGTCGCCTGTGTAGACGTGCTGTTTTCCAGTATGACTGAGTTCTCTCCCTTTTTACTAGAGCTGTGTAATCTGTTCACATGACAAGTATTGGGGCTAGACATTTAGCTCAGTAGTCAGAGCCTGGGTAGCACACAGGCTGGTCATGCTCCAGGCATGTTCCAGACGCTTGGAGAACATGAATACGCCCTGATGACTCCTCACATGACCAGAAGCCACTTTTGCTGCCTCTTTCTCTCTCCCTCCCTTTTCAACAATACCTGAAAAGATCTAAGACATCCACACTTCCCTATTCCAGACCCGCTAACTGGGGCTGGTGGGAAGGCTCAGTGGGTGAAGGCTGCGGCCATCAAGTCCAGGGAAGAATTCAGTCCCTCGGACCTACATGGTGAATCAACCAGCAACCCCCGACACACACAATTAAATGTAATTAGAAGAGAAATAAAAACCTTCCTTTAAAAAGGGCTGGATGTGATGGCGCACGCCTTTAATCCCAGCCCTCAGGACACAGAGACTGGTGGATCTCTGTGAGTTCAAGGACAGCTGGGGCTGAATACAAAACAGAAAGACCCTGTCTGGAGACAGCAGTAACAACAAAAACCAAACCACCACGGACAAAGACAGTCCAATGACTTTCCTATTTCTCAGCTTCAATACTGTAGTGACCTCCTGTGTCCTTGCGGCCACTGCCTCCCTCTGTCTCTGACTTCTCTTATCCACATTCCTTAGAAGCATATGAACATTTTTTCAGATGTTAAAATGTTTTCTCTCTTCAGAACATCTTATTTACTCCGATTGCTGCCTGAACAGTAGCTTTCAAACTTCTTTTTGACCATAATCTCTATTCAAAAAACAAAACAAAACAACAATGAACCTTATCATCTTTAACTATAACACGTCTGTACACAGAGAGAACAGACTTTTTATAAGATAATACTTTGGGTACTATTTTCCTTTTGAAAGTTTATTTAAATTTAAATAGTGGTACAAATACAAAAGGGAATACAATTTGTCTATAAAGAAAAATGAAACTTGTAGGAAAGTGGATGGACTTAGAATGTGCAGCATTAAGTGAGGTGACCTAGAAAAAGAAAAACATAGCACATTCCTCTTCACATGCGACCAGGCTACAGTGCATACACGCACCTATGTAAAGAGCTGTGTGGGTGCGGTAGGAAACTCAGAAAGGAGCCCCCAAACAGGGCGATGCAGGGCGACAAGGGAGGCTGGGATGCAGGCTGTGGGACAATGAGGTGTGAACGAAGGGAGAAGGCTGTTTTGCTAGTTTCAACTCTGTTGTGGATTTTCCTTTGTGGTGTAAGTCCCTAAAAATATGATTCATCGTGAAAGTGTAAAATCACAATGAAATCCCATGGCTCCAGAATGGACATTCTAACAGTACAGGGATTCACTGAGACGCAGAGTTTGGGACTGGGCAAATGTTTGATTGGCTATCTTCATTTAGCTGTGTGATGTTTGTCATTTGTGAGTTCATTATAATAAAGTAATTAAAAATGAACTGTATTGTGTCTGTGTGTCTTGGTGTATCTGAATGTGTGTCTGGGTGTACATGGATGTCAGAAGACAACTTGTGGGGACTCGTTCTCTCTTTCCAACATGGAGGTCTCAGGAATCAAGCTCAGGCTTGGCAGCAAGTGCCCTCACCTATGGAGCTATCTTGCCAACCCTATTCCTTTCTTTGAAAAGCAAATTCTGACCCACTAACCTAGAGTCTGGAAATCCTCAATCTGCTTTTGAAACGAATTGTTTTTTCTCATCTTCCAGCTGCTCCCTAAGTGTCAGCTACTCACAGATACTTTCTCCCACCACCTGATCTAAACTAGACCCCAGACATGGGTTGTTTCAAATCTCTGCCAGCTGTCCCTTCCCTTCAGAGAAGGTATCAAGGTTAACTTTATGTATTTATTGGCTGGGAGCTGTCCTTTGTCTCTCTCACAGTCCCCAGGTTAGCTTTCCAATGCTGGGATTATATCCGCTTTCTTTCCCACTGTCCATCCATCCATCTAGCTTCTGGTCCGATGCAGCATCACAGTGAAATACAGTAGTTACTAAATGAGTGAGTGGATGGGTGGGTGGCCTGGATTTAAAACACAAACAAACAAACACACAAACACACACACATAAACAAGGCTTCTCAGCTGGGTGTGATAGCACACACCTTTAATCCCAGCACTCAGGAGGCAGAAGCAGAGACAAGCAGCCTACAGGTCTAGTTCCAGCACAGCAAGGGCTGTTACACAGAGAAACCCTGTCTCAGAAAAACAAAAACAAAACTAAACAAATAAACAAAAACAACCAACAAAACAAGCCTCAATAAAAGAAATCAGAGTCCTGTGGAGAAATATTGGATTTTAGGGCTGAGGCAAGAAACACATTTAAATACCAGAAAGTAAGAAACTGCTCACCAACAGACTACGGGGGCCACTTGGAAAGATCCCAGTTGCCAACATTGGAACATTCTGATCAGTAAGATACACAGACTTATCAGAATGTTAGATAAAACATTAAATATCTGAATTTATACTCATATAAATAAATGGTCTTCTTAATAAATGAATGCAGAAGTCAAATTTTCCTTACAAATGAATAATTTATCTAGATACCGTCCTCAAGGAGGTGGAGTTAATTCTGTCCATCCCACCCTATTGAGGGGAGGAAATGCTGGTCTCCTGTTGGCCTCTAAGCAACAGAAGTGGGGGAGGCACAGATAATCCAAAGTAACTCCCCAGTAGAGGAAGCTGGCAGACAGGCCCCAGGCCCCGCAAGAGGCTGACTGCAGGATGCTGTCCTGATAACCTATGACAGGGTGAGAAGGGTGGCCTTCTTTCTAGAACCTCACTGTAACCAGAAGTAGACCAGCCACACTCAAACAGAGCGGCCGTTCACAAGCCTATTGTTCCTTCTGTCAGTGAAAACATGAAAAACTAGAAACTGCCCCACAACAGGAGGATGAAGGCGACAAGAAAACCCATGCAATGGGGGAGGGGGTCCTTGCTGGGGAGCCACTGGCAGTTGAGGGCTGCTGAAGCAGGATCACTGCTTGAGGCTGTGGCCACTGCTAGGTTGCCCACACTCCAGTGCATGGCTGCATGTGTACATGACCAGCTGGACTCAGGAGTTAACAACAACAATCAAGAGGACATTAAGTCAGGAGGGAAGTGAGTTAAGAGATCCTGGGGGGCCTGGGAGGAGGTGCTAGGGGGTGGATATGATTAAAATATATTGCATTCAAAATAGAAAATTTCCAAAGAATAAATAAAAAAATATTAAGGAAAAAAAGACTCCCATGTAATGTGGTATCTTGGTACTGTAGATCCGAATAAATCAGAATAAAATATGGCCTTTCAGTTAACAATAATGTATCAATACTGGTTAGTTGTGATAAATGTACGGCAGCAATTTGTGATGTGAGGAGAGGCAGTGGGTGAGAGGTATGGACTCCACACACTCATTGTAGTTCTTATGTTCTACTTTAGGAAATAATTTTTAAAGTAAGTCCTGGATTTGTAAGTAACTCACATTGTCGTTTATTGTTCACAAGTATTTCTTGCTAGGCATGGTAGTGTATACCTGTACCAGCACTCAGACCGAGATGAGAAGGTTGCCATGGGCCCAAGATTACTCTGCGTTACATATCCAAGCCAGTCAGAGCTACATAGTGAGACCCTGTCAACAAAACAAAACAAGCATTTCCTTGTCAGATGTTCACAATTTAAAGCATCTCTTACCTTTAATAACACATCATATAATACAAAGTACTTTAAGAGACTGTCTCGTCTCTTCGGATCAATTAATAGGAACTCCTACAAATAACTGGCCAGTAAGTATTTCACTTGAGGTAAATATTTCATCAAGATCATGTACTGCTCTTGGGCAGTTTCCTATTCTCTCATATTCCAGAGCAATATAGATTCAAGTTCCAAAGTCAGCTTTTGCTTCGTGCTGCGAGTGAAGCTGCTCTTACAGAGGTCCTGGATTCAGTTCCCAGCACCCACAGGGTGGCTCCCAGCCACCTCGAATGACAGTTCTGGGGGATCTGACACCATCTGGTATCTGTGGGCTCTGGCACCTTCACAAATGCACTTTTTGTTTTGGTTTTGTTTATTTTTGAGACAGGATCTCTCTACATATCCCTGGCCCTCCTAGAACTCAGTATGTAGTCCAGGCTGGCCTTGAACTCACAGAGATCCACCAGCCTCTGCTGGGATTACAGGTGTAAGCCACCATGCCCACAGATACACATTAAAAAAAAAAAAAAAAAAAAAAAGCCTTGGGATGATTTCAAGTACCATAGAGGAAGAGGCCCCAAGGTGAATGCTGGGACACCACAATCAAGGTGAGAAGGGAAGGAAACTGAAAAGGGGCTGAGATAAGAAAAGCAGCAGGGTGTGGTGACCAGTGAAGAAAGTGAAGAGTGAAACAAGGTGTGGTCAATTGTCAACCGTGCTGGAGTCAAATCAAGCCAATGGCATCTACCACAGCCCCAAGCCGGTCTTTGCCACCGCCTCATCGAATTTTTCTCATCACCTCTGTGTTTCCCTGCAGGTCAATTCTGCCTGCTGCCTTCTCAGGCACTCGTCTTGTTCATCCCAGAACATCTGCCACCATTTCTGTCTTCTGTATCTCTCAGTATGTTACATGGACTTCTATAAAATCCAGAGTATGTCTAGCACCTAAGAGCAATTAACACTGCAGCAATGGTCTTATTTCCTATGTGGCTGCTGAGTGTGGTATGTGCCACCCCTCAGGCCAGGGCAGGAGTCATGACTTCAAGGCTAACTTGTACTATCTCATGAGACCCTGGCTAAGAAAGAAAGAAAATAACCACAACTAATCTGTGGGTTTTACAGGTATCTGAGGTGGCCTGCTGCTAATTACATTCACCTGGCATTTTCTTTTTCTCCTTTTTAATGTCTCATGCACTGCTCCACCCCCAAGTCATTTGTTTATCCCCAGCTCATTGGCTCCCTAACCTTTTAAAGTTTGCTCCTGGCCTTGGTGACACCTGCAGACTTGACAACCAGTATCACTGAAGCCTGTCAGAGACTTGAGACGACAGTGAATTTCAGGAGTGTCTGGCAGAGTTAGAGACATGCGGACCGGGATGACATTTTAAAGGGATATGTGGTTAAGAGAAATCAGGAAAAGGTTGGTCGCTACGGGATGGTTTCCCTGACTCTTCACAACATGAGAGGGAGTAGACACGGGTCTACAAATCAGGTATCTCTGTAGAAGAGTTGACCATCAACAGAATAAGAGCATGACCACCAGAGCCGACACAGACAAAAGCCTCCAGGGACACAGCACACAGGGCAGTCACTGCTCCCTCAGGCAAGTCCAGAGCCAGCTGGAGGTCAAAGGCCCCTGCCGCCCATGCCAGTGCCGATGCTCATATCTGATTCCCAGCTTCGTGTTCACAGACTGAGGGGTTTCTCTAGATCACTGAACACTCGGCAGACATCAGATTTCAACATAAACCTAGTAAACAATTTTGGAAGGGACACTGACAAGAAGGGACACATCCAGTGAAGGAATGCGCAACGAGAAAGGGTGAGCTGGAGTTCTTTATAAACAGCTAGAGTGGCCTCAAAGCAGGGAGGAGGTTAACAGCCATGCTCCAAATCCTAAGTCGGCTGTACCCAATGACTTGCTAGGCTGTAGTTGAATGGCTGCTGAGAGCCTGGGAGGGAAGATTCTATTCAGGAGTTGGGGAGATGCTGAATTCAATGACTCTCGTTTTTTAGGAGAGCCTTAAGCACAAGCCCGACACAAACCACTTGTCTATGAAAAGGTCAGAACTAATGAAGACCTCCAGATGCTGGCTCAGAATAGCAACCAAGGGGCTGCTCGGGGTGAGGTTGAAACAGGCCTGTGCTGTGGTCGACACTACAGCTAAAATGAATGTGGGCTGACGCAAGGCCCCGGTCCATGGTGGTTCCTACTGAGGGCAGATTTGAGTAAGCACGTCTCCTCCGGTGATGCCAACCCCAACCAACTGAACTTTGTATACTGATTTCTAAATGACAAGGTCTGTCCTATTTTTATAGCTGGTAACTCTGACAGGAATACAAGACCTACTTAAAAATGTTATTGACCATTAAGTTTGCCTTTTTGTAGACAGTGTTTTTGGCCTTGTGACCAGAGGTAGGAGAAAGCTATGTACCAAGCACTCTTAGTGGTCAGATGATGTGTCAGAGCACATTGACTATTCCCAAATTCTCAGACTTACTGTTATCTGTATCATTCTAACACATTTTAAATTAAAATGGTTCAGTATTAAAAATCCGAGTATCCAGTGAATATCTCTAGGATCTAAACACAGAATGTTTAACTCTGTGATCACAAAATTAGGCCTATAATACTAGAAATTGGTGTGTTTGCTAGTACTTGAGAAAAACATTTATAATTTGTTTATGAGGAAGTCTGAAGGATCCCTTCGTCATATGAAGATGCATGGTGAAGAGCTTTCTATAACTGCTCCCTGATTAAGAAGGGCAAGTTGAAAATATCCAACAGAAAAAAAAAAATGCATTTGAAAAATAGACAGGATGGCCGGGCAGTGGTGGTGGTGGTGGTGGTGGTGGTGGTGGTGGTGGTGGTGGTGGTACACACCTTTAATCCCAGCACTCGGGAAGCAGAGGCAGGTGGATCTCTGTGAGTTCGAGGCCAGCCTGGGCTACAGAGTGAGATCCAGGAAAAGGCACAAAGCAACACAGAGAAATCCTGTCTCGGGAAAAACAAAACAACAAAAATAGACAGGGTGATATACACACTTGTAATTCCAGAGCTGGGAGGCAGAGGCAGGGAAGCAGAAATTCAAGGGTGTCCTCAGCTATACAGTAAGTTCAAGGCCAGCTTAGGCTATATGAGACCCTGACTCAACAGCTATGCATTTGGTTCATATATCTGTGAACCTGGTAGCTTCACTATACTTTTGGGACTACCTGACCTGGGGATTCCCACTGCTGCCCAGCTTGAGAGCATCCCTACCACATGAGCCAGCTTAGAGGCATCAAAGCTCTGACGTGTAGTTTACACTTCCTGCCTGCCACTTCTGCATCAAAAAAGATGACCTGCAATTACACAGTGCCATGTGATCTCCAATAACATGAACAGGATGCATGTCTCTCCTTCCTCCTCTCAGGCCAGATGAATACATTTAGAAAACACAATGAGAAATGGAACTCAGAGACAGGTATTGTGAACAACTCTCGTCACCATATTGTGTACAAATGAGCCCAAGTTGCTCTGATTTTTCTCCAATCATACCCAAGGATTTTACCCTATTATTAGAATTATGCTGGCACAAATAATGGGCACACTAACTTCTCTCAGACCTAAGCATCAACAGTAGGATAAAAAGTGATCTGCATTCTCTGGCGTGAGCCACATGCACCAAATTTCTGAAAATGAGAAGATAGGTTACCTGAAAATATACTTTTAAACAAACATGCCATAGAAAGATAACCATTAAAAGTTGTTGATGGAGTGGGTGGCGGTGGCGCACGCCTTTAACCCCAGCAGAGGCAGGCGGATCTCTATGAGTTGGAGGCCAGCCTGGTCTACAAAGTGAGATCCAAAAGCACACAGAGAAACCCTGTCTCGAAAAACCAAAAACCAAAAAAAAGTTGTTGTTGATGGGCCAGCAAGATGGCTCAGTGGTTAAGGGCGCTTGCTCCCAAGACTGACAACTGCTGTGGGATGATCTGTATGTTAAATGTGTTGCTCTGATCGGTTAATAAATAAAACACTGATTGGCCAGTAGCCAGGCAAGAAGTATAGGTGGGACAAGGAGAGAGAAGAATTCTGGAAAGTGGAAGGCTGAGGCAGAAAGACACTGCCAGCTGCCGCCATGAGAAGATGTTAAGATACTGGTAAGCCATGAGCCATATGGCAACTTATAGATTAATAGAAATGGGTTAATTTAAGATATAAAAACAGCTAGCTATAAGCCTGCCATGGCCATACAGTTTATAAGCAATATAAGTCTCTGTGTATTTACTTGGTTGGGTCTGAGCAGCTGCGGGACTGGAGGGTGAGAGAGATTTGTCCTGACTGTGGGCCAGGCAGGAAAACTCTAGCTACAGACAACCCTGAGTTCAATCCCAGGGACCCAGAAGGTAGAATGAGAGAACTGCCACAAGCTGTCCTCTGACTGACTTCCACACTCATACTAGGGCATGCATTTGAGCTTCCCTTCCACTTAAATAAAAAGAAAGGAAAAAAAAAAAAAAGAAAAAAGGAAGAGCTAGTCACTCAATGTTAGATCTGCATTCTTTTCTTAGCATAATCCACTCACTTTTCCTGAATGGGCAAACCTTAACACAGCCCAGGGACACTCCTCCCTCACTTAGACAGGAACCTGCTCTGTGCATCACCACTTGTGCTGAATTCCAATAGGTTACTAGGGGTATCTAGGTACCAGAAGAAATCATGGTGATTATCAATTAAACCCCATCTATGCTCAAAGCTGAGGTCATCTAAGCAATGAGTCACATGATAAAATGTAAGCGATGGCTCACTCTGGTCCAGTTCCTTCCGTGCAGCATGTCCCGAGAGTGAGCTACGTGTTGAGACATGTGGCTGGCTCTGTTCTCCGCTAGTCTTCATTCTTTTCCTGAGAAACTTACAGTCTGAAGATGAAGAAAGTCCTGATCTTACTCTATAAATATTTCACCCCAAATTCCCGGAATAAGGACAGACATTCCTCTGGCCACTGGGCCCTTGGCTCATCTGGTTTTCCAGGTGTTTCTCTATGGTGCTTCTGTGGAATTTACTTTGTTGATGTGGAAGTGAAGGCCAGGTGCTCTAAACTACCCCAAGAATCCTTCTCCCAGTGTCACCTGTAAAATCACCATGGTTACCTTCTGACCACACCTCATGAAGTTTAGCCCTCTCTGGCATCTGACCCTTCTGCTCAGTGACGCTCTCGTCAGTCTGTCAAAACACCAAGGGGAAAATCCCCAAACTCAGCAGACGAATAAACACTCGTAATGGGAACTGTCATGTTCAGACCAAAGTCGTGCAGAAATACAAGTCAGTAGATTTTTCCTTATGTAACTCAAGTGGCACTGTTTTTCCTGCCTTTCCTAAAGGGCACTTTGTTCTGTCAGCCAATTTTCTTTTACTTCCTTCTCCTTTTCTGTGACTGGTGCCCAGTGTCACTTCTTTTACCATTATATTTATAATATCCATTCTGGGATATTTGCTCTTTGGCCAACTTTATCTCATTCTGTGAATAGATCTGCATTAATCAGTGAAAAATCACAAAGGGTGTCGGGGGAGGAGGCAATGAGCACTAACAGGATCTCACTTGAGTCATCACATAATTTTATACGAAAGCATTCATTTTTATTATAGAATCTAAAACCATGATTTTATGATACTGTCGTTTTGCATACTCAGATGAATTGACATTCAATGTGGACAGCAGGCTAGCTCACAAATCAACTGTAGGATTTCCAAGCAGCTGGTCAGTCGTAGAGTGCAGCAAGCTTCCCTTAGAGTGGGAGGCGCTCCAGCAGCCTCTGGGTGTTTTTGGTAATGAGAAGGAAAAGCTACTGCAGTCTAGAGACAGGTCATCTTCAGGATTTCAAGACTGGCTGCCAGGGGACCAGAGTGACACAGTAGTCCTGGGTTCAAAAACCCAGACCAAACCAACCAAACCAAACCAAAGGAAAAGAATGGCAGTTTCAAAATATGCAAAAGGACCTCAGACGGGTACTTGGCAGAATATGATTTGACAGGTTTACAGTGACCAACAAAACAGCAATGACAGTTAATATTATTTAAACCTTTAGTGTAGAGAAGACAGATTTTCAAGTCGCAGTAAGAAATCCTGCAATAGCTCCTGAGACAAGTTACCCTATGTCCTGCACCCTTGCCATGCCTGTGAGAAAGGGGAACACAGAATAAAAAGTGACTTACTGTATGGGATTCAGGCTGTCCTTGAAAAGTGACAAACTGTATGTTATTAAATGACAAACATAGTTAGAGGCTTTATTTAAAAATCTCTCACTGTTCATTATCAAAGTTACAAGATTGTTTGCATACCAATAGACTGACTGTAAACAGGAAATTCTCATTAAGGAAAGATGGGTTTACTGTAATTTGATCTTTTACAAAAAAATTACTGCAAGTTATTGATAACAGAATTTCTCTTTTACTTTCTTAAGTCTAATTCTCTTGAAAATTCAATCAATGTTTCCACTTTCTTGACTAACGTTCAAGCATGGTCACCTTAGGAAATACCCCGCTTATTGGTTCATCAGAAATACAAACTGGCACAGGCTTCCTTTCTGTCCTAGAGCAAGGGCTTCAGCTGCATGTATTTCACGAGAAGACAGAGGCTCCAGCGGCCCTGCCGGGCCTCAGCTGAGGTTTAAGGACGGCAGTGGAGCAAAGCAGAGGCTGTGCTGCCCAGTCAGCCCTGCCCGCTGCCCTCTCTCTCACGGACTCCTCTTCCTCCTAGGCTTGCAGGCAGCCACGGGTTTCTGTTGCCTCCACCGAACCTGACTGAAGCGAGGGTGACATGCTGACTCAAGGTGATTCCATCCAGTGCGGAGCTGCTCCTTCAATCTGTTGGTTGGGGGACAATGCTAATATGAAGAAAATTATCTGGGTAGCTCAGATGCTCACTCAGCCACTGCAGAGGGGTTTCCAGCATTGGCTCAATTCCGTGAATCATCACTTGGTTCTTTTTTTCTCCATCTGTTTCAAGAAAGAAATCCAATAGTAATCAATAGAAATGAAAACCACAAAGAAAAGATAATCCGCTGCCTTTTCAGATTCCTTAGTGAATTAAGTGGATTTCAAACTTGTTTTACCCCCTCAACAGGAAATGAAGACAAGGAGAAAGTTTAAATGTTGCAAAATGTCTCATCCTGAACAGAAACCTGAGGTTGCAATGAATTCTGATAAAAATTCTGTTGCTATATGAAAGTATTTGTTCTTTCTTAATTACTGTGCTTGCCCAAGATTGACGTTAGTGAAACCTCCTGGAGCAAACAGCAAGGTGAACCCACTGACCAAAAGTGCTCCAGTGCATCTTTAAAACCACTATAGAAAGCTGTTACAAATGGCAACCACATGGAGGGGGCCACACACACCCTCGGAATCCAGGATGGTTAACAGCTGGGAGCTTTGCTGATGATCAGTGATGTGCTCGAGTGTTGGAAGTAACAGAAGCGCAATTAAAGCTATGATCATAAAGAATCAACCGTCTGACTGGAGGATTTCCGTCTTAAGAGTCACCAAACTGATGCAATTTTGCTAATTCTCCATTGATAATTAAAACGGTACTACAGGGGCTGCCGCAGGGCTCAGCAGATACAAGCACTTACTAGCATGCCTGCGGTCTGAGTTTGATCCCTGACACCCACATGGCAGGAGAGAACCTAGTCCCCAGCTTGTCTTCTGACCTCCATACACATACATGAGACGTGGGCAACCACTCCAGCCACCCTCACAAAACGAATTAAAATGTAATAAAAATTTAAAGGATGCTGCAACTAACACTTTAAAATTCAAATTTTGTTAACAATTAAAGCAAGCAAAACAAAACTAATGTAAAGAGCACCTTCCCCTAAAAACAACCATTCCAGACCAAACAAAAATTACTCAAAAAGGAAAAGAAGGAAGTATTTGTTATCCTGAAGTACAACTCCTTAATAGCACAATGGCAACCCCCTCACGTCCTGGAAACAAAAGACAACAACCGGGCCAAACTCTCTGAGGGACAGGAGTGCCCCAGCTGGGGGCCATACTCTCTGAGGGACAGGAGTGCCCCAGCTGCTACTCTCCTTTCTGCTGTATTTCAGGTGAGGGCCTGGCTGGGTACCTGAAATCAGAACCTTTAAAGAAAGGGAATGTTCAGCCTTCCAACAGAGACAGAGAGAGAAAGGGAAAGGTGAGTGGGAGGGAGGGAGGGGAGAGGGGGGGTTTCAGGGAGTGATCACAGAGGACACAGAAACACTACAGTCAAAAGAGAATGTTCAAAAAGCCAATAAGCATGCTACCAACTCTTAACAAGACCAAACAAGGCTTCCCCACATCTCTGTCACAGTTCAGCACAACTCTGGGGGAAAGACCACCGACTCGGGATCCCAGAAACTAAAAACTGCCTCTGTTGCTTTCATTTCCCTAGCCATCTTTTTCTTTAAAAAGTTTTTACTATTTAGCTAATGTATGTGTGTCTGCGTGTGAATTTGTGCATCTGGGGAGTGTAGCGCCCACAGTGGCCAGATGAGGGTGTTAGATTTTCTGGATCTAGAGTTACAGGCAATTGTGAGCTGCCAACATGGGTGCTGGGGTCCGAGCTGAGGTCCTCTGAGGGACGACTGCACTCTTGCCCGCTGGGCCATCCCTCCATCCCCTCCAGCTGCCTTTGCTGCGTCGATATAACTTCTTTACACAGCTGTAATCAGAGTTAATACAATGACCGGCTTCATGACACTGGCCAGAAACGTCAACAAACAGAAGACGAAGCTGTACACAGAGCACCGAGGACTGTACATCCGCTCTTTGGGAAGACCTTTAAGAACTGGTGTAAGATGGATGAACACTCAAGTTCTCTAGAATGATTCATCTTTCTAAGTTCTAGATTGCCAAGGTTTTACCATATTAAATCTTTCTTAGAATATCTGAAAACATTTCCAGTATGGTTCTCTTAATATTCTTATTATATATTTCTCTGAGCTATTTTATTATTCTCAGAATTTCCTCCTACTTAGAACTGAGTCAAAAAACGAAAGCGTGGTGAGAGTAAAAGTTCCTCTTGTGTACAGGTTCTCAAGCCAGAGTCATCTTTTTCTAAGACAGTAAAACTAACAAGTCACTACTCACTTCTCAACACAGTTCCTACAGCAGTGTTTAACCGAGAGTCAATACACACGAGTGTCCCATCCACTGAGGCACGTGTGCTTGAGAAGGCAGGAGACCAATCCTGTTACAACAGATAGAGTTTGGGTCACACCAGGCAAGCCAGAGAAGATCAGAACCATTCCAACTCGCACCAAATCTGCCACATCATGGCACTGGGTAGGCAAATATTGGTTCTCCGGCTCTCAGGTTGGGATCATCTTAATTCTTTGCTTGAACTAGATAACTGAGTTGTACTATTTCTGCTATCCCTTATCATCGGAACAACTGAAGGTATGGTGGCTCATGCTTGTATCCTGAGCACGTGGGAAGCGGAGTCAGGACGACAGTTCTGAGAAGCCAGCCTACTCTACAGACTAAGACCCTATCTCAAAACAAAGAAAAAGAGAGCGAAATAAGACAAAGACGTGAAACATTTTGCCATTGCATGCATCAATCCAAATACTTCATCGGTATTTATTCTTTTGTTTACCTTCTGACTTCCCTCCAAAAGTAACTGTAAACAGGATTCTTGAGATGGGGCAGGATTTCCCTTGGGACTCTAATCATAGCTCCTGTTGTTCATGGATGTCCCCAGCAGCTAGCATGGACTGACACACTGTGATTATGCAGTGAGTTTCACAGCTGCAGATGGGGTGCAGAACTGGGTCTGAGGGCCACCCCGCCACTGGTCAGCTGTGACTGCAGAACTGGGTCTGAGGGCCACCCCGCCACTGGGCAGCTGTGACTGCAGAACTGCTGGAGCTAGTGAGGTAAAGTTAAAAGAGTACCAGATAAATAACAAGTATGTATGCTCTCATCTAAATGCATGCTTCCATAAACAACAACAAAGCATGGCTGGGTAATTTGGCAATTACCTACACTAACAAAAAGAATGCTAATGAATTAATTCATATTTTCCTCTAACAAGAGAAAGGCAGCCCTTGTTGGGATTGCTAAACTAAACATGTTTGGTAAACATGTCTGTGTTTCTAAATGAGACTCTGGACTTAACATTTGAAATTGAAAACATCACTCAAAACAGAAGACTCAGGACTCCACTGTCCACCTCTTACTTGGGATTTTGTCTTTTGTCTGTCGGGTGATGGTGACACAAGACTAACCCAGGACCTTGGGCTTGCAAGGCAAGGTTTCAACCATCAAGCTTTACCTCAGTCCCCACTGGAGTTTCTAAACAGTACATGGAAGTCTGTGGAGTGCTAGCCTCTGGCTCTGGCCCTCTGGAACTGTTAGCACCTGAGATTACTGAAAGATCCACACAAGACTGGGCCCATTACCTTTCCACTGTGGAGATGGGGAGGGGCCCATGAAGCCACGCCCCACCCTGAGCATTTATAGACAATGCTCTCTCACATCCCACTGGCTCAGCAAGCTAGACTTGAGTGCAATCCTTTCTTGAGTCTGTCACTGGTCCTATCTGAGATGAGAAGACAGCTGTCTCCTCAGAAAAAGCTGACACAATCAAAGCTTTAAATTAGGCAAACATTTAAGACAATAATCAAGAGAAACAGTTGTGGTCATTCATATGTTATGCTTGTAGGGTAAATATGATTCTGCCATAACTTTCCATTTGTGATGTGAATTTTCTAACAAATATATTTTATAGAACTACTGTATAGTTAGCAAAATTTAAAATGAAATCAAACTATTAGGCAGTCTATCATCAAACTTTAACAGTCCCAGCATTTTTGTCCCCCAGCCTGGTGCTTAGTCCAGTCCAGTCTCAGGCTGTGCTGCTCTCAGACGTTTATGAAGCGGAGCATTGATGAAGAACAGTCATTTCTACAGTTTTGTGGCCAAGGTAAAGACCAAAGTACTAGCAAGTGGTGTGGGCCTTCATTTGATGTCCCCAGACAGCGGACTGGCAAGAGGGAAGGCCCTCAGCCACAGCCCTTTCAAAGGTTCAAACCCCAACAATGCTGTATGAGGAACCTTCCAGGTCAGGGATGTGGGTGACACTTCAATCTGCAACAGGGTTTAGACATTCAACATTATTGAAAAGTATACATTATTATTTTATAAGGTGTCCACATAGTAAGAATCAGTGTCTACTTTAAAGTGAATAGTGCTACAACAGTTGTCTTTTAAGGAAAATATATTTACAGTTTGGAGAGACCACCCATGGTTAAGGACTGGTTCTATTCTTGTAGCAGAGGGCCTGGGTTTGGTTCCCAGCATGGTATACATATCACCTCACCATGATTGCATGCAAACCCCCCCCCCCCCCCACATGCACATTTTGGCTATATGAGAATGGTAGCAGTACACAGAAACAAACAAAAATACAAAACAGGAAAAATCGTATTGGTTGATCAGTTGCTAATGAATAGTAAAGGCCTGAAACAATGGTAACATATGATGCATATATAAAAATGTTGCCAGCATACAGATATGTACAATAAATATAAATGCACACAGTAGTAGAAATCAGACATAAAGGAGAGAGGCCAATCATACAGACAAATGCCACTAACAGATATACTGGGAGTTCAGACACTTGAATCCCTGGGAATGAATGACCTTGTTCCTTTGAGATTTCTTTATAAAGGAAGCAAAGGTGTCATACAGATCATAGGTCACACTCTGATAGACCATCAGCAGCAGGAGAGAGGTTAACAGAAAACAAACACATAAGCTGGGCCCTCTCCTCAATGAACCTCTGCAGTCAAGTCTGTTTTTAGGTGTTCTCTAGAACCAATTCAACCATCACATTTCCTGAGGGGGCCCAGCTGCTGATGCTGTGAAGCCTATGTGTGACTAAGACCTATCCCAAGTCCTGCCTGCTGCTTAGAACTCAAGGTCACAGACTGCAAACCTCTGTCCACAGAGTCCTAAGAGACCTTCCAGTTCTAGTCAGTCTCTTACTCTTTATGCCATAACAGCAAAATCTTCCCTTTAGACTTAGCCATCAACATTTACTAGTTTTAAAGCCTTAGTTAAATTTGTGAGTCTGCAGTTCCTCATCTTATAGAGTCAATAAAGACTCTCATCTCTAGGGTTCCTTGGAGAATTAAATGAAATATTTAAGAAGAGAGCCAAGCCGGGCAGTGGTGGTGCACGCCTTTAATCCCATCACTCGGGAGGCCGAGGTAGGCAGATCTATGTTAGTTTAGTAGTTCGAGGCCAGCCTGGTCTACAGAGAGTTCCAGGACAGCCAAGGCTGTTACACAGCGAAACTCTGTCTCACAAATAAAAAAAATTAAAAAAGGAAAGAAAAAGAAAAAGATAGAGAAAATGAGTCTGGTGTATGCTCATGAGGAAGAGGCTTCTTACTGTGTACAAGGCCTGTGGGTTCTATCCCCAGCACTACAAAAACTGGAGGGAGTGTATCCCAGCAACTCAGGGGAGAGACGAAAGTTCAAGCCCACACAGAAAACCCCAGGCCAGGCAGGGCCACCTAAGACCACAAGGGTGGGGAAGAGTCACTGGGAGGGCAGGGGGAGAAAGATCAAGAGAAGGAGAGGTATGTGCTGCAACTATGGTTATAAGTTAGTTATTCTGGTACTAGATATCCACCAAGATATATATAAAAAATGGATTTAATTATGTGATTGGCAAGCAAAAGTTTGTAAGAGCTCAGCCTCTAATTAATCAGTGGCAGTGTTAAAAAAAGTGAGGCAACAAAACCCCAGACTCAATATTATATAAATTAAATGACATTAAAAAAGCCATAAAATGTATTCAACACAAAAATCCGGGGAAGCACCCACCTAAAAGTCAAAGGAGCCCTAACATATCATGACTATACTGTTCAAAAGTTTTGAAGAGTCTTTTTAAGATAAAAACAGCTAGGAGGTGGTGCCTGCCTTTAATCCTAGTACTCACAGGGCAGGTGGATCAGAGTTCAAGACCAGCCTGGTCTACAGAGTGAGTTCAAGACAGCCAGAGCTACACAGAGAAACCCCATCTTGAAAAACAAAAACAAAAGACAAATAAAAGGTTGAAAACATTCAATTAGAACAAAACAAAAACAATCCCACTCAAGCCTTTGCTATCATCATCCCCATCCCCATCCCCATCCCCCCCCCCCCCCCCCCCCCCGTGCTTGAGGGCTCACTCACACCAGACAATAGTGGCCTGCTGGAGATTGAGTCCTCAGGTCCCAGCCAACTGTAACAAATGGTGTCACTAGGCTCTGTGAAACAAGCTGTGTCAGCTTCTAGGGATATCCTGCAGTTTCTTTCTGACTGACAAATGCAAAGGAGAGCCGGGTGGGGTGGTGGTGGCTGCGGCGCACGCCTCTAATCCCAGCACTCAGGAGGTAGAGGCAGGGTGGGTCTCTGTGAGGTCAGACTGATCTACAGAACTAGTTCCAGGACAGGCTCCAAAGCTACACAAAGGAACCCTGTCTCTGAAAACAAAACAAAACAAAACTAAATAAAAAGGAGGCTAAAGGAAGGGATGACAAAGAAACACAGCCTATAATGAGAAAATTTCAATTGAATTAATCCCTTCTGCTGCTCACATCTCTAAGTATAAAGGAACAGAAAGCTAAGATCAAATGAACTGACATCCATTTTAACCACTGCAGCTTTTCAGGGTTATTTTGTGATTCAAGAACAAATTTTCTAAGAAATATATTAATAACATATTAATAATTCTGAAGACATTTTAAAGCCAACAAGAAGATAAGCTTTTTGATTACCACTAACTAGCCTGAACAGTTTTGCTCTATCTGACAAATTCTCCAGCGTTGCTGTGTTATGTTCATGAACAAGACGTTGGCCGACTGAATGCACTGGCAGGAGCAGCCCAGACTGAAGTCTGAGTGCACACACAGTTGCAGAGGGTTCTGATGGGCTGCGGTGGGAACGCCAGTGAGGTCAGGTCAAAGGGGGTTAAAGCAGGCCAGGATATGGGCAAAGGGTACATCAAACACTGATGTTAAAAGGGCAATTAATCTTACAGAAATGCTTCCTGGGGAATGAGCTCTCCATCTTAAGAGCACACTATATGCTGGAGCAGTAAAAATGAACACGCACAAGCATAAGGCTTTTATCCCATGATCACAAACAGAAGGCAGGCGTTGTTTATCAGAGCCACAAGGCTTTTACAGCACTCCATCAACATCTTCCGGGTCTAGGCTTACTGAGTGCGGGTCACAAGGAACCACTCAAAGTCCATGCATCTTTCTTCCATGCATAAGCTGTCTACTATATATATATATATATATATATATATATATATATATATATATATATATATATATATATATAAAATTATAAAATATTATATATATAAAATATATAAATATATAAAAATATAAAAAAATTATATATATATAATTTTTTCTAAGACATTTCGAGAGCCTTGGCTCTTTTGATAGTTTCATCAGTTTCTAAACATGTGTATTTTCTTGACTTTTGCTTAGAACCATTAGATTTCTTAGTGAGAAGAACATATCTTTTGAATTTAAAATTAAAACCATATACTTACCCATAGTCATGGAAACTATAGGATTATTTAGACCATTTAAATAATTTAAACTGATTAAGAGCCTTTTGACCATAAATTGAAAAAAATAAGGTAAAAGTTAAATAATAAGCCTTCTTCATCTTAAAAAGGGAGGTTTCAAAATATTGTCTTTAAAAATGTTATTACTGTTTGTGCATTATGTGTGCATGAGGAGAGTGACTTGTCTTAACTACTATGGGTTCTGAACACATATCATCAGGCACCTTACCTGCTGAGTGACCACGCGGCTCAGAGCTTTTGTTTAGACAGTACATGGGGACCAGTGAAGCAGCTGCACCATGTGACAAGGCAGGGACACAGAACTGGTTTGCTTTACTGACTGGTGTGCACATATCACTTCGTTTCCTAGTGCCAGCAACAGAGTAAACGTTGCACAAACCTAGGCCTTCCACTTTTGGAAAAGCCAGGTTAACTCACTTAGCTTTTTGAGACTAAGACAAAAGTAATTAAGGAGGGGAATTCAGAGGCATCTTTTATTAGATCCAGCATTACATCATCTCCATTAATAGAGGAAGAAAATAATCATTTTTATTTCTTTCATTTCAGAAAAGACACCTATCAATGGACTTAGATCTACAGAGATTAGTCAGCAGTGTGTGTGCTGGACAAAGCCCAGAGATGGAAGGAGGGGAAAGCGATCAAGGCAAAGAATCTGGCTAATTTCAGTTTTCAGTGTATGACAAATTTCATAAACTATAATTACCAGTTCTGCTGAACTTTATCAATGATTATAGTAGATCTTTGCTCACAAAGGGCCAACATTTAAAATGTTGACTTCCCACTGTACAGTGTTTCTTCCATAAGATATAAACGCAATCAAGAATAGAGAGAACTCAAAGCAAACAGAGCTGGAAGAGACTGGCAAGGCTCCCATAACAGGAGGTAACCCACTTCCCATGGGTCACTGTGGTAGTCTTCCTGAACGACAAACATTCCATTGGCACCAACGGCACTGGCAGCCTACTTCTGACCTCTTTACCAGGTCTGAACAGCTCCGAAGCAATCACACCTGCTACGTGACAAGCAGCGACTGTGAAGATGCTGCAGCCCTTCACCACAACCACACTGCTGGCATTCTGCCCTGTCCAGAAGGCAATTCCTAACACGTGCATCAATGGCACAGAAGTCTTGCCATAAGTGAAGGGAGAACTGGTCTTTATAAATTTCCTTATGAATTTTGTTTGTAAAAATATATTAACAGGGGCTGGAGAGATGGCTCAGTGGTTAAGAGCATTCTCTGCTTTTCCAGAGGAGCCAGGGTCAATTCCCAGCACCACACAGCAGCTCATAACTATTTTTAACTCCTGTTCCAGGGGATCCAACACCCTCATACAGATATACATTCAGGCAAAACATCAATGTACACAAAGTACAAATAAATAAATTAAAAAAAATTATATCAACAAAAGAAAAACTAGGCTAATTGTAAAACCTTATAATAATATAAGACTATGAAGTCTCACATGGGAAAAAGTGATCTCATTTACATTCTACAAGCAGACTATAACAGGAAACATACTTATTGCATAAACTAAGAAAACTGGATCCATTAAAAAATTTAATGATTGCTCAATTCAAATGGCAGGAGAGCATAGAGAGAGACATTAGTTCACATTCTAATGTGAGTGCAGAATATGACTAGAGTTATAAAACCATTACCTCGTTCTTCAACACTCATCTTAGGCTGCTGGGGGAGGGAGAGAAAGGGAGGCCGGCGAGTTTTGCGGACTCCTCTGGGAGCAGTGGCCGCAGTAACACCACACACCCTACGATCTCGCCAGTCAACTTTAATCCTCGCCAACCCTTGAAGGATCTGCCCCATGTTTGTTACCCACCCCCAGCTGCTGTGCCTGAAAACAACACACTACACACTACACAAAGAATTTACCATACAGAACAAGGAAAAATACAAATGCACCTCATTTTATTTTTGTAACTCCTGTGGTTTCTCATAAAGCACATTAAAAATAAGATAACTGCCAGGCATGGTGGCACACACCTTCAATCTCAGCATTGGGAGGCAGAGGCAGCTGAATTCTTCAGAAAGTTCCAGGCCAGCCAGGTTCAGTAAATAGTAAGACTCTTACACACACACACACACACACACACACACACACACACAAAGTAATTTTGAAGTCAGTTTAATTGGACATTCCAAGTGCCCAGCCTCCATTTCACTGAGTTCCTTAGTACTTCTCCAACATTTCCGAGCTTACTGACGGTCTCAGGCATGGATAAAGAACAGCAGACACACTCAGGCATCAGAATGGTCAGGACCTTTTACACCATGCACAGGCAGCTGCTGAGGTGCATGCCCTGTGGGATCTGACCCGTTTTTCCCTTCCCAACTGCTTCACGTCTGCCCAAGCCCATCTTCATTAAGTCTCCTCGGAACTGCCGAGGGAGCCGCTCACTGCAGGCTCAGTCCGGATCACCCCAGAGCTATGCATCTTCCTGTCCTTTCCAACTGACACCAAAGCTTTCTTCAGAGAATGCTACTCTGTATCTTTCGTATCTCAGAGCAACAAGACAACACACACAGCACAAAGAAAGTGAATGATGGAATATAAAATTTGTGACCTCACAGGGAACCACAAGTTAGACAGTTGTCCAGGAAGGAGGAGATCAAGGAGTAAATACGTGCACGGACGTCGGGAGGAACTAGAAGGGAATCGAGACGGCTAACTGAACCACTCACTCCTCAGGAGAGCTCCAGTACGGACTAAGCCTCTCTTCACACCTGTGCTGTTTGTGCCACACCGAATACAAACCAGGAGAAAACAGCCCAACATGGAGAACTAATCAATGAAATCTTAAAAGAAATTTATAAAACAAAAATAGAGGTTTGTTATGCTACGCAGCTTACCAGGTTTTCATAATTATATTGGAACACTGGGAAATAAAGTTTATAGGCTTTTAAAATATTTTCCTAGATAAAAACTAAGCATTTGACTTTTGAGTTTTAAATTTTAACATTTAGTTTATTTTGTGTGTCAGAAGATACCTTTTAGGAGTCAGTTGTCTCCTTGTCATGTGGGTCCTAGGGACTGAACTAAGGTTGAAAGTTTGGTGGCAGGTGCCCAGCCACACCTAGCCACCTAGCCAGGCCTGGTTTCTGACACTGACATTGTAGTATACTGAAAGAGGAAGATACCTGACTTAGGGCCCAGTACACAAGTATTCATCTCTGAGTCATTTGAACTCCACTGAAACCACAGACACCATGTACCTGTGCTCACCTTTGGTTTGTTTCCTGTTCTTTCTGTCTTGGCTAATTTCCCTAGCCACTTACAGATCAGAAGGAAAAGAACACAGGGCAGCTCATTGCGATGCTCCAGTGACCCCAAGCTCGCTGCCATAATATAGCACATCCTGCTGTCATGATGAAGTAAGACTGAATTCCTTCATGTCTGAATCACAGGGAGGAGTACGCAATGGTGCCACATGGGCTCTGTAAGTACTTTCTCTTTTTATCATGTGATGACAGCTAGGTCTTATCCACACACACCCAAATTTCAAGTCTTTCACTTTCCCCTTGACCGCGGACAGGTACTCCAAATCGCACAGTGCAGCTCCACTCTGACCGCGGACAGGTACTCCGAATCGTACAGTGCAGCTCCACTCTGACCGCGGACAGGAACCCCGAATCACACAGTGAAGTTTTTCACTTAGAGACTTGAAGCTTCTGAATACACCCACAGATTTTTAATTGATAATATTTTCTGAATATAAATATGAAATGAAAAGAGGCAAAGATAAAAGTTTTCCAAACGAAAGACACAGAATTAAGGACGTGTCCAATTCCATGGTATGAGATTGAATGCTGTGTATTGGCACTACTATTTATGACATATCAATGAAGCATGAGTCCTCCCATCAACCAGTGGCCGATTTGAGGAGGAGATGCCTGCTATTCAATCACAGCCCCTGAACAGTCTGAAGCAAATCTTTAGGTTAAAGAGTTTTTTTTTTTGTTGTTGTTATTTTTTATTTATTTTATGTATACAGGTGTTTTGGCTGTCTGCATGTTATATCTGTGCACCATGTGTGTGCCTTCTCCTTGGAGATGAGAAGGCATCAGCTCCCCTGGAACGAGTTATAGACAGTTGTGATTCTTACAGTTACAGCCACCATGGGGGTGCGAGGAATCAAACCCAGATTTTCTAGAGAGCAGTCAGGGCTGTAGTCACCAAGCCATCTCTCCAGCCCTGTGTGCGTTCAAGTCTGAGTGGGAAAAGCCTGCTATTCACCCACAGCATCGGTCACTGTCCAAGGCAGCCTGTGGGCTGAAGTCTGAGTGGCTGTCTCATGTCTCCTCTCTTCAAACAACAAAGTCACTCTGCATATTCTCTAGCAAAGAACATGCAAATAGGGCCAGAATTCAGGAGAGAACAAAGAAGCTTTGCAAAAACACATTCACAAATGCGCTCACTATTCTCAGACAAGGCCATGATAATCTTGTATGTATCATTATATCCTGGGTGGAAGATGGCAAAAGTGGACACAAAAATACTCTGATAGAGGGTGTCAGACTTTCCTGTATTCAACATTTTAGTGCACTTGACAGTGGGCAGGAAAGCCAATACAACAAAATAAACACAGAAGCAGCACACATTCCTGAGGTCACACCATGAATTAAGTCAAGAGAACAGAGTGAAGAATTCAGAGAACTAAGTTAGGAAAAAGCACACATTTCAGAACACTTTTAGACTAAGGTTTTATTTAAGGACTTTGTGTGTGTGTGTCTATCGGTATGTGCTCCATGAGTGTAGGTGCCTGCAGAAGCCAGAAGAGGGCGCAGGATCCCCTGGGAATGCTACAGAAGCTGGAGTGCTGGGAACCAAATGGCAGTCCTCTGGAAAGCAGGAAGTGCTCCTAACCTCTGGGCCATCACTCTCGCCCCAAGACTATGATTTTCTTTAAAAACAAAACAAAGCTCGGCAGCGGTGGTGACGCACACCTTTAATCCCAGCACTCAGGAGGTGGAGCCAGGTGGATCTCTTTGAGTTTAAGGCCAGCCTGGTCTACAGAGTAAGATCCAGGACAGGCACCAAAACTACACAGAGAAACCCTGTCTCAGAAAAAAACAAAAAAACAAAAAAACCCAAACCAACCCAACCCAACCCAAACCAAACAACAAGGAAAATGAAAACAAATGGCCACCAAGTAGAAAAACCAATGCATAGCTCAGCAGGTGGCAGTACGCAAGCTGATGATCCTGGGAGCCTGTAGCAGTGTGTGTGTGTGTGTGTGTGTGTGTGTGTGTGTGTGTGTGTGTGTGTGTGGTCTTCTAAAAGTTATCTGACATGGCCATGCACACGGCACTTGTGTGAATTCAAGGTTTCTCTAGCAAAGAACATGCAAATAGGGCCAGAAGCAGACCAGAAGGCAAAGACTTTGAAGACTGAATAACTACAAGATACCGGAATGTCTGAAAACTGCAAAGACTGGGCTAACTGAACCCAAAGGCGCTGTGCTTACATACCTCTTCACAAATGCAAAGGTGACTCAGACTTAGCTCTACTTCTTTGTGAACTTCCTCAACCACACCTAACAGCCAGAAACTGGCAAACACGAAGTAAATAAACTCAGATAGCAAGTTAGTGAAGGAAATAAAAATTTCAAATCCTATTATTGGATTAAAAACTATTAAAGTTACTTTTAATAAGCAAAGCACACAAGTGTATCAGGGAGAGCCCGTCCATCCTGCCGCAAGCACAGGACACTCAGGGACGCTGATAAGCTTGCTGCTTGTTTGCGGCAAGGCAGTCATGACAAAACTGAGTTTAACGTGATGTTCTCACACTCAATATCAAGAATCCCATAGGGTCACACAAAGAAATAAAGTTAAAAGGATTTATTTATTTTTTTTTCTAGACAGGGTTTCTCTGTGTGTCCCTGGCTGTCCTGGAACTCACTCTGTAGACCGGGCTGGCCTTGAACTCATAGATCTGCCTGCTTCTGAGGGCTGGGGTTAAAGGTATGCGCCACCTGGTGATTTATTTTTGGAAACATATTGTGGCCAGGCATGATGGTGCATGCCTGAAACACCAGCAGCACCCAGGAAGCAGAAACAGGAGGCTTGAGATCTGCACATTAGGCTAGGTGAGGTTACAGTAAGACCTAGTCAAGAAAAGAAGGCTGTTTCTAGGAAGAACACAATAAGGACACATTTGAAAATTTTTTAAAGATGTATTTATTTATTTATTATGTATACAGTGTTCTGTCTACATATATGCCTGCACTCCAGAAGAGGGCACCAGATCTCATTATAGATGGTTGTGAGCCACCATGTGGTTGCTGGGAATTGAACTCATGACTTGTGGAAGGATAGCCAGTGGCTCTTAACCTCTGAGCCATCTCTCCAGCCCCTGTCATTTGAATTTTAATTTCTCTGATTTTTACTTGATAAAATGGCCTTTAAAACATACTACAGCCGGGCGGTGGTGGTACACGCCTTTAATCTCAGCACTCGGGAGGCAGAGCCAGGTGGATCTCTGGGAGTTTGAGGCCAGCCTGGGCTACAGATCAAGATATAGGACAGGCACCAAAACCCTGTCTTGAAAAAACCAACCAAACAAAAAACAACAACAACAACAACAAAAAACACCATACTCCAAAGTAGGAAAACTTAGTGCAAAGAGATGAGCATCTGAAAGTCAGCGACTGTGGACAGGTGTAGGAACTACAGGTCTCATCACATTTAAAATGCAGAAATGAGTTTCTACTCTAAAACTCTGAAGACAGTGAAGACAACCACACTGTGCTAGTTTGCTATCCTAACTAGCACTGGAAGATTATCCTTGAACCAACAAGGTTCCCAATTACTAAAACTTGAGTCAATAAGGATTAGACAGATGAAAAAATGCGGCTATACCTCTAAATGGGACCTGAGACATATTTCTCTCTGAGTTCTTTCATATAAATTTTCATTATTTTGTATTTATCAAATATATACTCCTACTAGGAGACATTAAAAAAAAAACAACTAAAAACACACACTAAACACAACCCATTAAAAACTAAGTAGAACTCCATCAGAATTAAAACTATTTAAAATGAGAAGACAAACTATAGATTTTGGGTGGGGGGAAGTCTACAGAATTCTTCCAAAATATATAAATGTTTTTCAACACACAGCAATGAAGAAGTCATGAAAACGGGGGATGTTTCACTAAAGGCATTTGGCGAGTGATAATAAGAGCCCAGACACTAGCTGCATGTGGCGCACACCATCTGCAGCCTCTCGGGGTACACAGCACAAAATCCTCCTCACACAAACAAAAACAGCACAGTCATGGGCAGGGATTCAAACCAGGGAAACACAAAGTAAAATCACTGTGAGACGCCAACACACAACCAGCAGGATCACTATGAAACATGTCAACGGTGTAAAGAAACTGGAGCCTTCCTATGTTACGGGCCAGCACACTGACGGCAAATTAAGCTTACCGCTGGAGCTAGTCATTTCATCCCTGGGAATCTACTTAAGAAATGTGAGACCATGTTCCTGACAAGATCCATGCCAATGCTCACAGCAGAATTAATCATAAAAGTAAAAAGCTGGAAATAATTTAAATGCTTATCGACAAGTAAACAGGCAGACCAATGTGACATCTGATCTACCTAAATAGTATTGCTCACCAATAAAATGAAGCTACTGATACTTGCCCCCCGCCCCAACTCCTCCAAAAAGGACGGAAGGGAAAGACATTATGCCAGATTGCAACTCTACTTATCGTATGAGTCTATGTACATGAAATATTTTTTAAAAGGCAA
Source organism: Peromyscus maniculatus bairdii (assembly GCF_049852395.1). Lineage (NCBI taxonomy): Eukaryota > Metazoa > Chordata > Mammalia > Rodentia > Cricetidae > Peromyscus > Peromyscus maniculatus. Next base: position 9,285,072 of record NC_134867.1, read on the forward strand.
ATCACAGAGACAGAAAGCAGACCAATGGTTGCTTATGGCTGCTAGTCAGGAAAGAGGTCAGCTCTAAGTGTGTAGCAGCAAATATTCTGAGACAAAGATGTTCTAATTGCAAATCGTGATAGCAGTTATACAGAATTTATTTTTAAAAAGCTATTGAGATATCAAAAATAATGGATGGAAGGAAGCCTTAAAGGAAAGCTAAAATGATAAAACAGTAAAGAGGGACTGTGTCCAAGGCCATACAACAGCTTAATGTTACTTCAAATGGAGTTATCATAAGCACTACAATTTCGGGTAAGCCTTATACAAGAATTCATTAATTTAATGGTCAGGGAACACTTATGCCACCCCAGAGGTACAGGAGGCACCCTGACATAGTCTGGGAGCTCAGCAAAGGCAAGTCACACACTAAGACTTCATAAAACACACAACCTCTAAAACCAGTAAATCTCGACTTCAGTAATTTTGTGTTGTGGATTATTTCATAAAAAACTATTGAAGTATTGTTTTCATGATTAATAATTCCTACCTCCTTCCTACTAGGTCTGAAAGAGTAAGGATGCTCAGGGTATTAATGTTAACGAACAGTCATATACCACTGAAAATTCCTCTTAAAAAATAGTCAGCAATGAGCACTGTAACAGATCATAGGGCTGAGACTGCAAACGACTTAGTTTCTTACCCAGTGACTGGGTGAGAAGAGCAGCAAGACACCTGCACACACATCCACATTCAGAGCAGATCTTGGGTGGAAATCTGAAATGCCCTCAGGTTTTAGCACTGATGTAACAGCACACTTGGAAACCTCCACAACTGACCACATATGACAGCTCACATAAAAATGTAGGCAAACTAAAAACACCATGGAAAAATCACCTTTAGGTTGTGCATACAGGTACGTGTAACAGGTAGGTGTACGTGTGTGAGCGCACAAATGAACTTGGTGTTCAAGCTTGCATTTGACCCCCAAATCATTCATTACACGTATGCAAAGAGTGTATTTTATTTTGTCAAAGAGAACTGATTTCTTGTTTTGTTACAAGTGTTATAAAACAACAGATTTCCCCTTAAAGGGTAACAAAAATATCATGTATCAATGTAGAATATCCATTTAACCTCAGCAACCAAAGGTTTAGAAGAGAAAATGATAGCAATATCTTGCAGTTGCTAAGCACCTTACCTTCGGGGGTGACCGCGGAAGGACAGACTTCTTTGAGGAGATCTCCGAGTGTATGCAGCTGTCCGTCTGAGGCCACAGGACGGAAGAGCTTCTGAATGAAAGGCCGTTCAGTTGTAGTCTATTTGAGAAAGAAAAACAACCCAAGGAAATAAGTCTTTGTTGCTGTTGCTGCTGACTACACACACACAGATCATAAACATGGTCCTGGTACTAGTGTCTTCTGATGTGGCTTAATCATAAATAAACATAATAATCATAGGTATCACTGATGCAATATCACTGGGGGGGAAAAGGTTAACATAATAAATTCATGTAAATCTGATTCATGCAAATAAAGAATATCAGACATTCTTAAAAATCGACTAGCTAGACTTCAGATAGCAACCCCCCTTGTCCAGTAGGGACAAAAGGCTCTGTCGAGAACTCTAGAAGTGATACCATACAATCACCAAATACAGGAACATACCCTGGCTAACTACTGCACTAAAAAGGAGATTTTTTAAGGGGCTAGAGATATGGCTCAGGGGTTAAGAGCATTGGCTGCTCTTGCAGAGGACCACGGTTTGGTTCACAGCACCCACAGGATGGCTCACAACCATATCACTCCAATTCCAGGGGATTCAACACCTTTTTTGGCATCCATGGGTACCAGGCATGCATACGGTGCATATACATACAGACAGGCAAAATACTCACACATGTTTTTAAAAAAATCTTTAAAAAGAAGCTTTATAATGAGTCTATTGTAAGAGAGTTACGGGTTAAGTGGAGCAAGACATCTGATAACAATGAATTCTGATTAAGCATCCAAGGTTTGATAGAGATAAGAATTTCAGTGCCAGATGTGGGATACTTTCCTGAGAGTTAAAGGTCCAGAAGGTCCTGGAGACCACCAAAACAACACAGGCTATTGCCATTGCTCTTAGTTGCCCACCATAACTAGACAGTAGGCCATATTGCTAAAGACACCACACACTTTGGTTGCAGGACATAGAGAAATCAATTTGGAACTGACCTGGAAATTCCTCCCTGCTGGCTAGCTTTCATAGTGCTGGAAGGTGCTACACAGGCCACTGGGGGAGAAAAACCATTAACAGTATTACCCAGTGGTGGTCCCTGCTTGCAACAATACTGACCTGCCAGACAAGACATACTCAAGACGCTGAAAAAAAGGAGTGACTCTTGTGGGGGTACCCCAGTGCGTTCTGATTAGACCCAATGCTTGCTCTATAGGGAGGAATCGGTGCCTGGCTGTAATCCCCTGGGCTGGGGAGCCACTGGCTCCAGTGGGAACCCACTGCTGTTGTTTTGTTGGATGGCCATGCCGGTGAACTGGTTTCTACATGTTTACATTTGTACCCATGGCTAAGTGCTGCTCTAAACGGGTCAAAGAAGCTTCTTGCAGGGGCAGTGATACAGAGAGTGAGTCACTGAGTGCTCATCCCTAAACAGGAAGTCTGTACCAACCCTCCTCCCGGCAGGCTCAGAGCACATCCCAGGTCGGACAGCAGAGGAGGGCTGCGAACTGCTGTCCCCTGGTCATGACATGGCTGCTGCACCATGCACTCACAGCAGCTGTTGTCACCTGCACTAGATCAAACCAGTTAATGGTGCTGCGCGGATGGGGGAAGGGCTCAGGAGTCCCTCCCAGAGCTGAGGTGCTATTGGCAGTGGCTGGCTGCTGAAGGAGTCATTATTCTTCAGAGGTGTGGCTGATGGTAAGGCTCCCATGCCCCAGTGATGCCCACACCTATGTGCACAGCAGCATTAGGGGGATTGAGTTACTTAAAAAAAGTAGAAGAAAATAAAAGAAGACACCGAAGGAAATGGGGTATGATCAAGGTAACTTTGCATTTATATGCAACTACCCAGTGATAAGTAAACATATTCTCTGAAACCAAAAACAGAAGAAGCCCAGCCGACTATGGCACTAAGAAGGAAAGACTCCTTAGAAGAGTCCCTGCTAGAGTGGTGTGCACACTGTGTAACCGGATGCGGTAACACTGCATTCTTAGCAAACTTCTAAAGGTGACAAAATTATCAGGATAACCACCACAAAAAGAGCTAGTTCTAATAGTTGCATAGTCTATCCACTCTTAAAGCCCATTTTCTTCAGTGATCAGAGTAGAGAAGCTCTGCAATCAAGTAGCTCAGGCTGGCCTGGAACTTCCCATGCTGCCTCCCATGCTTCCTCCACTGCACCTCAGGAGTGCTGGGATTGCAGCCGGTGTGAACAGCAGCTCAACAGCCCTGTCCCTTTTGTCTGCCCTTAGGACTGTGATGAGCACAAGGAGGTAAATTGAGGGAATGAAGAATATTTCTCTTCACCTCAATTCTTAGTCCATTTTATGATGTTAAGTTTTAATTTTAAGCCTCCTGGTATAAAAAAAATTGCAAAATGTCTAAGAACAAAAATATGTGTAATCTAAGAATATGACTTCAAAAGACAAATCTTAGGGGAAATACGTATGTATGTATATATGTTGGCTTTTAATCCGTCTTTTTGAAACATCTATCATTTAGAAACTAAAACACAAAGAAAAAAACATGCAAATGTAAGCAATTCAGTGGATATATAATAAATGTTAAAAATGGCATGTGAACAACATAGCTGAGAATTTGCGGCCATTATAAAAATAAACTGTACAAAACAAAACTCAGCAACACATATCAGAAATAATTTGGTTCCCTTACTTATAAAGCCTATAGTTTCCTACACACATTAAATAAAAACTAGCATGTCCAGGTAACGGATTAACTACACAAAGATAATAAAGTTAGTGGAGGCCCAGAAGAAAAGAAAAGAAATAGGACTACGGTAATCACTTAAATTGTCACCACCCACTTTAGCTGTCTGTCTGTCTGTCTTCTGATGAAAGAGGCTTTTTCTCTAGACTAATGGAAAGCATGGGGACAGCCTCAGTAGGAGATGAAATGGGGACAGGCAGCAGTGTATTCCTACCTAAGGGAGGCACGCAGAATGCACTAGCAGGAACTGAAGCCAGCAACGTCACAGTAAACTCTAGAGGGCTTGGTTCTCTCATACCTAATGAGCATCAGAAATGTGAGGTGGCTGAGTGACAAGAAAACTACTTAAAAACAACAGGTTAAACAGGAAAAGCCAAACAGTCATGTTAACAAGTTAAAATATTTTCATCATTGGGAAAAAAAAAATGCCCAGTTATTTCTCAGAATAGCTCCTGTTCTCCCTTCCCCAGTTACAATAAAGATAAAACTTCTCACAATAAAACACCTTAACTCAACACCATGAATGGTAACCAAAGGAAAGTGCTGTTTACATCAATCACAAATAAAATGCAAAGGAAAAAGCCTACCAAATACAGCCAAGTATGTCAACCAATATCGCATCAGTGCTGACAGGACAACTCTGCTGGCTCTGGTCAACTTGCTAGACCTACTCTAGTAAATTAGAAATTAGGAAACATATAGACTGGGGGAAGAGGCACATTCTTACAAACTAAGATCAAGTTTGAGTTTCAGGCATTTATTAAACCACATGTAACAAACAATTTCAGGTATTGTCTAAGAGTGCGGGCTCTGATGTGATAGAGTTAGCTGGCAGTTCTGTCATTCATTTCAGAGCCATGGACACAACGACCCAACTGTTCTGGAAGTAACTACATATGCAGACACACAGAGCTGTGGACAGATGAGGCTCCATTTCATCCTGCAGGGAAGCTGGAGCAGGAGAAGGTAAACAATTCAATACAGCTTCAGGAACTCCCTGAAACTGACCAGATTCACTAGCCCCTCTCTGTCAGAGTCAGCAATAAAAGCTGGGAGGACCTCTCTGCTGAAGGAAAACTGAGCTACAGAGACCCTCAGACAAGCTGGACTGCAAAGATGACTCAGAGCAGACCAGCTATCTGAAAGAAGTTTAGATCAACCAGGGCACCTGGACAGGACACTCTACTACCTGCCTGCAGGATGTTCAGTGTGCTCCAGCTTCCCAGCTTTTATGAGGTGTCATTTATGCTGGGGTAGGCAATGGTGATGCAGCTGTCTTTGAGTCATTTCTGCTCCTCTACGTAACCCCTCACCTATTCTGCAAATAACCCCAATAAAACCTACTGGTTCAGGAACTTGGACTTGGTTGATGTCCATATTTCGGTCTGACATTGGATCCCTATCTGGGGTGAGGAGATAGGTGTGTTGCGTCTCCCCAAGAAGACATCACACAACAATAATGCTCAGGACTGCAAAACTTACAAACAGCTTTACTTCAAAGGTAAGAAAGAACAGTGTCTTAGAGAGACTTCCATCAGGCAGAACCTAATGATGAAAGGGGCCTGGTTTATTGAAGTCTGCACAGATTTCCTAACAGCAATCCCTAGAAGGTTTAACATCTCCCAGTGAATCACACAAATCACAACCAAACAGACAATCTCTTGTGTTGCTGTGGGTGTAGCACAGTGGTATAGTGCTCCCCTGGCCTTCAAGTGTTTAGTTCAACTCCAGCACCACAAACACAAATGAAGGCCACACTCGACACCTCTGCTCCAGAGCCCCTAGATGCACACTCTGGGGCCCTGGCCAGGCTAGAGAAACAGACACTGACACCGGGCATAGGTTGCTTTGTCCCAGCTACAGCAACCAGTGCTGATGTCACCAGCTGTTTTACATGACTGGTTTTAAGTCCCTTTAAATAGAGTGATTGAATAGGGACATTTATCAGTAATATTTACATAATTTAGAAGGGTTGCTTCGATGGAGTGAATATTATCCAATTATGTACACCCAAAAATGTCACAAGGAAATTCCATACTTTGTATAATTATTCTAACTATTAAAAAAACAAAATGTAACTAAGACTATTTGGGTATGGTGGCATAAACCTATAATCTCAACACTCTGGAGGCTGAGGCAGGAGGATCAAAGTTTGAGGCCAGACTGGGTTGGATATTGAGAAAGGATGGGAAATGGGAAAGAAAAGTAAAGAAAATAGAAAGGAAAACCCAAACAACACGGACCAGATGGGGGTTTGTTGTTCAATTATTGCAGGGGATTTTTGTTATGAATTGCAGGTATTTAAAAGGTTAAGAAAAAAAATCAAGCTGTATTGAACAAGAATTGGAATTAGCAATGTCTACTGATTGAGAATATAATTAGATTTTCTTAATTAGGTAACAAGTACTATAAGGTAAGAACTGCATCTACAATTTATAGAAGTGTTCAGAAGTGACCAAGATTGCTCTAATTTTTTAGACAAAAACTTTTATATTACCAACAAAATAAATTTAATTGTAAGGTATTAGAATAACTATGCTTTAAATAAAAAAAACCTTAATAACCTAATTAAAAAAAACTGTAAACATGCTCAATTCTGCACAAAAGATACCTTCCAAAATTAAAAACCTCAACAATTATTAGGATCACCAAATTTCCTTGCCAGCAGTGAAATCTCTCCTACTCTATTGAAAGACTCCATAGCAAACCACATAGCTGATGCTATTCCATTCATACTTGTTTTTTTTTTTTTTTTGCTTTTGGTTTTTGGAGATAGGGTTACTCTGTGTAGCTTTGCACCTTTCCTGGGACTCACTTGGTAGCCCAGGCTGGCCTCGAACTCACAGACCCGCCTGCCTCTGCCTCCCGAGTGCTGGGATTAAAGGTGTGCGCCACCACCGCCCAGCAGCTATTCCATTCATAATGGTAAGGGCATCACAATGACTGGCATGAACAGAACTGCACAGAACAATGATGTTTCCTCTTTTTAAAATAGTCTTAAGATTGCTTGTAACAAAAGCATGGCTGGAAGAACAGGGAGAACTATCTAAGCAGGACTGTGGCTGTAGTCTAGGATCTGTAGTAAATTATATTAGGAGTTTTCATTAAAGATCTGTAATGTACTTAACAGGGCATCATTATGCTAATACATGTACAGATGGACAGCATACATGTAAATAACTAACATAGTAGTAATGAAACACAAACTAGGTACTATGAGGAAACGCCGAGAAGCCAGAGCACAAAATTTCACTATGAGGGCTCCGGTCACGCACAGATCAGTGATAAAGTGCTTGCCTACCATGAGCAAGGCTGGATCTTCAGGGCCACCAGATTAAAAGAAAACAGACCTGGACTTCTCACCAACAAGAAGAGAAACAGAACAACAGCAACAACAAAACCCACAAGTTATGTAAGTTTAAGTTCCAGGAGTGGAAGATGCCCCAGTAGGTATGAAGTAAGCAGCCACCGCACAGAACACAGAATTAACTTTAAAACATCATTTCAAAAGACGATGTGAACCAAGGTGAAGTATAGATGGCCGGCAGGCTTCCAACTTAAAATAGAAGCTTACTAATTTTTTTTTTAATGAAGAAAGAGATAATGACATTTCAGCATTCACCGGGACCTGCAATAACAGTACCTGCTGGAAATTAGTGGATAACAAGACCCAGCCATGGGCCAATGTGCAGACTGCAGCAGAATAAACAAGTGTGATTGGAATCCCAACTCCTAGCACAAAGCACTGACTCTAAGTGACAGCCAACACTGGGAGTCTGTTTTCTCAATCTGATAGCTTGGAAATGTTATCTGTGAATGACTATTATGCTGAAATAATAAGATAGGTAATAATTAAAATGTAAAATAAATACTGCAGTTGGTGGTAACAAAGGCTAATTCTTTTCACTCCTGACTTTTAAACCACTATTAAGTGAAAGGAATAGTAGTTGTTACAGAACCAATTACAGAGAGAATCAAAAGTAATTAACATTCCACCTTCAGTTTCCTTTGATACTTTATTAATTCAAATAAGCACTCATGGCATAAAGTCAAAGCTTTACACAGGACGCCCTGCCAGACTTATCAACAGCAACGTGACAGAGGCTTGAAACTGTCACGACACATGTGGCTCAAGATAGACTCATGCATGTCAGATTTTCATCACATGCTTTTCAGAAGTAGGTTCATATTTAAATTAGCTTAAGAATACACACAATTACAAGACCCATTAAATAAAAATAACAGAGCAGTTTAAATCAATGTTTGGGACTTTACAGTAAACAGTCTCTGGTGAGGACCCGGAAGAGGAGCAGTGGGATCCCTTTATCTGTGATGGAGGGAAATGGAGACTTGAAAATAAGCATGCTGAGTGGTCCTGCTAAAAGAGTCTGAAGTCTACTTTTAATAATCCTAACAATACCAAGAAATAATAATTAGCATTTGCAAAGCTGTCATTATTACAGTCAGGAACACTTAATCTCCAAAGCAGCAGAGTCTTAATTGAGACGATGAGTAAATGAAAAGCATACATTCAAATACATCCTCACATCTGGTTTAAAGTTTGTTTTGTCTCACTGGAATTATTATATTTATTATAATTCTGTCTAGACCATGTTAAATATATTTTGTCACATAATAGTTAAGCAAATACAGGTAACAGTTTGTGTCCTCTTCACATCCTTTCACTCAATTCTATATGGTACAGGGTAGCATGTTGACTACCGAAGACTGAATTGGATGCTGAGCCCACTGATAAAAAAGATGGGCTGCTTGAAAATATTTTCTTTATTGTGTGTGTATGTATGCTGTATTCCTGTGTACACATGGGCCAAAGGCTGACATCTAGATATTTTTTTAAATCACTTCTCCACCTTACTTTTAAAAATGTTATTCCTTTATTTTTGTAAGTCTTTTGCCTACATGCATGTCTGTGTACCATGTGCATGTCTGGTTCCCACAGAGGTCAGAAGAGGGCATTAGATCCCTTGAGACAGGAGTTACAGATGGTTGTGAGCTACCACGGGGATGCTGGGAAACAAACTCAGGTCCTTTGGAAGAGCAGCCAGGGCTATAGCCACTAAGCCATCTTGCCAGTCTCACCTTACTTGTGGAGACAGGATATCTCACTGAACCCAGAGCACAGGATATCTCACTGAACTCAGAGCTCTCGTTTTGGTTAGCCTAGGTGGCCAGTGACCTCGGGTACTCTGCAGGAGGTTTATAGCAGCACACTGCCACATCTGGTTTATACGGGTGCTAGGGATCTGAACTCAGGTTCTCATATTTATGCTCCAAGTACTTTCCCAACTGGGCCAGCTCCCCAACCCCATTTTAATTTTTTTATATAAAAAATTTATATGAAAAATGGCCAGAGAAGATTCATAAAAAGATGGTACTATTAATGATTCTAGAAATGGTTATATTAATACACTAAAGATCTCTCTCCAAAATAATTCAGTTATACTAAGAAAATCATAGGTGAAATTTAATTTTATTTAATAACTTTAACATTTTTGCTAATTTGATTGAAAGCCACACTCAAAAAGTTAGGTGAATACAAGAATAACGTAACTAATTAATAATTTACTTATTTTCTTCTGGAAAGTCAAAAGGTAGTTTTGCATGAAGTTTTTATCTTTATAGATATTAACATAAAGTGAATTAGAAACACTTTCAATTTGTACAAATAAAGCAGTGAGAGGAAACGCCTGAGTAAAAGCAGCTGTGACCTCAGAAGTGGGACTACTCTGAAGGCCAGTCAACTGTCTTCCCCAGGAGACAGTCGAGTCTAAACCCGGCCAAGAACCCGTGACTCTGCACAGAAACAGAACAACTACGCCCACCCCCCATACATGCTCCAATAGTTTTACACTGAATGCTGAATTTTACCACATGGGGATATTACTGTTTGATGATGTATATAATTTTTTCAATGTATCTCAATGAACTATCAAGAGATTATAAGAAAATTCTTGTTCAATTTTTTGAAGCAGCAAATAAAAGTGATATTTCAGAGACTTGACTGCTGATATAATCTCCTACCAGCAAGTTTAAAATTAAAGCACCTGACATAATGAAACATGAGAGAAAAGTAATGAAGTCAAAACACAAAACTCTTGGACAAAAACCTAGGAAGAAGCCTGTGACCTTGGATCAACAAGACCAGGTCAGATTTTCTTAGCTATGAAAAACCTAAAAGCATGAACAACAACAAAAGTTCACCCAAAACTGAAAAGTTTGTGCTTCAAATGACACCATAAAGGAAGAAAAGAAAAGAAAATCCACAGAATAAGAGGAAATATTTGTAAGTCATATATCTGATAAGACTAGTATTTAGAATATATAAAGAATTCTCAAAACAATAGAGAAACAATCCCATTTAAAAAGATCAAAGGGGCTGGCAAGTTGGTTCAGCAGGAAAAAGTGCTTGCTGCACAACCCTAATGACATGAGTTTGATCCCCAGAACCCACAGAAGCTAAAGGCGAGAACTAACTCCACAAAGTTTTCCTCTAAGCCTCATATGAGCACTGTGGCATGTGCGTGTGAGTACAACACACACACACACACACACACACACACACACACACACACAATCTTGTATGTAGATACAAAGTAAAAATAACAACTAAATAAAAATGAACAAAGGTAGCTGGGTATAAAGGTTTACACCTATAATCTTAGTACTTGGGAAGCAGAGGTGGAGTTTAAGGTCATCCTCAAGTACAAAGCAGGGTTAGGGTTAGGGTCTAGGCCACTGAACTGAAAGCCTGTCTCAAAATATGCCCCCCTCAATAACTAAGTGAATAAAGAACAAACAAACAAACACCAGAAACAAACAAAAGCCAATAATTTAAAGATATTTCTCATAAGAAGACACATAGGCTCCCACAAACAACAACTTAAGCACATGGGAAAATTCTTAGCAATGTCACTAGTCATCAGAGAAATGCAGATCAAAACCACAATGTGGCCATGGAACAGCGCTGGGATGAAAATGACAGAGACGAAGCACCGACCAGGCTGCTGGCACCCTCACTTATTATGGGTAGGAATATACTGAAGATGCTTTGGAAACCAACAATACTTCAAAACACCAAACAAAAAATCAGCATATAACCTGCAAATTGTACTCTTTAAATACCCACAGAAGAGAAACGAACAAAAATGATCACCATAAAAAATTGTGTATTATCACTCAGTATTACATTCATAATACATTTGTAATAGCCCCCAAATGAAAACAATCCAAATGTCTACCAGTGGGCAACAGCCATATACTGGACCATACAGAGACCCCGTTGTTCTAGATGAGCAATTGTGATTCACAGCAAGTGTGAACCTGGGATATAAAGCAAGTGAAAAGACACCACACACAAAGGCCCGTGTATTATAGCCCTCTAATTTCTTACATATTCAAAATGGGCAAAAGGCACACACACACACAAAATAAACTAGTGGTTGTAGTAAGTGGGAAGATGAGTGCCTGCTAATGGGCATGGGATTTCCTCTTTGGGGGATGAAAATGTGACACCTGTAGTTTTGACAGCTGCATGAATTTGTGATGTTCTGAAAAACTCACTGAATAGTATTCTAAATGAGTGACATGTATGCTACTAGAAATAACAACTCAACAAAACTGCTGAATACTCAGGCGTGGTTAGTATAAGGCCTACAAGAAAGAGCAAGACACTGTTCCCTGCCACACACACACAAAAGCTCCCCCCCTTTGAATTTTTACGCATATGACTTGATAAGAGCGGTGAATCCTCTTGGGGAATGTCTTAAGCTTTGTAAATGACTAAGAATGAGTTACTTCAAAACAATTATATTTAAAAAAAATCAAAGGAGGTCGAAAGACCCCAAAGGTTAGAGAACTATTCTTATCATTATCATCAATTCAGAATATTTCACATTTCCCCCAACAGAATGAACAGCATAGCGTTCTGAATGAGAATGGAAGAAACTGCCTGTTTGCCAAGTCATTTAATGTTTTATGACCTGATAATTAAAATTCAGCTGAAAAGTTTTTAAAGTACAAGATGTTAGTTTTTTGTTTTTTATTTACGTTTTTTTCAAGACAGGGTTTCTTTGTGTAACCCTAGCTGCCATGGAACTCACTCTTGACCAGGCTTGGCCTTGAACTCATAGAGAGCCACCTGCCTCTGCCTCTCGAATTCTGGGATTAAAGGTGTGCATTACCACCGCCTGGCCAAGATGTTAGCTTTAAGATGAAAATTTACTAGAATACATGCTGTAAATAAGGGTTAATAGGAGCACACATACCCACGGGTGGCAGGAAAGGGCTACAGATCCCCTAGAGCTACAATTAGAGGTGGCTGCAAGCTGTCCCAATGAGTGCTGAGAACCTAACTCAGGTCCTTCCAGCAAGATCTCTTAACTTCTGAGCCTGAGAGTCACACTTATCCCATCTCATGCAATCCATCCACCTTATTATCTTGAATGTCTTTTCTTCTCAACAACAGGATTTTTATAAAATCCAGTCACTATGAATTGTTTTTGTTTTCTTTTTTTCTTTTTTAAAAGATATGGTCTCTGAATTTGAACGAATGAGTGGGGAATCCTTGGTTCCCCTGAGAGTTCTGGGGTCACTTGCAGGTGGGTGCATAGGGTAGGGTCTACCTCTGCCTCCAGGTGTCCTAACACACAACAATGACACTATTGCTGAGTTCAACACACCAGCACGCTGATCAAGGCTGACAACACACAGCGCCCAATGCAGGGCGAGGCTGTCCTTCTGGTGCAGAAACTGGGCCAATCTCATCAGCTGCTTCCCCATGCAGCAGCTCTCAGCTTAGCATTCAAGGATGGATATAAGCAGGTGTTGCTGGGCTGTATGGACATCTGGAGTACAGAGCCACCTCTTGCTGCTCCGTCTACCCGCCAGACTTCACCTGGACATGCCTGTAGGCCGACATGGGAAACTGCCTCTGGATCCACAAGTCAGACAGCATTTCCCACCTAGAGCAGGGCTTCAACGTATCCATCTAGGGCATCAGCGCCTACCGCGGCATCTTCCTCAGCGTGTGTGACAGCACTAAGAGCGTGCTGCCAGACCCTAAGAACACGCACGCCACACCATGGTGAGCTGGTCATGCAGGTAGGTTGTGTCCTACCCCTTTGACAATGTGCAGGGACACACATGGAATGCTGCCGTCTGGAGGGACATCATGGACAGGTAGCCTGTATTGCTGTAGGAAGATCTTCAAGGACAAAGGTGGAAAGGCCTTCTTCAAGGGGGCCTGGTCCAGCGTTCTCTGTGGCAGAGGAAGGGGCTTTCTGCTGGTTATCTGCAACGAACTCTCCACTGTACATCGCAAAGTGATGTTGCAAGAAGCCTCTGGGAGTCCCTAAAATGCTCCTGGTAACTGCCAATGACTGAGTAGTCACCCATGGGAAGGGGCGGAGAGAAGCTCATTCTTAAAATCATGTTGAACCAGCTTGGTTCACAGGAGGTCTCACCGTATAGCCTCAGGTCCACAAGCCAGCAGGCAGACTTAGAACCCAGATGCTCATGAGGCCAACACTGTGTCTAAGCAGACAACCATGTGCTCCTGTTTGTGATGAAGCACTAGTTCCTCTGTGGCACTGCTAAAACTATAATTATGTTCTATGGTGGGCACTGTTGGGAAACAGTAAACCAGGACCAGAAAGGAACTGAAAAAAGATAGGCTCTTGCTATGTAGCTCTGGCTGGCTTCTTAAAATCCTCCTGCCTCAACCTCCTGAGTACTAGGATTACAGGGATATTCCACACACCCCCTCCCCAGTAAATGACTCATTTGAACTAGTCAGTTCCTTGCCCCTGCCTTTCCTGTGCTATGGGTTTCCACATGTAGAAAGAAGCGCTCTTGCAGTACTCAGGACAACACTGGAGAAGCATTTATATGCAGTGCAGGTGAGGTAAGGCAGTACTGTCAGGACGAGCCTAGGACATCACGACCTTTAAAAAGGGTTCTGGGAAAATCATGTCCATCAAAGATGGACATAAACTAGGTGTCGTGGCGCACACCTTTGTTCCCAGTACTGGAGAAGCCTAGCAGGTAGATCTCTCTGTGAGCCTGAGGCCCTGCCTGGTCAACATAGTGCCAGGACAGCCCAATGTAGAGAAACCCAGTCTCTAAAAACAAAACAAAAAGATTGATATAACTCATATAATTTAAATAAAAATCTGCCAAAATTAAGAAATGGAGATTGTGGTGGGGAGCTGAATAAAATGCGTTCTGTAATCAAAGACTTAGTGAAGTTGTATGTTATCAAATACTAGCAAAAGAGAATACACTGTGGCTAAGAAGATAAACACGGCTTCATGAATAATTACCAAACTAGAGATGAGTTAAAGAGCATGATGTTGTAACTTAAAATGTAATGTTTTATATTTTTTACATTTTGGTTGCCCTAGAACTAACTGCAGTTAAGGGAAAAATGCTCCTGATCACATAAAACATGAACTACAACTACAGTATTTAATATGAATGTTGTTAGAACATTCCAAAACAACAAAACTAATCCATCATATATAACACACAGAAGGCATGAAGTAAAAATTTTTTAAAATTTAAGATAACAGCGTATTTGGGAAGAAAATAAATTTGTTAGCTCTCGTCCATTAAGCCTTCCTCAAGCAACATAAAAACCAGAGTTCAAATTATACTTTGATGTGCAGGTCCTTTGGGAGCTCCTCTACCCTGTTTTATATGAAGCATCTACAGCTACAATGAGCACCCAGTGAAGAGCATCGCATCCCATTTGACATTACTTCAAACACGCACAGTCAGAAATTAGCTGCGGCTTACAGTAACAATCACCTTCACCATGATGAAAAGGTTTTGGTGTAAGCTAAGGGAGGCAGTTTTCTTCAGCAACACATTGCACTCCTTTAAAAAGTAAACTTCAAGACTTTCATTAAAATAGGAAATGGTTTACTATGTAGTAAAAACACTTCAGATTCGTGAAACAGAGGAGAGGAGGATTCCACAAGGGAGGGAGAATGGGAAAGTTGGAAAAAAAGGAGGAAGAAAAGAGAGAAAGACACAAAGACCAAGGGAAAAACATATTAGAAAGGTGCTATTTAAACAAGTAGAATAAATTATTTCCTTTTGTATATTCGAAGTAACCAATAATTTTCTTATCTGTATTTTGAAAATTCTAGGTAAAATGTTAAGAATAAGAACTGCATTGGGTATCAACATTAGCTTTTTATCCCTTTCACGACAGGGTCTAATATAGCCCAGGCTGGCCTCCATCTCACTATATAGCTGAATATGACCTTGAATGTCTGGTCAATCCAGCCATTATTTCCAGAATACAAGCATGTGCCACCCATGCCTTGTTTTCTAGATGTTTGAACTTTGAAAGCATGCCGTTTCTTAACACACATTAATTTTCCATATTTTGAATATATTTTCTATTTATAATGATATAAGGATATGCTTATATGGCATAAAGAATAGTTAAATCAAGTTCAGTAAATAATATGCCTTCTCTTCTCATACATGCACAAGCATTAACTTACCCACATCTAGTATACAAGTAACTAATCAGTGAACTCAATAGGCATTCAAAATGCTAATTTAATACCATTTCACAACTAGTTCAATTTGATTTGTTATATTGATTATATATAATTGTGTCACATGTGACTGCAGCAAGTGACTTTCATGTACACCCAAGGTACACATATGGCCTACTCAAATTCATATCCAAGCCTGCTGGATTACAATCACTCTTGCTTTCAATGATAGCGCTTTCCCTGACCCTCAATTCAAGGCACTACTCTCCATTAGCGGCTTCTTGAACAGCACTGACGTTCGGCTGGTACTCTCTAAGCAGACCATTAAGAAATTCACCCTGTTCAGCACTCGGGAGGCAGAGCCAGGCAGATCTCTGTGAGTTCAAGGCCAGCCTGGTCTACAGAGCAAGATCCAGGACAGGCACCAAAACTACACAGAGAAACCCTGTCTCAAAAAAAAAAAAAAAAAAAAAAAACAAAAAAAAAACCAAGCCAAACCAAACCCCGTTCAAAGCAGAATATATTCTGTAAAATGTTCCAAGGCACCAGACTCAGGGACAGAGTGGGAGAGCAATGAAAGAGATACCATGATAGAGGGAGACATGATGGGAAAAGGGAGAAATCGGGTATAGGGAAGTTCCTAGGAATCTATAAGGATGACCCCAGCTTAGACTACTAGGAATGGTAGAGAGGTGCCTGAACGGGCCTACTCCAGTAATCAGATTGGTGAATACCCTAACTGTCATCATAGAGCCACCATCCAGTAACTGATAGAAACAGATGCAGAGATCCACAGCCAAGTACCAGGCCGAGGCTCCAGGAGTCCAGTAGAATAGAGAGAAGAGGGATTCTATGAGCAAGGGGCATCAAGATCCTGATGGGGAAATCTACAGAGACAACCAAACCAAACTAGTGGGAACTGATGAACTTTAGACCAACACCTGTGGAGCCTCCATGGACTAGGAGGACTATAAGCGAGACAGTTGTGTAGCTTGATCTGCTTAAGGGGCCCCCTGGCATAGGATCAGGAGCCATTTCTGGTGCATGAGCTGGCTTTTTGGAGCCTACTACCTATGGGGCATACAGCCTTGAGGCAGGGGGAGGGACTTGGACCTGCCTCAACTAAATGCACCAGGCTCTGCTCACTTCTTGCTTTGTTAGAGACCTTGCTTTGTTGGAGGGAATTGGGGGTGGTTTGGGGGGGGTGGGAGGAGGGAAGAGAGGGGGATCTGTGGTAGGTATGTAAGATGAATAGAATAAAATAAAATAAAATGTTAAAAAAAAATGTTCCAAGGTACCAGACTCAGATAATACAAGAGAATATTTGTATCAGATTATACTGTGAACTAAAGATTAAAATGTTAACACTTCTCAAACTGCAGAGATGCAACTGTCTAGGCACTGGCTCACATCAGAGCCAATTCACGATCAATACAATATATGCGCATGTGTATGTGTTCTAAAACCTGCATGGATCACAGAACAAAGTAAACTAGGAATGGGGATCATTTTTCTCCTGGCGTGTGGCTGACGGCAGTGTGCCCACGCTGACACTGGCGGCACAAACTGGATTCTGTGAGGTAGAACCAGGAGGAGGAGGCTCCAGAGGTGGGTGTGTGTGAGGGGAGTGGGATGGAAGGAGAGATCAGTGGTTATGACCAAGGTACATTGTACAGATGTAGGACATTGTTCAAGAATAAACCTGCTTTTTTAAAAAGATTTATTTATTGTATATTATGTATACAGTGTTCTGCCTACGTGCCAGATCTCATTACAGATGGCCGTGAGCCACCATGTGGGTGCTGGGAATTGAACTCAGGACCTCTGGAAGAGCAGCCAGTGCTCTTAACCACTGAGCCATCTCTCCAGCCCTAAGAATAAAAATATTTTTAAACAAGTGTGACTCACAACTCTGTCATGTACTTTATAAGGTACACTGATATAAAACATGAAAGAAAGTTGGTCAGGCTCCAATAAAAAAGAACAGAAATTAGTTCTGCTTTGTTTGCGTGTTTGAGGGAGTGTATGTGTGTGTGTAGGTGGTGCTGGGGACTTACCTTGGGCCTAGGATATGCTAGGCACATGCTCTATCACTGATCTACACTTCCAGCCTACCTTGTTCTTTTTAAATTGATTTTCCTTCTCATATTCCTAAATGATCACCTTATATTTAACCTACTTGAAAGTATTAGCAAGTAGTTATTTTTAAAGTCTGAGTAATTCTACCAAAAGCAACTCTCATATTTGCCCAAAAGAAGGAACCACTACTAAGAATCAAAGCCCGGTAATTCTGTTCTCAACGGACAGGTGTGTGCTCTGCATGTTATATGAAAATCATTTATGAGAAGAACAGGAAAAAAATTAGAAGGCAGTTTTCCCTATTGAAACAAGTGATTAAGCAGATTTCTGACAGCACAGAGCTGTCAGCAGGTCGAATGACTGAGAATCATCGTTCCAGATGTTGACATTATGCACAGTTTTAAAAGAGACTGATGAAGTCCAACAGTGACAAAGAAAGCAAGAAACCACTGGTCAGTGGGGATGGTACATTAAGGTTAAAGAATAAAAATTCTCTACAGTGACTAAGACAGAGTTGCTACGACCAAGATCATACTAGGGTATGGAAAATCAGGAACCTGGCCCATCAGATGTCTGTGAATGCGGGAGAACTGAGTTTAGTCACTAAAATGGTAAGACCGGCACTTATTACCAGTGCTGACAATCCACCTCAGAAACATCAGGAATAAACTCATTCTCACAGATTTGATATGTAGACAGCTTGCTGTTTTGTGATGTTAAATACTTCTGACCAGCTCATCACACACTTCTATTTTCAACAACTGTTCACATTTTAGACTGTCTTACATTTAACATAAGTATCATCAGTCAAATTTTAAAACTGACCAATTCCAGCCTCACTTCTTCTTACTGTATCTACTCAAATTCTCAGGAAGGAGAGGTGAACTGGAAAAGGAAGAAATACATATCAGTAACTGATAGATGGTGTGTATGTGTGTGTGTGTGCTGTGTGTTTTACTAAAGTAGTAAAAATACTCTAACTTTAAAAACTTTATTATTGTGTGAGTTGTGTGTGCATGATGTGTGTGGATACAGGTGTGCATGTGTGTTCTGGTGTGCGTGTGTGTGTGTGTGTGTGTGTGGGGGGGGGATTGGAGGACAACTCTCAGGAGTCTGTTCTGTCCTTCCAAACTCTGGCTGGCTGGCTGACATGGCAAGTGCTTTTACCAGCTGAGTCACCTCATCCCTTCCCAAACCCTGCTTCTGACAACCAAGACGGTCTCATTCAAACCGCTGACACCATTTCAGTCACGTCTTTTCAGATGAGACATTAATGACTGAGGCTTTAAGGTTACTTCAGATTATCTCACACATAGGTACAAGCAATAACATTCATTCTATTGCTAAAATTGCTTAAACTGATCAATAAAAGTTGCCTAACTGGAAACAAAAAAACTTTCTGTAATGAAGAAAAGGCCCCACAATTTTAGCTATGTTTTAATTTCTTCAAATTTTCTGTGACCTTTCTCTATAAAAGAAAAGGGACTGAAAATTGGAAGCCACAGAATGGGGGAGTAATATAAATGTATACAGACTGAAATGAATACAATTTCAAATGAGAAGCAATTTGAATGATAAGGCTAAGAAAGCAAAGGAAGTTAACTCAACAGCCTATGAAAGAGAACAGGCTATGGAGTGAGGCTCCATTGTCTCCATTCAAACCCCAGGTTTTCTAATCACCAGATGGATGAACCCAGTGAATGTCAATGACCAGAGTACCTCTCAGTGATCTCATCTGTATACAAAACATGAACACATAAGGGAATAAACACATATAGTCAAACAAAATCTGGTCCTCAAAAATACAAAATAAACGTTGGCAATTATATAATTTGCTTTCCTTAAAATTTTTTCCCCACAGGAAGTAGTTTAATTCTAAGCCATCTGAGATTACTAAATACATTAAAAATTTGCTGTGTTGGACTGCCCCCTGCAGGCCTCAATTTACCTACTCATTTTAAAAGGATCACAGAGAATATAGGATTCAGGTATGTTAAAAATGACACTAAAATCATAATTCATTCACTCTTAATAGTAAGACACAGTTTCTGAAGCAGCTATCACGATGCAAACCAAGATGGTCAGCAGGTTATTGAGTACAGAAAACTCCATACACTTCTGTCTATAGCATATGGAAAAGGTACTGAAGATCAGAAGGCCCAAGTTCAGACCTGCTATCAGGTCATCAATTACACCCTGGGCCAGTCGGTTTTATTCCAAGTTGTCTTACTCCAAAACAGTATTGACATGTCAGATGGTTCCCCTAGCTTCTGCCATGGCAAAGGTACAATATCCAAGATACAGAACGGAGAACAAGGAATTAATCTCTATACAGCACCAGGTGAAAAGATTAAGGAATATTTGCCAGAAGTGACGTCTGAGGTGAGGCTATACCGGCACTGTGAGAGGAAGGCCTATTTCTCTGAGAGGTTAACAGGGTAAGAAAATAAAACAGCACCACTTTAAACAAGACCATGTGATGTTATCTGCACACTGGGTAGCTAAACGTAGTATCAAATTAACAGCAATGTGTTGGCTGGGTGTGGTGGCACATTGGTCCCAGAACTAACGAGGCTGGGGGTTCAAAGACAACCCTGGCAACAGAGCAAGAATCTGTCTCAAAAACAAAACAAAACAACAACAACAACAAAACCACTCTAGGTTGGAGGGAAAGAAACACAGCAGAAAATTCTACAAGAACCACCACAAGCTCTGGAGAGGAAGGAACAAGAATGCAGATGGGAACATGGAGACTAAAGGCAGGCTGTCCTGGAGCGTCAGAATGAGCGACTCAAATAAAGTGAGTCAAACTTACTCCAAAGCGTGGAGTCTGGCAACCTGCAGAGAAAGAAAGGGGAGTAACAAAGACTAGCGGAATGAACAAATCATCCTGTGTACTCCACTGGCCACAGAATAAAATACAAGAAGCTGAGCAAACATTAAAATAATCGGCAACAAAATTACAATTTAAGAGAATTCGACACCAAACTCACTTGCCTACTGCACAAGGGAGGAGGCAGCAGGCCGGGGCCTAGGTCCTCTATCTTTACCTCACTCCTTTCCCACACCAGACGTTCTTCTCCCTTTGTAACTAAAATTTTGTTCTTATTCATTTTACATACCAACCACAGTTCCCCCTCTCATCCCTCCTCCCGCTCCCCCTCAGCCTCATCCCCTCCTCCAAAAGAGTGAGGCCTCCAAGGGGGAGTCAGCAAAGCCTGGTACATTCAGTTGAGGCAGGACCAAGCCCCTCCCTCCCTCTGCATCAAGGGTGAGCAAGGTGTACAACCATAGGTAATGGGCTCCAGAAAGCCAGCCCATGCACCAGGGAAGGATTCTGATCACACTGCCAGGGGCCCCTCAAACAGACCCAGCTACACTACTGTTTCCTGTACACAGAGGGCCCAGTCCAATCCCATGTAGGTTTCACAGCTGTTGGTCTAAGGTTTGTGAGCTCCTATGAGCTTAGTTCAGTTGTCTCTGTAGATTTCCCCATCATGGTCTTGACCCCCCCTTGCTCATATAATCCCTCTTCCGTCTCTTTGACTGGTCGTCCAGAGCTTGGCCTGATGCTTGGCTGTGGATCTCTGCATCTGCCATACCATTCTAAACATTTACTGTGACCTAGACACATTTAATCTTCACAGGAACAAAATATTACTGATCAATACTTTACAGACACTGAACATCCAGAAATGTGACATGAGTGCCCCATGTCACATGCCTAGCTGGATGCCAGTTGAAAGTGCCCAAATCGAAAGCCCCCTTTACATTTGAGGTAGCTGAGACTGTCCTGGAACTTGCCATTTTCTTGCCATAGTCCCAAGACTGAGATTACAGTCATATATCACTGTACCTGACTTGAAACCTCTCCATTTTAACCACTATATGGCTACATGCTAGAGAGTTAATTCTTTAAGATTTTCCAAAGTTCTCTACGTGGGGGATCATTAGCTACAAGATGGAAGTTTTTAGAGAAAGCAATCATTGATCATTTAATATAGCAAGACTCTTTTTCTTAAGTAGAATGAATACTCAGTTAACATTTTTGGATTTTTGCTGTGGGACGGTCTGTATGTCTGATTGGTCAATAAATAAAACACTGATTGGCCAGTGGCTAGGCAGTGGCTAGGCAGGAAGTACAGGCGGGACTAACAGAGAGGAGAAAAGAAAGAACAGGAAGGTGGAAGGAGTCACTGGCAGCCACAGCCATGACAAGCAGCACGTGAAGATGCCGGTAAGCCACGAGCCATGTGGCAAGGTATAGATTTATGGAAATGGATTAATTTAAGATATAAGAACAGTTAGCAAGAAGCCTGCCACGGCCATACAGTTTGTAAGCAATATAAGTCTCTGTGTTTACTTGGTTGGGTTTGAGTGGCTGTGGGACTGGCGGGTGACAGGGTTTTGTCCTGACTGTGGGCAACGCAGGAACACTCTAGCTACAGATTTTAGAAATAGTTATTAACAACAGCAGCAGCCAGACATGCATGCCTTTAAACTCTGGAGGCAGAGGAGTTAGATCTCTGGCTCAAGGCCAGCACACAGCAAGTTATGGGCTAGTCAGGACTACACAGTGAGACACTGTCTCAAAACAAAACAACCCTCCCCTCGATCAAACAACAACAAAGCCCTAGGAAATACTTCAGTCCATTGTTTTCTTCCCATTTCTACAAAATCCATTTATCAAGTTCTGAAGGTAGTAGAGGCTCTCTTCAGTACTGCTCTGCCTTTTCATATGCTTTCCTCCACCAAGCAAGGAGAAACACTGATGCTGAGTTTAGCTGCCATCAGGAAGAAGGGCCTCTGGGCAAGCCTGTGGGTTTATTTTGTTCATACTAATTGAGGCAGGAGCATCAGCGTATTCCTGACTGGATGTGATTGATCAGTTGCCTTTACTTTCCCCACAGGAAGTACTGTGAGAGAGATTTGAACTGCAAGAGAGAGTAAGCCCTTTCTCCTTCCCAGAGGATGCTCTTGTCAGGGTCCTTTATACAACAATAGAAGAAACTAAAACACTGACAAAATTTCTTTAACTTGTTCTAAGCAAACAAACAAAAGAAGCAAAGGCTTGCAACAACTTGGGAAACTTCTGTTCCAAGAAGAAATTTTATCACTTTTCAGTTTTCTGTGATTCTGTCTCATGCCAAAAGCTCTACAGTAGACTATCCACATCCTCAGCCTGGGATTGCTGCAGCCTTGTTGCTGAAGGAGGGGTCAGAATGTGGCTGGAGTTCTTTCTCAGAAAACTGTCATCTGACTTGTCTGTCCTAGGGTTTATCTGGTCAGACAGAGTTCACTCAGTGAAAACAACCTTATATCCAGAAACAAAACTCACTGGCAATTTTAAAACATCATAGCTACTAGAAGACAACAGTAATAGCAAATAAGTTAACCAAAAAATTGAACAGGAAAATCTAGAAACAAGAAATTGAAAGGGTCTGAAAGCCCCAACACATCCAATGGTAATCCAGAACAAATAAGACACGGAACAGAACTGCACTCTCACAAAAACTCTGCGGTGAATCCAAACACACACACACACACACAAACACACACACACACACACACACACACACACACACACACACACACACACACACACAAGGCAGGGAGGTATGCTCATTACAGGCATTTAAAGTTCTTTTGTTAGATGACCACATAAATTATAACACATACAAGAAAATAAGGAAATAGGCTGACTTGAGAAGACCCGAAACTAGACAAGGGCTTTAAACAGAACTATTCAAATGTATATAAAGAAAAACACTGAAAACAATTAAAGGAAAGGAGGAAAATGCATGCTACTAAACAGCAGAAATTATGAAGCTAAAGAAATAGAGTTGAGCATACTGGCTCATGCCTATAATTACAGCACTTATGAGGGTGAGTTCAAGGGTGGCCTGAACTACACAGTACATAGTGAATTCAAAGCCAGCCCAGGCTACAAAAGACCACCCCAAGCAAATGAAAACATAAGGTGAGTCACAGTTAATTGAAAATTGAAAGCTAAAATTAAGTAAAAATAATGGGGGTGGGTGGTGGTGCTGGAATGCTGGCTCAGCAGTTAAGAGCATGGCTGCTCTTCCAGAGGACCTGTGTTCATTCCCCAGCATCCATGTGGTGGTTCATAACTGTCTACAGCCCCAGACTCAGCCCTCTCTGTTCTTACCAGGCATACACACAGTGCATACACCACACATGCAAGCAAACACAAAAATAAAAACAAACCTTAAAAAATAATGAAAAAAAATAAAAATGAAATAGGACACTGAAAAAGCTATATGGGGCATCCAGAAACAGAGTCTAGTCATCAATTACTTTAATATAAAGTAGAAGAAGCCTGTGGGGAAAGGATAGTTTGTACTAGGAAAAACAAACTACAGACCACAAGCACAGTCAAAATGTATTACAAATTATAACATATATTCTTTGGAAATGAGTTAAAACTAAACTTAAAAAACTGTTTAGTTGACTAATCAGCAAGTCTCCCTTCTTTGTTGCCAGCTTTTTGGCTAGAAGTAATGACAAATGCCAACTAAACTATAAAGACGGTAAGAGACCAGATATATAACCCTGGAGGAAGAGAGGCCTAAAAGACACGGCCATCATTTGTCACACATTTTTGTTAGAAAATTCAGAAAATACAGCGATGTCTGAAATCTGGCCCCTCCTCAGTTTAGGAAATAACAAGTTAGTCCCAGCCAATCCAGTTTCCCATTACAATCATGTTCTTTGAAATCCCTTAACTATTACATTCTTCAGTGCATCACAATGGAAGGTAAGTAGATTTGCTTAAGTAAAATTGGTAAGCAAACCTCTCAATCAAATTAAAACAGTAACGAGGCTTTAGTGCTATATTAAAATGACTTTATACTGGAAAAATGGGAGGGGAGCAGAGTTCTGGTGATTATGAAACACTGACAAACTAAATGCAAACTGTTTTACTTTTATAGCTGATAAAGACAAGCAGAAATCATTTTAATTTCCTTAGAAACTAGGCACTATTTATCAACCTTTACTGTTTAAAACTTAAAATAACACTGTTTTATTATTCCTAAGAGAAGTCTCAAGCAACCTGCAGAACAAAGTGACTAAATGATGCTGGACCATGATTATCAGCTATTCAGACTGTTAGATACCCCTTAAGACACCCTGCTCTCTACCAGATAAAACAAGATCCTCGATGCAGTAGCCTTTCCTTTGCAGCCTTCCTCCCTGTCTACGACAACAGAACCACCCCCCACCCCAAATAAGTGTCTCCCTTGCCTACAAGTCCTCCTCACGTCCCTTTGCCTATCCTAAGCCCACCCGCCCTGCTCAATTCTGGGATGCATTGTTTCCTTGAGGAGGTCTTTTCTGGCCTCCCAGAAGACAGACGCACTGGCACCTGACTTACTACACAGGCACCTTTCCCTCTTCGCGGACATCACACCTGCAGTTTTATACTTCTCTGTACACTCAGTCTGTTCGCTTCCATTAAACTTGTTATTACAAGTTTTGTAAGCAGTGAAGTGTAACATCAGCCCAACATAACACTATCCACTGGAGTTCCCAGGGCACAGCTCAAGATGGAACATGCCACACAAGACAAATTAGAGTTTTCTTACTGAGCGCTACTGGCTGAATTCAGTTAGATATCCCGTGCTTCTTGAAAAGACACAGCATCCTCACCACATGCCTAACTGCAAAGCATAAAAATCGATGTCTAGTGGTTTCAGCACAAGCTCCAATGCCCAGAGATTTCATGGCCATTTTACAAAGCTTCTTGGTGGGTAACCTCATTAGTCGCCATCTGTTTATGTGTGTAATTCTAAATAACATTTTGGTTACATGTCGGAAACACCTCTGGCCATTAACCTCATTTCTAGACTACTGGCTCACACTGAAGCACCTGGAGTTCAGGAACACAGACCTGAAACTCACACACTGACTACTATGTAAATGACAGATGCATGGTCTGTAACAATGCTGCAAGAATTCTGGATGAATCTGACTTTTACCATAAAATTTTGTCACTTGACTGTACTCATTGTGAGTCCGTGATGAACACTATCACATATGAAAAAGAAATAGCATCTAAACAATCTTTACAGAAGTCAAGGATATGAAGAATATCACCAGTCACAAAATTTTAGATTCCTAGTGGCTTATCTGGTCAAGCTGCACTCAAGTTATCTCATTCATTGTGATAATTATGTTATATAAATATGATAAACTTAATTTGGAAACAAAAATAAGTTGTTGATATATCAGAACTAGGTGTGGGTGCTAATTATACATTTCACTTGTACTATCCCAAGGAAATGACATGAATCTCTTCAGAGTCAACTAATATTTTAATAAAAAATTATTCTTCATTTGTCTATTAAATGCTGGCTTCTGGGCTTTCCTTAAAATATTCTTACTAATGTAAGGTCTCAAGTGTGTGTGTGTGTGTGTGTGTGTGTGTGTGTGTGTGTGTGTGTGTGTGTGATGCTTAGATTAAGTGTTAACTAAAATGCTGCGTATGTAACAGCTGCACCTAGTAAATAGACTATTACAGTCACACAGATAATCAGAAATTGGATGCCAAAATCCCATGCTACTACGAGAATATAATTAGGAAAAAGAAATGGAGGCCCCATTTCCCTTTGGTTAGGGCATAAAAGGGAGACTTAAAAATACAACAGAGAAACGAGGAAAGCAAAGAATAAATTAGCAAAAACTATAAATCTAAAATACTGGTATTTACTTACACACCACACTTCTGAAAGCTTATTTAGACTCAAACCAGAACGAAAATGGAAAGGAGGAAAAGCTTGTAAAGCAACTCAGAAACAATGAAGTCTCCTGCCCCTCCCCACCCCCACACAGGAAAGGGCCTGCAGGAAGCTGGGCTCTCACAGCCTCCATCTGGCAGCCAGGTCTAGTGGAGTCAGTTCTGAGAACTCTCTAAGTTCCCACTTTCTATGTGATGACAGAATTTATAAAAACCATTCTCTCAAGCTGGGGCACTAATGCACACCTGAAATGCCACTGCATGAAAGCCTGTGAGCTCAGGGTCAGTCTCGTCTGCAAAGCAAACCCTGTCTCTAAGACAACCTCTTCCCTTCTCTCCAGACACAGACACTCTCCATACACCTCTCCATACTGAATTCTTCTCTACTGTGATACCAAAGCACGAGATAATAAATCAGTCCCACAACTGTCCCTGAAATGAGTTAAAAAAGGAAGACTTCTTCTCATACACCTGCACTCCTGGGACAGCTATAATCCTTACATTAAGCACAAACTTTTCTTTCAGGAGTGTCAAGTGTTTACAAAAAGAATCTATCGTATTGTTCAGAAGACAGGTTAGAAGCAAAAATTGACATCAGCACTGTGGGGCCCCAAGCTCAAAGCGCTGTGAACTCTTCTCACGGTGATGCCTTCAGAGACTGTGAAGCAGTTAGTTATGCAATCATATCCACAATGAGGCACAGTGAAGCTGTGCAATACCTGACAGTGATTACTAGAGAGCTCATGGCATGCGGAAAGGAAAATAAGAGTTAATAGAATTTACACTCGGCATTTTTCTGGACACTGGACTGAAAGCATGGACATAACACTGCCTTTGTGAGAAATATGAACCTTGGAAATAACACTTGCAATGCTAACTCTGAGTACTTAGGCTTTCAATTTCTGCTATTAAATGATTTTTCATTATAGTAGGTACTCTGCTTTTTAAAGTACTATTGACTCAACTTCTTTTACAGTGAAAGGAACTGAATCCAAGGCCTCATGTATACTAGTTCTGGGTACCTGCAGGCCCCCAAGGTACAGTTAACATTTGTCATATGCCAAGCATAGTGGATTCTCAAAGTACTCTACAGAACCTTCTCTTGACTTCATGCAGGCTTGCTGTGGGACTGACTGTCAGACACTGTCTACAACACTGAGGACTTCCCATCTATGCTGACTCTCCTCAGATGCAGTAGTACCTGACCACTGCTCCAGGGGAGGCAGATCTCTACAGGCCTCCATCAGCTAACCACCAGTCAACACAAACCATGCTTTATGGATGCTTCTGTCAGAGACAGCACAGTGCCTACAGCAAACATGAATAAAAACAAAAAGAAAAGCAGTAGTACTGGATTAACTGAGAAAAGGATGCTATGTTTGCTTACAGTGTGGTAGGTGTTGCTTTGTTCATTTTATGTAGGGGCATATACATCAGGCAAATAGTTATACCACTATTCACTCCCATATATTCCCAGCATTGAGGAGGCTATGGTAGGAGACCTACAAGTTTAAGGCCATTTGGGCTCTGTGGTAGACCCTGTTTCAAAAACCTAATAAAAAAAGACCTTGGGGCTTTGGGTGCAGTTAAGCTGATACAGTATGTGCCTAACATGCATAAAGTTCTGGCTTCCCAATATAAAATTAAACATGATGGCTATGTCCCATGTACTTGGGAGGTAGAGACAGATGTTCAAGGCCAGCCTCCACTAGGTAAGTTCCAGGCCAGTTTGTGCTCCTTAAGACTCTGTATCAGCAAACAAGACTTCAAATGTGTTCCAGGTATTAACATGGGGTTACAAATAAACTGAAGCAAAGGGCTGAGTCAGCAAGTCCGCGAGATGTAACCAGAGCAACTATGAGTCAGATACTGCAGCACAACCTCCAGCTCCACTAGCAGCCAAAGAGGGTTCTGAAAAACCTGCACGCAAACCCAGATGCTAACAGGATCCCATACAGACAGAAGAGTTTTAGACACAGTGCTTCAAGGCGATGCCCAAAGCTTTGAAAAAGTGGTATTGTCATAATGTTACTTCCTACCTGATATATTCTAAAAGGGATATAACGAAATCCATTTTCTTCTGGAGGATATTCCATGAGTTTCCGGTTGATGGCCCAAAACTGGTCAAATCTGTCTGAAATGATATAAAATCTGTTATTAAGAGTGAACATCGTTAACAGACTAGCTCATCAGAAGACATGAAAGTCCTAAACATTCTCTCTGAAGTTTCTGAAAAGCAATTAGTTAGACATGGTTATCAATTATTTCTCTTATTGTTAACAAAAATCAAGATATGAAAATAATCTACAACAGTTTTTTCTTTCAAGAGACACCTAAACAGGTATGTAACTACTTGTGTTATCAAGGCAAAGACCAGCAGTAGAGACAGAATGACTCTTCCTTCATTTAACTTCTGCTGATAATCTGTATTAGGACAAATTTGCATAATTTAAATATTAGCCAGCTTTTATATAGAGAAACAACGGTAGAAAAGAGCTTTTCAACGAAATGTGGAACCTGGTGCTGGGGCAAAGTCTGTATAGCACTTGCCTTAAAGCATGAAAACTGAGTTCAATCTCCTAGAACCTACGTAGAAATGTCAGCGGCTTGTAATTTCAGCACTGAAGAGGAGGAGACATAAAACCTGGCAAGGCACCTAGTCTAATTACCAGGCTACAGGCAAAGAAAGACTTTGTCTGCAGGTAAGGCAGAGGCTTTCTTGTCACTGAGAGTACCTTTGGTCTCCATGCGCGCACGCGTGCGCGCGCGCGCGCGCGCGCGCACACACACACACACACACACAGAGAAAGAGAGAGAGAGAGAGAGAGAGAGAGAGAGAGAGAGAGAGAGAGAGAGAAATAATCCCCTACTAGAGTTGGCTTACCTAACAAGTACAAAGCCCTGGGCTCAAGTCACAGGACATGGGAGAGGGCAGGTGGAAACAACAGAGAAGTGTATGTGTGAACTATCAATTGCAGCTTAATTTCATATTGATTATGCTTTAAAATTTTTTCAGATTGAATTAAGTTATAATTTACAGATCATAAAAATCTACAGTCTCTTTTTAAAATACATCCAGAGGTCAGAACATTTATTGTGAAGGCAATCATATAGTATGTGGTCTTTTGCATTTGCTCTGTGTATGTGAACGTGCATGCATGTGCACAATGTGATGTTTTCAAGGTTCATTATTTTTGTTTGTTTGGTTTTTCAAGAAAGGGTTTCTCCGTGTAGTTTTGGTGCCTGTCCTGGAACTCACTCTGTAGATCAGGCTGGCCTTGAACTCACAGAGATCCACCTGGCCCTGCCTCCCGAATTCTGGGATTAAAGGTGTGAGCCACTGCTGCCCGGCTCAAAGTTCATTCTTATAGCACGTACCAAAGTTTCATTTATTTTTATGATCATATAAGCATTCAATGGTATAGAGTTACAAGATTTTGTTAACAAAAATGTTCGAGTCATTTCTACTTTTTGCTACCATAAATCACGTTACAAAGAACATCAGTGTACACATTTTATATGAATATGTTTTTAATTCTCTTGGTGGACCTGAGAATAAAATCCTTGCATCTATGGCAAAGCTGTTTAACTGTTAGACGGCAAATGTTTTGAGGAACTGCCAAACTGTTTTCCAAAGTAACTGAACCATTTTCTATCCCACTAGCAATGTCAAGAAGTTCTAATCCATGTTTGTCACTGCCAGCACTAATCAGTTTTGCCCTGCTAATTTTGTTTTTTGAGACAGACCCACTATGCAGCCTTGGCTGGCCTCAAACTCACAGAGATCCATCTGTCTCTGCCTCCCAAGTGTTAGGATTAAAGAGGTATGTGTCACTACACCTGGCCATCGATACAGTCATCTTAGTTGGTAAGAGGCAGTAGTAATTCAATGTGGTTTTATTTGCATTTCTCTAATGACTAATACTGAATATCTTTTCATGCACTTGCTGGGCATTTATGTACATGAAGATTTCGCTGGAGAAATGTCCAAAGTTCTTATTTGTTTCTATGTGTGTGTGAGCACAGGCACACACTGTACATGTGAGGTCAGAGGACAGCTTTTTGGGGTAGATTCTCTCTTTCACAGACGGGAGGTGGAGGCAGTGTTTGAGGGCATCCTAGGCTACTTGAGATCCTATCCAGCAAAGCTGGGCGTGGTGTCACGTATCTGTGACCCCCAACACTTGGGAGGCAAAGGCATGAGGATCACCAAAGGTTTGTGGCCATCTTAATCTATATAGCAAGGTCCATGCCAGCCAGCACTACATACCAAGATCCTGTCTCAAGACATACAAAACAAATCTCCAAAGCAAACCTTTATTAAAATAGATTTACACAGATTCCAACTAGAGAGTGAAGGGTAAAAACCCAACTAGAAAACAGGCTAATTCTCAACTAGGGAAGATTTAAGATCACAGGGGAGATTGGGTAATTGTCTGGAGACATCATTGGTTGTCAAAACTTGTCTGTGTGCCTAGCAATTAGTGGATGGAAGCCAGGAAAACTGCTACACACTACAACACACAGGACAGCTCTGCCAAACAACTATGCTGTCCCAAAATGCCAATGGAAGGAAAACAATCACAAGGTACTGAAAGGGGATGAGTAAGAAGTTTCTGGAAAAGACCTCCAAGGCATAAAGTACATAAACAAAGAGAAAGCACCATGCACCCTTGCTTCCAATTCACCCTTCAGCACATGCACTACAATACAGGCTCAAATCCTTTCCAAGTCTTTACAATGCCAACTACTTACAAATTTCTCAGCAAAGCGTGCTGAGCTTCCAAAGCAAAAGGCTCTTTTGCAGTTTCCAATGGCTGCAAGAAGGGTCAGTGTCACTGAAGTAAGGGCATCAAGGGAGATGTCACTCCTGCCATATGCCCAGCTGCACATTCTTCTTAGGAACATAGAAGTCAGCACACAGAAAGCTCCTGCCTATAAACAGAGTGGAGGCCCAAAGCAGGGCTAGTTGCTTCTGGCTCCCACGTGCTCTGTCACCAACTGTTAGTCAGCTAAACTCCACATTATCCTGGTTATACATGGATTACAGATTCATTCTGGCCTGTACAAAGGAGCAAGCTTCTTTAATTCAGGGTGTAAACTAGACTTCCCAACTGAGGTTGAACCGCAGTCTCAGGAAAAGGCTCACACAATCCTTTCTGCTCCCAGCCCTAAGTAGCATATATAATTTTCTCACGACTACACACACACACACACACACACACACACACACACACACACACACTCTTATATATAGTCACTCTTTATAAGTGTTAGAAACCAGGTGTTCCCTCCAGCCTGCCTTCAGCGACTCAGCGCCAACAGCTACACTATCACCTGCTGCCAAATGGGACACATTTCCACTGTCACCAGGGGTTGAGTATTCTCCCTATGTGCATGCACTATACCCCTTTAAAAGGTCCCCCCCCCAACCTGGCCCGGCACATTCTCTCTCTGTCTCTCTCTTGTCCCCACTCAAAGGCAACCTTTTGCATCCCCCAGCCCCTAATAAATCTCTTTTGTGAGGCCTGTTGCATGGTGTGACTTAGTGGTGTACCTTGGCCCTGATCCACCAAGTACTCTCCCTTCCACCCCGGAACACGAACACTGGTGGTGTGTGACTCGGTATGATATTATCCTGGTGTCTGCAGGCTCCCCGCTTGGGTGTTGAAGCCACACTGGGACCCTATCCCTTATCTACAGCCCAGCCTGCAACAGACTCTCCTTCCAGCTCACTAACTGCTGGCACCCCACCCAACATTCGCAATTGATAAGTTTTCCCTTTGGACATCATAAATGCTTTCCTGGACCGTTGATTGTCCAGCACCCCTTTGATATTCTTGGAGGTGGAGGTACCTCTAGCCATGGTCTTCAAGGCTACAGCTGACCCTCTTTGCCAACCCCACCTCTGACCCTTTCCCTTGGGTGAGGCTTGGTTTTTAGTTCGGTTTTTGCCTTTGGCTTCATTCGAAAGCCCTGGTACCAGGAGCCAAGTCTCTTTGGGCTTTTAGCTGTCTGTCCAGTGCAGTGATGACCCACTGGACAGCTTGTGTTTTCCTTGTTCAGTCCTCGAGTCCTAGGAACACCTTGGACTTCAGACCTTTGACCTTCCACCTCTTCATTACCCATGGGAACTGTGTCATCTGTATTTCCTGGCTTCCCTTTGTGATGCCTCTTGGAAAACCTCTGACCCCTCCACCTGACTCAAGGGCCTCTAAACTTATGTGCCTTTGCAATCCAATCTGGTTTCAATACCCCTTAGATAATCAATCAAAAGGGCCACCCAGCAGTACCCAAGGTCCTGACATTTGTTAGGGCCCTCTACAACTGCTGCCAGCTACTCCCAACTACTGTTTGTTTTTGTCTGGCTTCCAGGCTACACTAGGTAAATGTCCTGTCTTTAAGTTATGGTTGATGTATCTGGAAGTTTTTTTGCAAAGTGGGAGCGGGATTAGGGGTCTGGGAGGGAGGGGGAGCAATGGGCAAGACAGCTAGAGCCTGCACACACCCAGCACACACCTGTTCTCCCCTGCAGTGTCAGCTTCAAATCAAGCTGCTGACTGAATTCTAAGGTCTGTACAGATGATTTATTTGTGAATTTGATTCCAAATTCTGGAGTCTGATTCTTCAGCTGCTGTTGTGGAATAATCTTTTTGTACACTGTGAAGATGTGTCTTTGCCAAGGTGCCTTCTGTTTGATTTAATAAAAAGCTAAATGGCCATTAGCTGGGCAGGAGGTATAGGTGGGAAAGGCAGACAGAGAGAACTCCTGGAAGAAGGGTGGAGTTGCCGGCCAGCTGGAGAGGAAGCAGCATGGGCAGTAAAGGTAATAAAGCCAGGAGACAAAAAGTAGATTGATAAAAATGGGTTCATTTAAAGTTGTAAGAGCTAGTTAGTAACAAGCCTAAGCTATGGCTGAACTTTCATAATTCATAAATCTCTGTGTGGTTATTTGGGAGCTGGCAGGAGGCACAGAAAAAATCTGACTACAAGCAGCTGATTCTTCAGCTGCTGCTTCCCTCTGGCCTGCTGTGCCCTCCATTGGGCACCTACCTGCTTCTCAGTTCCTGGTTGTTCTCTTTGTTCCTTAACCAGTCCTCTCCTTGTAATATGCCATGTCTCTCTGGCTCCTGGATCCAACTGCTATGCCCCTGGGGCTCCCACTATGTAGGCAACCTTTCCTCTTGTCTCTGCTCTTCTGCACACTTATGGGTCCCTCCACTAAAGAACTTATTCTCCCCCTTTCCTCTTCACTCTCCTGGATATCTCTGGCTCCAGCCTGTAGTCTGCAGTTTCCGTTCTACACTCCTTTTTGGAGCTTAAAGGAACACACACACACACACACACACACACACACACACACACACACACACACAACCTTCTGCTTTGTGACCCTCTCTCTTCCTCCATGGACTCAGATTTGATTACAACAGCCTGGCCTCAACACAGACCAATGGCCAAAAATTGGCACACTTAACTTCCAAATTCTCACAGATTATAGCAACGGCACAAACGAATGATGCCCAAATCTCTTCTATCTAAACTCATTCTGCTTTACACTTCCAAAAGCCTCTTATCTCTAAAGTTCTACTTCTAACTCTAAAATCTTTTATCTCTGTGATTTCTCTGCACTCTGCTCTCAAAACAAAAAAAAAAATATCTCTTAAGATCATGCTGTAAACTATTATCTTGGGATTTGTAAGATGTTTGTTGGGTATGGTCTAAAATTCATAAAATCTTTAAGAAAAATTTGGCTTTAAACTTATAACAAAAGGCTTATAATTAAAAATCAATACATGGATGTGTGTGTGTGTGCTTCAACTCTTGTTAAGGATGTGTGTGTGTGTAGTTTGGATTCAACTCTCATTTAAAAAAATAGATCTACTAGGAAAACATGTTTTTAAATAGCAACCATGTGGCTCTCCTCCATCTTGGCTGATGGTCTCATCAGAATGTAAGCAGCCACATGGCTGGCAGCCATTGTTACTAAGGTTAAAGGATACGTGCCATGTGACTTAACTTCAGAGGACCACATGGCTTTGAACAATAAGTGTAAAACTTCTTAGTCCTAATGAGCTCTCTGTTTATCGCTGTATCCTTTAGACCAAGGAAACAATGAATCTCCAAAATATTGTGGATCGGTATGGATTTTTGTATGATGATAAAAATTTAAGGTTATATTTGCTACAACATACTAAACATGTGATTCAACTGTGGTTTAGAATATACTATATATGATGATAACATTTTAAGGTTAGCTGCTAGAAAGTTTAGATAAGTAACAACATGTTTGACAAATAAGATATATTCAATAATTAGGATTTATAAATTCCTGATCTACTCAGGTTCACAGTAATATTTATCTAGCTTCTTTGTCTTTCCTCACTTTAAGCTTTAGCCATTTGGATAAACTAAGACATACAAAAAGCTGCAATGTTCTATAACGGTGCACCACAAATGGATCAGTAAAGTTGCCAGTCTCTGCATGGACTGTATCTATGATTAAAAGTTTTATTTTGATACTACAAGAACTTCAATTCAAAAATTGTTCTTTTTAAGGCTAAAACTAACAGGGATGAAATATAAAGTCCTAGTCTTATGAAAATTACTAACTTGTAAAGTGTTAAGCATAACTAAGACATGCAAGTAGTCAGTCACCTTATAAATGATCAGATATGTTCAAAACTATACTTGAAGTGATGTTAAGTACTACTGTAATTAACTGTAGGAACAAGCTTTACCTAGCCTCCTGTGTTAGCATTCAGACATACCTGTCGCGTTGTCCGTGGTGTCCTCCTACCTCCCCCAGCTTGGGGACCTGGCAGGATGTAAATGCGCAGACAGCCCAGGGTCCTACAGCTGCACCTGTGCATCAGTATTCAGGCAGAGGCTTAGTCAGCCCAGGGTCCTATGGCCATATGTCATGCATTGCATGGCTATGTATGTGCTAAGCCCACTTTAAAAGTGAGCTCCGCCTATTCCTCTCTCTACCACTTCCCTTTCAGAGGCAGGCCTTGACAAACTCCCTCTTCACACCCTTCCAATTAACTTCCAACATGGTTTGTTATACTCGTGGTTCATTCTCGCCACCGCTAAACTACAGCATTTGGTGCTGTGAGACTGGGCAGGCTCTCCCAGAGCCCTGAGGTGTGCTGGGACCCTGGACAGCCCACTTTCCAACTACTTGACCACTGAGCCCCTCCATACAACACTGGCTACGATTGGTGAGTCTCCCTTCTCCTGGTTAGTGTAAAGGCTTTCCGGGACCCATGGGAATGACTGTTGATCCTTGGAGGCAGGGGAACCCCCAGCTACCATTTTCAAGGTCACAGCCGGCCCCCTTCGCCAACAAGCACCTCTGGCCATTCCCCACGAGTGAGTCCTTGTTTCTCAATTGTGGTTTCTCGCCTCTTGGTCCTACTTGCAGCTCTGTCTGATACCAGTGACAACCCACATGTTTCTTGGACTTAGAGCCCTGGCCCCTGCTCTGTGTTTATAAATCACTGAGCAGCCTGTGCCTTCTCAATCGACCCTCCCTGAATTTTTTTCGATGCTGGAAATTTTTCTAGGCCTTGGATCTTGTTTTTGTTTTTGTTTTTTTTTCTGCCTTACTCATGGGCACCTAGCAACATAAACCCAACATCTCCTCTGGGATGTCTTTTAGGGAATCTCAAACCTCTACACTTAATGCCCAATTTAAGGGGCTTCTAAACTCATCTGCCTTTGCACTCAGACATGGCCCAAATACCCTTTAGATAACCAGTCAAAATGGCTATGTAACAGCAGTTTAGACCCCCAATATTTTATGGGACCATGCCAACTTCTGCCAGTGGACAGGTAGATGGAAGGAGTTGCCTTATGTTCAAGCTTTCTTTTACCTCAGCTCCAAACTCCCTCTTTGTGCTTCCTGTTTACCCACTCACGTCCTCCTGGCTGTGCCATCTGAATTAGAACCCCCCACGGGTCCGACCTCAACATGCAATTGCTCCTTCCGTTCCTCCAGCCCCTTCTCCCTCCCCAGGAATGGGCCGGTCCAACCGCCCGACTCTCACATCTACTTTCACCCTCCTGTTACCTGTTCTTGTGCAGCTAGGGGACCCTACCCATCCCCCACCCACCCAATGTAACCTGGCAACCATCTTCAAGATGTGCAAGAGGTTGCTGAAATGGATGGACTGATAAGGTACATGTCCTCTTCTCATTAGCTGAACTTTCTCAATAGATAAAAAATTGGGATCCTATATGTCTACCTCTTTCATTAAAGAATTCCAATATATCACCCAATCTTATAGTCTCACTTTTCATTATACATACATGATTCTATCTAACAACCTACTTCCTGAGGAACAAAGGTGAGTATGGGAACAGGACAGAGCACATGCAGATGAAATTCAAACTAATGTAGCACATCCAGCTTGGGCCAGGGTGGTTCCTGACCAGGAACCCAAATGAGACTATAATACCCCAGGTGGTGCTCTAGCTAGAGACCAGTTTACAACCTGCCTCCTGATCAGTCTCTGTAAGGATGCCCTCAAACCAGTTAAATATGAGAAACTCGAGGAAACTGTTGAAGACAGAAAAATCTGTCTCAGTTCCTAGAACACCTCACAAAGACCCTCTTACAGTATACTAATCTTTTTTTTTGTTTGTTTGTTTTTTGGTTTTTGGTTTTTGAGACAGGGTTTCTCTGTGTAGCTTTGTGCCTTTCCTGGAACTCGCTTTGGAGACCAGGCTGGCCTCGAACTCACAGAGATCCGCCTGCCTCTGCCTCCCGAGTGCTGGGATTAAAGGCGTGTGCCACTACCGCCTGGCTACAGTATACTAATCTAGATTCAGAAAACCCAGAGGGCAGACAACTCCTTATGACCTATTTCTTTTCCCAGAGCTTCCCCAACATTAAGGCCAAGTTTAAGTGTCTGGAGAGAGGGCCCGTAACCCTAACAGGAACCCTAACAGGCAGAAGTCTTAGCACTGGCCTTTAAGGTGTACCATGGGAGAGATGAGAAAGCCCGTAAACAAAAATACCAAATGCTGGTCAAGGCCATCTGACTGGCCGCCCTGATACCGTGATGACTACCGGGGTTCCCTGTCAGAGATGGCAGCAGTTGGGTCAAGAGAGGCCGGGTCCCCTCAGTCGTCCCTGGCCTGTCCTAAAAGGTTGGCTTGAGGGTGGTCTGTTTTTGATGTTCCTATGCCACGAGGTGTGCAGGGGCAGTCAACAGACAAATGTCTCTCTTGGTGGCATTTTGGACATGGCCCAGGTGGCCTACAGGGATTAGGGCAAACCCAGGCCCAGTGACCCTCTTGACTACAATTGAAGCAGGGACCTGGTGGTCCTCAAGCCTCCGGGGGCAAGGGAGCCCAGGCAATT
The DNA here is from genome assembly GCF_049852395.1 of Peromyscus maniculatus bairdii. Lineage (NCBI taxonomy): Eukaryota > Metazoa > Chordata > Mammalia > Rodentia > Cricetidae > Peromyscus > Peromyscus maniculatus. The sequence goes on from NC_134867.1 coordinate 9,322,742, forward strand.
GCCGAGGCCAGTCAGCACTTTGTAAGTCTCTGTACACATGCGATAAGCCCCCTCTAAAAGTGAGCTCTGCTTGTTCCTCTCTCCACCACTTCCCTTTCAGAGGCTCTTCACAGCCTTCCAATAAACTTCCAACATGGATTGGTTGTATGCTGTTGCTCGTTCTCACTGCCGCAAAACTACAAAATCCTGTATATGATTTCAAAATTAAGCCTAAAACAAGTAACTAGAAACAAGCAAAGTTTATTTAGTTTAGATATATTTAATGGCTAGACGGTCCTCAAATTCTTCAGAGTTTGGTTGAATATGGCACTTAAAATGTTTAATAATAATAATAATGATGATAATGATAATAATAATAATAATAATAATAATAATAATAATAATAATAATAAAGCTTCCCATGGAAGTGCTAGGTCCTGACAGTATCCCCAGTGTTGTTGATGCTGGTTACTTTGAGCGTTGTAGATGTCTAGTGGACACAGAATCACATATAATTCCTTATGTTACTTATAAGTACTGTTTTAATGGCTCATAAGGCAATTCACTAATGTTTTTGAGCAGGCATCTTGATTAGAAGCCCAGCCTGACCTCAAGCAAGGGTCACTGGCGTGTGCAACTACCACTGACCAATTTCAACAGCTTTCATACTTATCTAGCTGTCACTCCAAAACACATAAAAAGAGCTAAGTAGGAAGAAAAAGAAAAAATATAAAATTAGCTGTAACTCTACTAACTGGGAGGAGAGAAATAACAAACTATAAGACTTAAAGATCATGTCCTAGTGACTGTTCTATTGTTGTGAAGAGACACCATGACCATGGCAACTCTATCAAAGAAAGCATTTAACTGAGGGCTGGCTTTCAGTCCATTATCACCATCATGGTGAGCACTGTAGCAAGCACGGTCAAGCATGGTGCTGAAGAAGGAACTGAAAGTAGGAAGAGAGAGAGAGACTGGTCCTAGCATGGGCTTGTGAAAGCTCAAACTCCACCCCTAGTGGAAGCTCCACTTCCTCCATCAAATCCACACATCCCTATCCTTCCAATTCTATCAGAGTTCCACTCTCTAGTAACTAAGCATTTAAATATGTGAGCCTATAGGGGTCATTCTTATTCAAACTACCACGGACTGTTTCATAGTCTAATGTGAGTGTGTGCACGAATGCGTGTGTGTCCGTCTGTATATCTGTGTGTTTTGAGACAGGGTTTCTCTATTATGTAGCCCTGGCTGTTCTGAAACTCACTCTGCAGACCAAACTGGGCTTGAACTCACAGAGACCCACCGGCCTTGGCCTTCTGAGTGCTGGGATTAAACGTATGTCCCATTATGTCTGGCCTTCCCCCCACCCCAAGAAATATTAACAAGTAGAATCCCTGGGCCGACAAGATGGTTCAGTAGGTGAAGGAGTTTGTCACCTGACAAGCTGAGTTTGAGCCCCCAGAATCCGAGTAAGATGGAACAGTCTGAGCTCAAGGCATGCACCTGCCCCTTGGCACATGCACCCTGTCCCTTATACTCATACACATAGTAAGAAAAAGAATACATTTTTTTTTAAGAATGGCAAAAATGTAATTTTTTTTTGAGATAGGGTTTCTCTGTGTAGTTTTGGTGCCTGTCCTGGATTTCGTTCTGTAGATCAGGCTGGCCTTGAACTCACAGAGATCCACCTGGCTCTGCCTCCCAAATGCTGGAATTAAAGGTGTGCACCACCACCACCTGGTGCAAAAACTTATTTTTTTAAAAAAGTTGATATCCTAAAAAAAATCCTGTTGGTCATCAACCAACATTTCTACATTCTCTGCTGACTTAAGCTTTTACTAGTAGTGGGAAATCTCAAGATGGACATAGCTCAGTGTTAGAGTTCCCTAGCATGTGCAAGCTGCTAGACTTATCTGTGGTACCATCAGAAAATATGTAATAAACAAATTACAGATCTCTCCAGGATACACCAGACATGGTTGTTAACCTGTGTATTCCTTGTTCCTCACATGGAAAGGCAACAGAGAGTAGTGTTGACATAGAGAATTGATCTATTCTTCCAATCTACACTTTATGGATAGAGGGAATACCAGGCAAAATAATTTTCAATATTCTTTTTTTTAAAATTTTCAATATTCTTATGCCAAAAAAAGTCTATCATTTCCCAAAGAAAACATGGATGAATCAGAGTGACTAAAAGTTACGAGGCTCATTTCAGCTGACAGAGACACTCGGGAACAAGATAGGAGTGAGCCTCCCCCTCATGCACACTGTACGCACTTCCTAGGATTTAAAATCTACACTGCAAAGACAAATGAATGTCACTGTGATGGGATGTAAAAATCACTCTAAATGCTCCTTAGAAACACAAACAGCTGAAATCATTCCTGATGGAGACTTACCGTTCAGAAAATTGTGCATCTACCATCACATTCATATCAGTACTATGAAAATGGATGTAATTTATACAGTGTCTTAACTAAAGGCTTTCATGGTGTATAGCAAAAAGCATATCCAATTACAAACCAATCTGAATAATTTCTTCACTTGTATATGTTAACTATATTTGTAAGGCAAAATGGGGGGCACACAAATAATTACTAATGGACTATCAAATAAGTGATTTCTATCATTATACTTATGTCTTCTGAATCCAGCCTAACTAAGAGAATTGTACCTAACAGGGAAGTTGGGTTCAACAAGAGGCAGGAAGCATTCTCTTTCCCTCAGGCCATTTACCACTGCTCACATCCTGCTCCGCAGAATCACACATATATTTATACATGACAACAGAATTTTGGCTCTATTGCATGATATTTAAAGTGACTAGAATACATCTAATAGGGTTTCTAACAAAATAACTTTCAACCAATTTTAAGAGCTATAGAAATTTACTGTGAGTGCACAGCAGGCAGGAGCAATGGCCAGGCTCTGGATCAAGGATCAAGGCTAAGGTACCAGGAGGCTAGTCCTGAAGCTCACCAGACACACATCTTGGTAACAAGACTATATCCAAATTTGAGGCTTGAATGAATCAAAAGAGCAATAAAACCTATGTCACAGGAAAGCTTAACAAAGACTATTTATATCACTAGACAAATGACAAGAGATATTCTGTTTTGCCTCAGGGAAATAAGAACTATAGTCTTGGGGAAAATGGGCACCAAGAACAGTAATCAATACATATTAAGAGTAGACTTTGTATCTGTGCTTACTATGATCACTTTCATCTCCCTTCACCACCACTCAACAGCCTCCTAACTGGTTACTACCTCCCCATGTTTATCCCAAACACACACCACTCAGAGTGCTGTTTGTAAACATGAACCAGGAATCCATTTTTCAAATATTTTCCTAACAGACTATAAAAATGCAATGATACAATTGAATAACATCATTAAGTATAAGAATCCTTTTAGAAAACATAATTTTTTTGTGTGTATGCACATGTGTGTGCAGGCTTGATGTGTGAGGAGCTATGCATATGCATGTAGAAACCAGAGGACAACTTCAAGTATTATTGTTCCTCAGTCACTGTCCACTCTGGTTTGAGACAAGGTCTCTTGCTGCTGGAGTCAGGACCTGCCCGGTGCTGGAATTCTAAGTAGAAACCACCATGCCTAGGTGTTGACATGGGTTCTGGAAATCAAGCTCAAGTACTCATTGTTGTGGAATATTCATTTACATTGTGTGAATATATGTCACTGTGATTAGTTTAATAAAAAGCTAAATGGTCAATATGCTAGGCAGGATTTCCAGGGCAGAGGGAACTCTGGAAAGAAGAGAGGGAGACACCAGCAGGACTCGGAGGAAGCATGACATGTAGGAGATGAAGTAACAAGCCATGAGCCACATGGTAGCATGTAAATTAATAGAAATTGGTTAATTTAAGTTATAAGAACTAGTTAGAAACAAGCCAAAGCTATCAGCCAAGCTTTCATACTGAAGAAGTCTCTGTGCAGCCAGGTAGTGTGGCGCACACCTTTAATCCCAGCACTAGGGAGGCAGAGACAGGCAGATCTCTGTGAGTTCAAGGCCAGCCTAGTCTACAGAGTAAGCTCCAGAACACACTCCAGAGCTACAGAGAAACCCTATCTCAAAAAACAAAACCAAAACAAACAAACAAACAAAAAAGAAGTCTCTGTGTGGTTATTTGGGAGCTGGCAGGTGGGACAGAGAAAGACTCACTACATATGATATCCAATGTCTGGGCACATATTTCCATTTAAGACTTGAGAAGGCTTAAAAAGAAGTTCCAAACACACAAAAATGGAGCTAAACGTGGCTTCCTAATCTTGCAGTCTCTCACGCAGTATATGAGACCTGTCTCCTGCCTGTGCTTAAGCCACTAGAGTGACATCAGCTAAGCTGGGTGGCAGTTTAAGTTTTCACTTATGCAGACAGAAAAGATTACAGATAGGCAGTGAAGCAGATCCAGACAGGAAAAAAAAAAAAACAACCTCTAAACAGGTATGTAGCAGGATTCTTAAAGGTACTTATTAATAAAATCAAATCCAAGGCGAGTTATTGGGGTCCATGCTGGTAGATCAGAGAGACAGAACAAGCCACAGCTATCTCACCTCACCAATTCCTCAGCTGGTCTTGTCTCCTCAGACTGGAGGCCTCTGAGTCCTCATCTGGAATGGGTCTCAGCTGAATTACTGCTCAAAAGCCTGAATGCTTAACCAGCCAAATGCTTAACCAGCCAAAAGCTTCTAGTTTCTGGTCCTCACGCCTTATATATCTTTCTGTTTTCTACCACCACTCCCTGGGATTAAAGGCTGGCTTTCTGGGATTAAAGGTGCGTGTCACCATGCTTGGCTATTTCCAACGTGGCCTTGAACTCACAGAGATCCAGAGGGATTTCTATCTCTGGAATGCTAGGATTAAAGGTGTGAGTGCCACCATTTTCTAGCCTTTGTATTTAGTGGCTGTCTATTCTCTGACCCCAGATAAATTTATTAGAGTACACAATATTTTGGGGAACACAATACCACCACACAGGTAACAGTGTGTTTAAAAAATGTGCACAGGCTTCAGAAAGAAAAGAAAATGGGTATAAACACTCATAGAAAATAGTTTATAAATAAGGAAAAGTCTTTAAAGAAACAATAAAATAAAAAAAAAAGAATAAGCCATATAGTGTTAGTAAATACATAGGGAGTCTGGATCTTGTATGTTACTGTGTTGTCTTTGAATCTTTTGATTGCTGATAAGCAAACAACAGCTGCTAGGAGACATGGGATTGTGAAAGGGACAGCTGAAATAAATCAACTGAGAAAATTTAAGAACTCAAAAATTGTATTACATTGGTGAAGAGGAAACTAAAGGCTGTGATTCCTTCAAGATTGATAGAGATCAGATTTGATCAGGGGAGATATCCTGAAAATCCTGGATACAGACAAAAAAAAAAAATCTAAAAAAACTACAAGACAGGTGATGTATATTTTACCTACTGAAACATAAAACAAAAAATCATCTTTGGCTTATGCACACTGCACATCTCATACTTGTGTTAATGCAGAAGTATATGTTACCTTTAAAAGTTGATGTGTTTTCAGAGCAAGGGTACCAGACACCAGTGAAAACTGGTGGCCCAGGTGATCCAGCCTCTCAGAGTGCCTCTGTTGTAGTTTCCTCAGAGTTCTGCATCTAGAACAGCTTCAAGGCTGCTGGCTGAGATGGTCTGAACTCGCAGACTATTATAGCCAGGACTTGACCATTATCCTAATTTTCTCAGGGTTCTCCAAAGATACCAGGGCTCCCAAACAACAGGAAGTAGTCCAGAGAACACAATGCCCACATTCCCAACAGATGGGATGGGTGGTTTTTTGTCATTCGGTTGGTTATGGGCGGTTGTTATTGTTTAGGGGGGTTGGTCACAAGTTGTTACTGGTCATGATTAGGGAGGATATTAAGAAAAGGAAAGTAGATTCAGGAATCTCATTCTGAAATGAAAAAGGGATATATAGAAATTATATATAATATATATTACATATATATATAATATATATTACATATATATATATATATAAAAGGGTAGATTATTGTATCTACTTTTAAAATAAAAAAGTAACTACTGGCCTCAAATATTTTACATTGGTATGGATTTTTGTATATTGATACAAATTTAAGGTTATTTTTGTGAGAACATACTGTACATATGTTTCTACTCTTGTTTAAGGTATTATACCTATGCAGCTCATTTAACAATGTAATGTAAATTTCTAGTCCTTGAAAATTATTATCACAAATTATTTAGGATAATAAAGAAATGCAGGTTAGTAGTTAGTCATCTATAACAATCAAACTCGTCATGTAAAATATATTTTCAAGGTCAGAGATATATCTTAGATAGATAGGTGTCTTCAAACACCTTCAAAAACCTACAGAATATGGCATTTAAAATGTTTTGTTAACATAGAAATTTTCATGCCAATGAGACACACATCTGCTCCTGGAAGCACCAATTTATTTCAGAGAAAATGATAAGCACTGAAGAATCTCCATATGGAGTTTGCTTTCAATGTAGCAAAACTAGCCATCTGGGCAAGAACGTGCTCTTGTCTTGACTCCTGACAGTATGCTGTACAAACTGGACAAGCAGGACAAAAAGGAAAAAGACTGTCAAACTTTGCCAAGATAAGGTGGGAGAGTGCTTCAAAGTTCCTGCTTCATAGAAAAGCCTGCCATTCTGCAGGACACACAAGAAAGTGACTGTTGAACTTTGCCAAGATAAGGTGGGACAGTCCTTCAAATTTCCTGCTTCACAGAAGTCAGTCAGATATTCTAGACCTGTAAGACCGGAGATGGATGCCTCAACACTGCAGAGGTCCCTTGGGGTGACTGTCCAGGCAGCCAAATGTCTCTGTCATTTCTTAGTTTTGGAAGTAGCTTGCACTGTAGTTCCTGTTTACTCGGGTAAAATAGCTTTCTTGGGGGGTGGGGTGGCGGGAATCTTTGATAGAAATGAAGACCAGACAGTTACTAGTTTTCCTTAGTTATGATAGAAGATAAATTAGGCACAAAAGTTTGGACTCTTTAAGAGAGAATAGATAATGGAGTATTTTCTCTAAATTTTCCAAATACAAATAAACTGGACAATGTAAATGTAATTCTTACCTGATAATTGTTTATAGTTTTATTATGTTAGAGTTAAAACCTTTTCTTTTTAGACAAAAAGAAATGTTGTGGAGTATTCCTTTACATTGTGTGAAGATATATCACTGTGACTGGTTTAATAAAAAGCTAAATGACCAATAGGTAGGCACGATTTTCAGGTAGAGAAATGCTGGGAAGAAGGTAGAGTTGCCAATTGCACGCAAGTAATCATAACATGTAGAAGATGAGGTAACAAGCTATGAGTGCATAATTAAGAGAAATGGGTTAATTTAAGTTATAAGAGCCAGTTAGAAAGAAGCCTAAGTTGTTGGCTGAGCTTTCATAGTAAGAAATCTCCATGTTGTTTATTTGGGAGCTGGCTGGCAGGACAGAGAAAGACTCACTACACCTCATGCTCTTATGAGAAGCACTTTGCTGAGTGAGCTTATCCACCTAGCCCCAAGAATCACTGTTTAAAAAAAATCAGACCTCCACTTTGCCTACAACTAGGGCAGTTAGTAATGAAGCAACATTCCCCAGGTCCCACCACTCTCCTCCCCCAGTAAATGCTCTGTTGCCCCTGCACTCCCCAGAGATCACCTACCACCTCATTCACATACTCATGCATTTAGTCAGTCATTCACTCATTCACACTAACTTGCTTTCTTACTAAACTCCAAGTCACAGTATTTTTTGTTTCTTTCCCTGGAAAATGGAGAAGGGGGGGGGCTGAAATCTCATCTCTCATTTTCACATAGCTGCTTCATTCTCACTATTTAACTCTCAGCAAAATGCCATTTCTGACTTCCTCTATATTCCTAAGTAACAGTAGCCCCATTCTCAATCATTCCCTATACCACTATTATTTTTCCCCAACCACTTATCATTTGGGTCTGAATATTTATTCATTGTCTCTCTACTTTAGGAAAAATAAAGTTTCATGAGGCAAAGACTTTGTCTTTCATATCTTTAGCTCTAGAAAGGCACATAGTACACAGCCAATGAGTATTTGCTAATGATTAAACAATGAATAATAAAATAATAAAAATGAATGAGTTATTCAGGCAAAAAGGACATCAAAAAGAACCTGAAAAGGGTTCCGTAGCTAGTGAAAAAAGACAGACACTATACAATGTTCCATTTTCACTTTTGCACTAAGAGCTGTGAGATCTATCTAGCAAGACATCATGCATATATCTGTGTGCAAGTGATACACGTGTGTTGTGTGAAACATGGCACATGTGTTCAGGTATGCACGCCCATGTGCAAATGCTGAAGCCAAAGAAGGGCACTGGGTGACTGTTCTAATACTCTCCATCTTACTCCTTTAAGACAGGGTCTCAGACTGAACACAGAACTACACTAGTAGCTAGTAAGCCCTAGCAGTCTCTTGTCTCTGCATCTCCCTCCCTCCATGCCCAGCACTGAGGCTACAGACATGCCAGTGTTTTATTTGGACTCTTAGAATTTAAATTCAAGTTCCGGTGATTGTACAGCAGGTGTTCATACCCATCTCCCCAGGCCCGAGCATGGCGTGTGTGTGTGTGTGTGTGTGTGTGTGTGTGTGTGTGTGTGTGTGTTTTAAAGATTCATTTATTTTATGTATATGAATGCTCACTTTATGCTGCCAGAAGATTCCACTAGAGATGGTTGTGAGCCACCATGTGGTTGTTGGGAATTGAACTCAGGACCTCTGAAAGAACAGCCAGTGCTCTTAACTGCTGAGCCATCTCTCCAGCCCCCTACTGAGCATGGTGGTTTTTTAAAACTGTGCTTCAATTTCTTCAATTACAAAGTGGAGAAAGTAGAAGCACATATTCATGATAGTACTGAAGAAAAAAAAAATGAATAGATACCAAGTGCTACATCATGTTTACTATCATCATTATCTTTTAGGTTGGCTTCCAGGTTATGCAACAAGGTTAAGGAAGTATAGGGAACCTTATATAAATGTAGTTCATCATGCTTAGGGACAGAGTATTATCAAATGCACTGTGAATGCTGCTTGCTAAAGTTTTTGCAATTCAGCAGCCTTTGCTAACTGGCCACAGTAAGGAGAATAAGGGCCATCACAACCTGCTGCAACATTTTACATTGCCCTTTATGTACCATTCAATTTCCTTGAACCTATTGAGCCATCACAGGTTCTATCTTTTCAGTCAAGGGGCACAATTTAGTTGCTATTAACTTTTTATCCATTACAACTGTATTTACCTTGAGTTAAAACAAGAAACAGTAGTAGGAACAGGAATAATGATGCAAAAGTGTCAACATCTTAGGAGCTCCCAGTTTGGAAAACTGGTCTGAGTTCTAATTTACCAGTGGTGGTCTGAATAGGTATAGCCTCCATGGACTTACATGTTTGAATGCTTGGCCTACAAGAAGTGGCACTATTAGGAGGCGTGGCCTTGTTGGAGGAAGTATGTCACTGTGGGGGGCAGGCTTTGAGGTCTCATATGATCAAGCTATACCTAGTGTGGTAGATAGTTCATTTCCTGTTGCCAGCATATCAAAATGTAGAACTCTCAGTCCCTTCTCCAGCACCATGTCTGTCTGCACATCACCATGTTTTCCGCCATGACAATGGACTAAACCTCTGAACTGTAAGGATAACATCAGATAATCATTGTCTTTCGACCCTTCCTTCTCTTACTATACTAATATTGGAGGGGGACTATATGTAGCTCAATGACAGACCACTTGCCTGCCATGTACAAGTCTATGATTTGATCCCCCTCCCCACACTCATAGAAAGAGTAGCATAGGGGTTAGGGGTGTAACTCAGTGGTAGAAAACTTGCCTGGCAAGTGCTAGGACCTAGATTCAATGCCCAACACTGCAAAATAATAATAAAAGAAGATATGGAAAAAACTAGTATGATGGAGGGAAGGTTTCTAGTTAATCTGGGAAAGTGAGAGGTTTTACAATTATTATACTTGATTAAAACATAGACCTATAAATATAGTCAGTAACAGTTATCTATGAAAACTTCATAAATAGTTAAAACTACTGCTAAAACAAAATCTTATTATAAGCATTGAAATAAAATCAGGCTAAATTTTAATTATGGTCTTCCTTCCTTCCTTCCTTCCTTCCTTCCTTCCTTCCTTCCTTCCTTCCTTCCTTCCTTCCTTCCTTCCTTCCTTCCTTCCTTCCTTCCTACCTTCCTACCTTCCTACCTTCCTACCTTCCTTCCTTTTGTTTTTTGTTTGAGACAGGGTTTCTCTGTGTAGCCCTGGCTACTCTGGAACTCACTGTCTAGAGCAGGCTTGCCTTGAACTCAAGAGATCTGCCTGACTCTGTCTCCCAACCCCAATACTGGGGTTTAAGGAATGTGCCACCACCACCACTCAATTTAATTATGGTTTTTTCTTAAGAATTATTTTTATTTCTGTGAATAAGTTTCTCTCTATGTGTGTGCACATGTCATTGCCTGCAGAGGTCAAAAGATGGTGCTGGATCCTTTGGAGCTAGGGTTACAGGCAATGATGAGCCACCTGATGTGGGTGCCAGGAACTCAGCCCCTGTTCTTCTTCTGGAAGAATACCAAGTGCTCTTAAACACTGAGTTATCTCTTCAGCCCCTAGGCTAAATTTTAATGTTCACATCACTGGTAAGACACTATAGCTGCATATTACATCTTTAAAGTACTCCCCAAATCCACTCAAATAATTGCATTTTTAAGAAGGTAATCACTGAATACTTATTAAGAAGTATTTATTTCAAATTTATTGAAAAACTGAATAACATAAGATTCAAACTCCAAAACTTTTATCAAAAGCTAGCATACTTTTTTGTTCTTTGTTTTAATGCTCATATTAAAAAATGTGAAAGAATGATCTTTATCCAGAGTCACATCTTCCCTTAATCTAAAGACACCTTTTAAGTTTTCTAAACGGGCTGGAAAGATGGAGTGGTGGTACATGTACACTGTTCTTCTACTCCTAGCACTGACCATCCGAGCCCTAGGCCCAGGGGATCCAACCCCCCCTTTCTGCCCTCTGTGGGCACTGGCACTCTCATGCACATATCCACATACATACTCACAAGCATAAATATAATTTAAAAAATACACAGCCAAGCATGGTGGTGCATGTCTTTAATCCCAGCACTTGGGATGTGGAAGCAAGCAGTCTGTGAGTTTGAAGACAGCCTGGTCCACACAGAGCTCCAGGCCCCAGGGATGCATGGTGAGAGCCTATGTATTCATAACATTTCTGTTGCTGTGATAAAACACTACAACCAGGAGCAACTTACAGAAGAGTTTTTAGGCTTATGGTTCCAGGGGGTAAGATGGGAAGCACGGCAGCCAGTAGCAGCATGGCAGTGACAGCCCAATCTTCAAAGGCAACCATGAAGCAGAGAGGGAACCGGAAGTAGGGTGAGGCTATATGCTCTCTAAGTCTGTCCCCAGTAACAGGCTTCCTCCAGCAAGGCTGCACCACCTAAACCTCCCCAAACGGTGCAACCAACTGGGAACCAAGTATTCAAAGACAAGCATATGGAAGACAGTTCTCATTAAAACCATGATCCCTATCTCAAAACTTATTTATCTATTTGCGCGTGCGTGCGTGCGTGCGTGCGTGCGTGCGTGCGTGCGTGTGTGTGTGTATGCAAGCATGGATGGTTTTCTGAGGCAGGCTTTCTCTGTGTATTCCTGGTTACCATGGAATTTACTCTGTAGATTCCTCAAACTCAGAGGTCCACTTGCCTCTGCCTCCCAAGTGCTGGTTTAAGGGCATGTGCCAATATATCTGGCTGATTTATTTTTCTAAGTGTATGTTTATGGATATGTATGTGGATATGGATATGTGTATGAGTGCTGGAATTCAAGGCACAGGCCATCATATCCAGAAAAAAAAAAAACCATAAAGGTTCTTAAAAAGATTTACAAAGCTAGAGCACAGTGTATGCCAAGACTGACTATCTAAATGTGTTCCTGTTCAAACTACAGACTACATCTCATAACCTGATTCCCCATATGTTGAGAAAATGTTCTTCTTTTAGACAGTACATCACTGTCTGAGATTCAGAGGTCCAGAAGCAAACTGAATAATGAATCACACTCATTTCACTTCACACAGGAAGCAACTTAGGTCAACAAAAACAGAAATCTACTCTAAGTTTTATAAGGACTAAAGGCAAAAAGAGCCCATGCTATTTTCATTGTAACTTTTAAAAGTGTTTTTATTTCATTTTATGTGTATGGGCATTTGCCTGAATATATGTCTGGACACCATGTGCATTCCTAGTGTCTGCAGAGGTCAGAAGAGAGTGCAAAGGTCCCCTAGAACAGAACTTACTGATGGTTGTGAGCCACCATGTAGTGCTGGGAATCAAACCCTAGACCTCTATTGTATGATATTTTGTTTGTGTTCTGACAAATAAAGCTTACCTGGAGATCAGAGGGCGGAGCTAGCCACTAGTTAACCATAGAGGCCAGGCAGTGGTGGCATACACCTTTAACCCCAGCACTTGGGAGGAGGAAGCAGGAAGATCAAGAATTCAAGGCCACCCTGGACTACACAAGATTGATCCAGTCTAGAAGAGAAACAGAGCCAGGCGGTAGTGGTGCATGCCTTTGATCCTAGCACTTGGGAGGCTCAAGCCTTTAAACCCAGCACTAGGGAGGTGGAGACAGGATCTTGGTGCCCATTCAGTCTGAGGATTCATAGAGACAGAACCACCATTCAGCCTGAGATTTTGTAGAGATAAGAAGTCTCTAAGTGGCTGGCTTCTCTGCTTCTCTGATCTTTCGGCTTTCATCCTTAATATCTGACTCCAGATATTTATAGATTAAGACTAAATAGATTCACACTTCAATCCTCTGGAAGAACAATCACTGCTGTTAACCTCTGAGCCATCTCTGTAGCCCTGGTCAGTAAAATCTTTGCAATATTTATTATATAAAATATCTTCTCTTTATCTAATATAGATTCCTTATGTTTCAGTTAGGAAACACCGATGATTGTCTATTGACAAATGTTTCCAAGCAAAGACATATTAGTGGCCACTGAAGATGCAGAATGAACTGGAATACTTCTTGGGCTATGTCCTCATTTGGATTACCTAGGAAGTCTTTAAAAGCACCAATGTGGGGACCTTCCCCAGATCAACTACAGTGCCTGACTTACTGGCACCAGTACTTTTTCAAAGCACTCCAGACGACTCCAATATGTAGCCAGAGTTAACAACCTCCAGATGTCATGCAATATGCCTTCACTTTGGAATCAGAGGCTGAAATTCCTGGTCCCATCTCTTTAGTAGTTAAGTTCATTTCCTCATTTGCAAAGTTGATAACATTTATTTAATCCTTATAAGGAATCACAAGATAATGCATGTAAGAGTATCCAGGACTGAGACATTACATCATTTTATTTATTGTAATAACCTCTAGGAAAGTTCTCTCCTATTGGTACTCTATTTGTCTATAGTGGCCATATGAAAAAACATCCTTTTAAAAGATGTTCCTAACTTACAGACAGTTCATGCTCTTACATTCACAAACACTAAAGAAAGAATGAAAACAGTAGACAAAAGGAACAGTAGGGCTCTACAACTTCTCAACTGTACAGTGTGGAAAGTGGAGTCACTTAAACTATTATGTACCTACTTAAAATGAAAAACAAAAGAACATAAAAAAGTACACGAGAGGCTTTCTCCTCCACTCCCTCCACAGCTGGAGCAGTCAAATCGGTATAAAGTTACGATTTCTACAACGTCCCATCAGCCCTTCTACTTGCACTAGCAGTGCGTGGTGGGTCAAGCCTTCTCTGCCCACCCAGCCCGTGCCTCAAACAGCAGAGAGGGCTCAGGCGAGTGGTCCTGAGCTAAAGGAGCACACTGGATGTTTCAATGGTGGAAAGCAGCATCAGATACTACACCAAAGTAGCGCCAGAGTGGGAAATCAGATGGATGGGCGCTGGAGACAGGCACATCAGCTGGCATGGCTCACAGTTACTTTCCTGTAACTCCAGAAGGTCCAATGTCCTCTGGTCTCCACAGGCACCTGCATGTATGTGACATACATACAAACTGGCAAGTGTACACACACACTCACTCCCTCACTTAAAAATTTATTCAGTAAATTCTTTTTTAAACATGTATTTAATTCATGTGTAAACTGTGTTGTTTTACATGAGGTTATGTGCAGCACACACATGCTGGGGTGTCCATGGGGGTGAGAAGAAGGCATCAAATCCCCTGGACGTGGAGTTACAGATGGTTGTATGCAACCATGTGGGTGCTGGGAATTGAACCCAGGTCCTCTGCAAGGGCAACAAGTGCTCTAAACCACTGAGATAGCTCTCTAGTCCCTTATTATCCAGTAAATTTTAGTAAGTGATAGGCATAATAAACCCCAAAAGGCAGAAAAATTTAATCAGAACTTCTAAGAAACCTAATGACAAAAAATGAAGCTAATAAAAATCTCAAAGAAATCTACTATTTCTCATATTATTCACTTACACTTAACTATAGGAAGCTCATACTATTTCTCTTGAGCACAGCACATGACAATAACACAGTAAAAATATAGGCAGGGACGGAACTCATTACCATATAAGATCTTTCCCCTAACACAGCCCTCTTAGTGTCTCTCTTCCCATTTCCTACATTTCAATCTCTTTTGTTCTGTTCTTCACTGAAGGCAGACAAGCATTATTTATGCTTCACAAAGTATGTGAAAGATGAGAGTATAAGGTACTTAACACTTTACATAAAAACTAACTTGAAAATGCATGAAAAGTAAATGTAGGTAAGGATGTCTGCAGAGCAAGATCTAAGAAAGTATCAGTAAAAACAAGACAGTGAGAATTACCACAAAATCTTCAAGGTTCTAACATGACAATGTGATTGGAACTTAAAATTACAACTGCAGAAATGTACTTAATTCAACACAGGGTGGGATATTCTGACATCCTAAAGATGGCAAAAAGTGAGCTACATACAGGGAACGAGCCCTAGAATGCACTGAGAGTCTGAATCCCAGGGGACCACAGCGGGAGAGCGCCACCGGGTCTCACTGACACAGCCACTGCGGGAAGAATTGAAGATGAGAGGGAGGCTGAGATAAAAGCGTGGAGCGTGCAATCTCTCAAGTTATTACGCACTTTATTAGTACGAGGAGCTGCAGAAAATTAAAAAAAAAACTAGTACACAGTGGACTACTGCATCTCAGATTCACAAATTTACTAATTCTTTTATAACTGGATGTCATTTCTAGTATTCAGAAAACTTTGAGACAGTTTTGTAGTATTTCAATATGATTTATACATAAAGATTCATGAATTTTCTGTGGCTTCTAAATAAAGGAGAAAAGTCATTCAACAAGAAGAAACTAGGATTCATTTTTCAGTTCAAGAAACATTTTTAATATGTAGAATTCTGAAATCAGAACTCACTGTCACCACAGTAACTGATCAAGACTCTCAAAGGCTGAGATGCAATAAAAATAAAGACACACTGAAATAGATGAGAAACCTTATAAATGTGATGGCCCAAACTTCGTATAGCTGATATGACAGCAGTAATAGTTCAAAGAAATGCACAGCACAGGACACGGAATGGCACCATGGCATTTCGGAAGTGGTCCCTGCTATTCCAAGAGAAGAGTGGTATTATCCATTTCTGTTCTCTTAAAGAGAATCATGAATTAATTTACATTTCAGTGCAAACATTCACTTGAAATTATGTTAAACAATATATGTCTATGTACTCAGATGTGCCTATTTGAGTATATATGGCATACTTTTCTGAAGAGAAAAAAGGAATTATACTGTAAATTCAAAGAGCAGTAAGTAATGACTACAAGAATGAGGAATCAATGAATAGATGTTTGTCAGCTTTATGTGGTGGGGCAAGACAGTAACCCAAGCACTCAGGAGGTTCAGCAGAAACATGAGTTTGAGATCATCCGGAGCTAAATAATGAGACCCTACTGAGAGTGAGAGAGGGAAGGAGGGAAGGAGGGAGGGAGACAGAGAGAGAGACAGAGACAGAGACAGAGAGAGGAAATCTTCTTGCTTGAGCTAGGCACGATGGATAATCCTATTATCCCAGAACTCAAGAGGCAGGAATGTTACCAAAAGTTCAGGGCCACACAATGAGTTAGAGGCCAGACTAGGGTATATTTGAAGACAGCAAAACCCTGGGTCAGGTAGAAGAAAGGAGGAGAGGGGAAGAGAGGGAGGGAAGGAAGGCAAAGGGGAAGGGATAAAACCACAAAACAAGGCCGGGCGTTGGTGGCGCACGCCTTTAATCCCAGCACTTGGGAGGCAGAGCCAGGCGGATCTCTGTGAGTTCGAGGCCAGCCTGGGCTACCAAGTGAGCTCCAGGAAAGGCGCAAAGCTACACAGAGAAACCCTGTCTCGAAAAACCAAAAAAAAAAAAAAAAACAAACAAACCACAAAACAAAAAGATGTGTTCTGATTTCCTTTCTACACAATGGGTCAATGTGTATATTCCTAAGAAAATGCTTCATGGACCTTCCCAAAGTCATTAAAATGAAAGACACCAATCTTAGAACTTACAAAATTGAGCCGGGTGGTGGTGGTGGCGGTGGCGATGGCGCACGCCTTTAATCCCAGCACTTGGGAGGCAGAGGCAGGCGGATTTCTGTGAGTTCGAGGCCAGCCTGGTCTACAGAGTGAGTTCCTGGAAAGGCGCAAAGCTACACAGAGAAACCTTGTCTCGAAAAACAAACAAACAAACAAATAAATAAATCTTTAAAAAAAAAGAACTTACAAATTTGTTAAGTTTTTTTTTTTTTTTTTAAAGATTTATTTATTTATTTTGTATACAGCATGTATGACTATAGGTCAGAAGAGGACACCAGATCTCATTACAGATGGTTGTGAGCCACCATGTGGCTGCTGGGAATTGAACTCAGGACCTCTGGAAGAGCAGTCAGTGCTCTTAACCTCTGAGCCATCTCTCCAGCCTTGTTAAGATTTTTTTAAAGCAGACCAAAAGTAAGATAAAGGTATAATGTATATGAAATTACATTTCAAAGGGATTATGATAAAGAACTAAACCTTTATATAAAACTTAACCCTTTTTATTTTCATGAAATATATCTTCAAGTAGTAAGCAGAATATGAACCTACACACAGACTTTCACACATCAACTAGAGATAACCTCTAAGATATACAGACTTCCACTGCCAACAGATGCTTTCTGGCAAACTTACACTAGTATAATCTGTTGGGTATTCTTAAGTAATTGTCTCAATATTTTCCCAAGGTATTTCTATCTATGATGTTTATTTTCTAAGAGGCTATAATCCAAATATCACACTTATTTATTTAAATTTTGTGAGCAATCTTTCTTCAGAAGCCTAGCAAACTATCTTTCCATTAAAACACAAATGCATTAACTTTTAAATTTCACATCACCCCTTTCTGCATGTATGTATGTTCATATGCATGTGCACCCATATGTACATCTGTGCAGAGGACCCTCCATTTTACTTACTGAGATGGGGTCTCTCAAAGACCCCAGATTCTCCACTGATTTCGTTAGTCTAGGTAGCCAGCTTGCCCAGGAGATCCACTGTCTGGGTGCCGGGACTACAGGCAGCTCACCAAGGCCCCGCCTCAGGCTTCACCAAGGAGCTGAGGGCAAGGACTCTGGTCCTTGTGTGTGTTTAGCATGCACTTTATCCTCAGTGTCCCCCCACGACAGAAGAGAACATGGAACGACTGTCTTAAAACATACAGAGAGCGGTTAGAGCGACGGCTCAGCAGTTAAGAGCACTGGCTGCTCTTGTAGAGGACCCATGTTCAATTCCCAGTAAGTACCCACACAACTATCTTTAGCTCCAGTCCCAGGGGATTCAGCACCCTTTTCTGACCTCCGTGAGCACCAGGTACACATGTGGTGCAAATAAGCATGCAGGCAAAACATCTACACATAAATAAAATTAATTTTAAATAAATGAATAAAAACATATCTAGAGAGGGCTGGACATGGTGATGCATGCATGCCCTTCATTGTAGCACTTGGGAGGCAGAGAGGTGGGTGGGTCTCTGTGAGTTTGAGGCCAGCCTGATTTACACAGAGTTCCAGGCCAGATAGAACTAAATTATTTTTTGAGACCCTGTCTCAAAATTTAATCAACTTAAAAATTAATTTAAAATGTAAAAATATGGAGAGAGTAAATTGCTTATTTATTTTGTAATGAAACATAACTGGATATTCTAGGAGGCTAACACTTTAAACAACTTTCTCACCATATTATAGATTGTTTAATGCCACATGCACAGCTTTAGACTACACTTATTCACGGGCAACCAGAAACTATTACAGGCAAAAGACAAACATAAAATACGTACTTCTTGTGATTACATCTTCGTCTACTGCACTATCTCTAGCCACTGTCACACACACAAAATAGACATTTCTAGCAACATCTTAATCTATTTCCACATAGATACCACAGACAGCTCAAACATGCAACCATAAAAATGATCTCTCCAGTCAGCTTTGCTTCCTATACCATATCTATGCTCTATCTATTATTTTACGGTTCAGTGGAAACACCACCATTGGGATCCAACTCAGATCCCAGAAATAAGTACTTCCTCACTACATTCAATCTACTAATAGGTTTTTGTCAATTCTACCTTCAAAATAAATCCCACTACACTGTTCTCTGCTCCCATCACCATCGCTATCACATTCTCCACTTGGTGCCGATCATTCTCGTCTGCCTTATTCAGTCAGGAGCAGACTGCATGCCATGTCAGCACTTGCTGGCCAACACCCCTCCATACTGGCTTCTTCTCATTCCTCTTAAACCGAATTTTTCACCTTGGCATATAAGAACCTGTATAATCGTTTCTTTCCCATTCATTCCTCCAAACTGATCAACTCACCCTTTCCTCCCTGGTCTACTGACAACCAAGACATGACAGTCTTTCTTCAGGTTTTTGAAATCTACCTGCTGTGAACTAAATGATCACGCCCCATACCCCTACAGTCATGTTCCAAAAGCTTTATGATATGGGCTAGGAATTTTAGAGATGATTATGTCTGAGGATGAGCCTTTGTGAATGGGATTAGTGCTCTTATATATGAGACCCCAGAGTGCTTTCACCTGGACCCTGACAAGATAGTCATGAACAGGAATATCCCCTGACATGGAATCTGCAGGTGCCTTGATCTTAAATTACTCTACCCTCCAGAAATGGATAAAGTCAATGTTTACTGTTTTGAGTCTACAGTACTTTTGTTGTAGGAATCTGAAGAAACTAAGATCCAAATCAAGCTTTCTTGCCTTGTGTTTTGAAACATGGTTCTCCAATACAGCTGGCTCTTCCCATCCTTTAGAGTTCAACTAGTTTTGCTTTTCAGAGGTCTTCCCTAACCACCCTAATGCAAGAGTGCAAGTCTATTGGCATTGTTCTTAGCACCTCACTTAGCACTTTCAAACTAGTGTGTGGGGGGTGGGGGTGGGGATGACTATAAATACAGAGAGAGAGAGGAGGGAGGGAGGGAAGGAGGGAGGGAATCACAGCCTGCCTCCCAGCAAGGTACCATCCTTGAAGCAGAACAAGCACTTATTATACACCAAATCTGCTGGTGCTTTGATCCTGGACTGTCTTTGATCTGGACAATTCTAATGTAACTGTGAGCAATAAATTTGTTTATAAGTTAAAAAGAAGGTGTCAAGGAAAACACAGACATACTAAAAGAGAAGGACTTGTAAATTAAACACCAATCTCTACCTGCCCTTGGGATTATGCTATCTAAAAGTTCCTAGAATACTCCAATCTCCGTCCCTTTGCCCCTGATGTCTCATCTGCCTAAGATACCCTTAGGCCCAGATAAACACTATCTTCTAGACTGTACAGGTCTTCATTTAATGTCAAGCCCTCAGTGAAGATTTGCAGGCCTGCCTATATATTTGTGCTAGTGTAGAGAATCGGTGCCTAGTGACTGTCTGCATCATCCACTGGAATTGAAATGTCATGAGGATGGGAATTTCTTCCTGTTTTGCTCCTTGGGTATTTCCAGCTTCTAAAGCACAAACCATACAATATGCAATCAAATAACTATTTCTGGTGTAATTAACATTAAATAATGCCCATCAAAGATGAAGCAGATCATAGAGAAGCATGTCTGAGCAGAGTGGCAGGAAGGTCAAAACCAAGAAGAGCTTGAAAAAAGAAACATGGCAAACAAAATGAACTCTACAAACTACACTTGGCAGTAAAGAAAGAACCACAGGCAACACTACTGTGAAGACAGAATCATAGAAAAGAAAGGAGACCAGGCACGCCTTTAACCCCAGCACTCAGGAGGCAGAGGCAGGTGGGTCTCTATGAGTTCAAGGTCAGCCTGGTCTACAGAGCGAGTTCCAGGACAGCCAGGGCTACACAGAGAAACCCTGTCTTGAAAAACCAAAAAGAAAACAAAAGGAGAAAATTCTTTATCTAAAAGGAAAAGATCAAACAAAAACAAGGCTTCACTGAGTGAGGTCAGAGACACTGGTATACATTATTCATTACGCAGCTTTAAATTCATGTCAATCTCCAGATAAGCAAAAATTTCATTAGAGGAGGGAAAAAAACTAAAATTGAAAACAACACTAAATGAGCGCCAGTGAGATAGCTTGTGGATAAAGTCACTTGCTATGCAACCTGAGTTTAATTCCTGTATCCCATGGTAGAAGAAGAGAACCAACTCCCCAAAGTCATCCTCTGACCTCTACATGCACACTGTGCTCTTGTAACACCCATCATACACACACTCACAGGCACACACAATGTAATAATGAATAAAAAAATCAACACTAATAGAAGAGCTAGAGAAATGGCTCAGTAATTAGGAGTGCATACTGCTCTTCCAGAGGATCCAAGTTCGGTTCCCAGCACCCACAAAGGGTGGCTTCACAATTGCTGTAATCCTGGTCTCAAGGGATCCGGCACCTCTGACCTCCAAGAGTAACAGCATCTACATGTGTATATACTCTCATACAGACAAACCCAGACACTTAATCCAAATAAAAAGCACACTTTTTAAGACAACAAAGACCCATTAAGAGATGAACATGGAGAGATGGCTCAGCAGTTAAGGGTGTTCACTGCTCTTTTGGAGGACCAGAGTTCAAATGGAGAACCAGAGTTGAATTTCTGGTACCCACAGATGCTTGTAATTCCAGCTCCAGTCCATCTGATGCCCTCTTCTGGACTCTGTAGGCACCCCCACTAAGGTGCATATACCCTTATATAAACACTTAACCCATACACTAATCAAAACCAAAATAAATCTTTAAAAACAAAACAAGACATGGACTGGAATGACAGCTCAGTGGTTAAGAGGTAGAAGGTTCTCCTCCAGAGGACGTGAGTGCCTTGGTTCCCAGCAAGCGTATCAGGCCACTCTCCACCATCAATAATAATTCTAGCTCCAGAGGATCTGATATTGCTGGCCTCCAGGGGCACCTGCACTGGTGACACGTGCAGACACAGATACTCACACAAAATAAAAAAACACTTAAAGAACTGAAACATAGGATTATAAAATCAATATCAGAAGTTTTATGAAACAATGAACAACGAAGAGATGACTGAGTTCGTAGGATGAGCAAATATTCTGTCTGAAACTGAGCTCACTTTATTCCCTGACAGGCCTGTCATCCCTCTCCAGCAAACACCATTTGGAAAGTAAAAGTAATTACTAGAAAACAATGTAGCCAAAGTAATTCACGCTCCTTTTCACTAGGATACGACTCTTAGAACTTGTGTGACAGATCAAAGTGCAGGTATGTGTACTCAATAGTTCCTCTGATGTCTGGAACTCAACCTTTATAACTCTAATTCCATTACAACCATCTTGGTCTTAATAACTTAACATCTTGTTCATTTAAAAATCCCTTCCTCTGCCTCATCCAGGCAGTCCTCAAATCAATGGAGGAAAGAAAAAAGCCATCAGTCACCAGAACCCTGCCTTTGCATTTATAAGGGAATTCCAGAGAGGAAAGTGATCTGAGTCACAGGTAAAAGGTAGAAGTACATAACAGGAATGAACAGAACAGTCCCAGTCCAGTTCGTAGACCAATAAAAACAGCAAGATGAAAACATAAAACATCTGTTTTGAGCATGTTAGCCTCTAATATATCACCTCTACATCATTAGCCTCTAATGTCATACACAGTTCATTTTTATTTCATGTGCACTGGTGTTCTACCTGCGTGTATGTCTGTGAGGGTGTTAGATCCTTTGTAACTGGAGTTACAGACAGTGAGTTGCCATGTGGGTGCTGGGAATTGAACCTGGGTCCTCTGAAGAGCAGTCAGTCCTCTTTTAACTGCTGAGTCATCTCTCCAGTCCTGTCTATTTCCTCTTAAAATCAGTTTTATGTTAAAAGTGGCAAACTGGGGCTCAGTGTATTGGTATATAGATGTAATCCCAGCATTCATGAGACTGAAGCAGGAGGATCCTAAATTGAAGCCAGACCACACTGCAACCCTGTCTTAAAAAGAGAAAAAAGAGAAAACAGGGCCGGGCAGTGGTGGCACACGCCTTTAATCCCAGCACTTGGGAGGCAGAGCCAGGCGGATCTCTGTGAGTTCGAGGCCAGCCTGGGCTACCAAATGAGTTCCAGGAAAAGATGCA
Organism: Peromyscus maniculatus bairdii; assembly: GCF_049852395.1. Lineage (NCBI taxonomy): Eukaryota > Metazoa > Chordata > Mammalia > Rodentia > Cricetidae > Peromyscus > Peromyscus maniculatus. The sequence goes on from NC_134867.1 coordinate 9,345,443, forward strand.
AAGCTACACAGAGAAACCCTGTCTCAAAAAACTAAAACCAAAAAAAAAAAAAAAAAAAAAAAGGGAAGAAAACAGTAGAGGTGTGTGTATGTGTGTTAAATTGCACACTATAAATTAATTAAGAAGTCTAACATTTTATAAGGAACGGAAAGTTTAATCATATTTAACAGTCAAATCTTTTATGCAAGTATATGGAACTTTATATCATTTTCTTTTTTAAAACTGTTGACTCAGTCTGAATGTGGTAATACACACCTTCAATCCCAGCATTTGGGAGCTGAAGCTGGGGCATTAAAAGCTTATCTAGCCTGAACTACATGAAACCTTGTCTCAAAATCTCAAATAGATAAAGAAGTAGACAGACTCAGGGAAGACTCACTGGGCCTTTTATTATTCTTGTTATCTTTTAGCAATTTACTCAAATCTCCCAAACAATGTGACATTGAACTGAAGACCTTCACATGGATTGACAACGGCTTCATAAATAAAAATGCTACTTTCTTTTCCGTTTGTGACCATTAACTCTGCTTCAGAGAGGTGGCACATTCTTGTATCTAAAATGAAAGCCTATAAAAAAACTGAAAGGCACATTATGCCTTAAATGAGTTTTCTTGGTTTCATAAGCTTTTCTTATTTCTCCTTGAGAGAGCTTCAAAATTAAAATTAGCATTTGAAAGTATTCAAAACTCGCTGAAACTTGTGCTTAGCTTTGGTGCTCTCCAGGTGCAGCTCTGAATGGGACAAACAGACCATTTGCTTTGTCTGAATTTGGACGAATTTACAACTGCACTGACAAAAAGATGACAACTCTATTACCTCACAAATAATCAGGACCCTGTCTTTGGGTCAAACAAAAACAACAAAACCCTTAAATATAAAAATCCATTTCCATAAATAAAATTAAGACTATTATACTCTTTCATGAAACACCTTAATAGTACTTCCTGATCATGTGAGAAAGAGAGAAAAAGAGTAAATCAAAACTTAATATTTTTACTAAGATCACACTATGTTTTGGTGATTTAAAAATATAAAATATACACCAACCACAGGTATGATGTAACGCAATACAGAAAGCATACCAGTGCAGTAACACTAAAGAACAAAAATGCATCTAGATGGCAGAGCCCCAGAACATGCAGTGTCATAAGCCCCCTGGCTGTCTGTGTCCCCAGGTGCTTGAGGATCACACCTCCTGACATTGTCAGTACAAGTTAGATGCTCATTGCTAACTCTATAATAGAAGGCTTCATACAAAAGGTGATGATGAAGTAAAAAGACATGAGAAGCCAAACAGTCAGAAAAAGAGAAACAGCATTCCAGACAGAAAGGGCAATGAACATCTACCTTCACAAACATTCGGTAGTTAACCTAAAGCATTTTATCACGCAATTCACATCTGTCTATCTGTGGGTACCGTGACATTCAAGCCAAGGGCAGAGGATGATTCCAGGAGTTGGTTCTCTTCCTCTACATGGGTGCTAGGGATGGCGCTCCAGTTGTCAGGCTTGTTGGCAAGTGCCTTCATCCACCCAGCCAGCTCGCCAGCTCTACTGTTCTACTCTCCAATTTATCTCGTGTGCGTGTGTGTGTGTGTGTGTGTGTGTGTGTGTGTGTGTGTGTGTGTGTGTGTCTGTGTGTGTGTCTGTGTGTGTGTGTGTCTGTGTGTGTGTGTGAGTGTGAGCGTGTGTGTGTGTCTGTGCGCGCGCGCGCGCGCGCGTGTGTGTGTGTGTGTGTGTGTGTGTGTGTGTGTGTGTGTGTAAAAGAGTAGGTAGTGACAGTGGTATGGAAACAAGACCTCATGTAGTTCAATCGAGCTAGAAACTTGGCTACATAGCTAGGACCCTGAATTCCTGGTTCTCCTGTATCCACCCTCAAGTTCTGAGATTAGTTGAAGTCAATGCTTTTCTTCAATCTCTTCTATCTGTATGAACTCCAGCTTCTCTGTTTTTGACAGGGTCTCTTGTTGCTGGCCTCTACCCCTAAGTGCTGGGTTTACCCAAATGTGTTACCACAACTGAGTAGGCAATGCACTTTTTTGAGATTTAAATCATTTTAATTATTTGGTAACAATTTTTGAAGGGACAAAAGTATGGTGCTTGCCAGGTTTTGAAAAATTCCAGATATATAAATATGAGATTGAATCTTGGATGGGGGTGGGGTATGATGGCATGATTTATGATTTGTATAACTTTCTCATCAAAATATTAGAAAATTCTACTTGTTACTATTTCATAATAGCAAAACTAAAAGATTGATATGAGGAATATAAAACACAAAATACAAACTTTTAGGACAGTGAGAATCTGTCTCACAAAAGAAAAATTACTGAGGAGACAGCTCTCTGGTACAATATGTGTTATGCAAGAATGAGGACCTGAGTTCTGACTGTGGCACTCACATGAAAGCCAGGAGTGGCCGCCTGCGCCTGTAACTCCATTGCTAAGGACATAAAACAGGCAGATCCCAGGGCTTGTCAGTCAGCCAGTGTGTCTAAAATGGAGAGCTCTAAATTCAGTGAGGCCCTATCTGAGCAAGTGAGGTGAAAAGCAATAGACAACCATACGCAAAGTCAACCTTTGGCCTCTGCAGAAGCATGCACACATAAGCAGCCACCTGCCACGTAACACACCCCAACACAATTTAATTTCTTTGTAAATCATAAAAGTTATGAGAAGCCATCTTTGATATACTTATCTGATCAAAATACTTGTTTTCATCAGCATAAAAATTCAGTATTTGCACTGTTATTTCCTCTATTCCCTCTGAATGTTGCTTTACTATGAACACCAACACCAACATCCTCCTTAACCTGTGACCTTGTCTGCAATCTCCACTATGTTAATGAGTTCACCTGCACACGGTTCCTCCTGCTGCAAGTCAATGGTCCTCATTGTCTTCTGTTCAGAGCAACATCACTGCTGCACTTTCAGTTCCTGGACCATTCCCTTTTATCCCCATCCGTGAATGGTAAGTGGACTCAAGCAATTAAAAGTACACAAGGAAGCTACAGCACCACATGCCTTGTAGTTTGTGTCAAGAATGGCAAATGCACAGTGATTAATCAATAGACACTAAGATGTAATGTTGTCCACACAAAAATGCTAGCAATAGAGGCTGGAGAGATGGTCCAGTGATTAAAAGATCTTCCAAAGGACCCAAGCTCATCCTCAACACCCACAACTCAGTTCACAGCAGTTCACAACTGCTGATAACTTCAGCTCCAGGATCTGACACCCTCCTTTGGCCTCCACAAACACACATGTGGCATATATATGGCATGTGCTGCATACTTTTTAAAAAATTAGCAACAAAATTATATTTTACATAATTATTTATGGTTAATTTGCCAAAGTGGCTACAATTTGAGCAACTGAATTAAGGAATGGAGAGTACTTGGCTACATATACACACTGGACCACAAGAAGCCAGAACTCTAAAATCAACTTTCTGTGTGTATTAAAAGGCAGTCAATGCACTCAAGAGTAAGAACCCACAGATCTCCAAGAGAAAGCACATGAACTCATTTTCCAACAAGAGTATTTGCTCCCTCTCCCCACTCACCTCACTGGCCCCCTCCCTTTATGCATCCCAGGCCACCTTAGAACTTGCTGCGCAGCTGATGACCTCCAACTTCTGATCCCCTTGTCTTCACCTCCTATGAGCATGCACCACCATGCCTGCTTGTGCTGAGGATAAACCAAGGCTTCTGAATGCTAGTCAAGCACTCTAACAGCGACACTGCATCCTTAGGAGGAGTCTCTCTATCACAGCAAGGCGAGAGGGCACCCACACAGAAGAAAACCTACTTCTGTCGGAAAGAGGCTGGAGCAGCACCCCTGGTCTGAGGAGAAACCCTCCAGGATGCATGCAGTTTCCTGCTATGATCAGAAAGAGCCATGCCTAAGGAATGACGATCATACTCTTCCTTCAGAAGTAGAACAAAAAGGTTTATGCTGTCTCAAATAATTTGCTAAGTGATTGGCCTGCAAGAGGATCCAGGAACACAGCAATACTGGCAAGCAGAAATGGAGAGATGACTAACAGTAGCTACTCTGTAGACTTGGGCCTGGAGGTCAGAGCTAGTTTCCATGGCTAATGCATAAACTGCTCACAGGTTATGGTTCTGTGCTATTTCACGCAGCACTTAGAAGTTGGGCTGTGTAGTTACCATTCTGCAGTCCCATCCAGAGCTGCTTGTGGTCTTTTTTCTGCATTTCATTGATGACTTGACTTTTATGCTTTAAAGCATCAGCTTCTTTCATACATGACATAAAATGAGCTTCGACTGCATCCTTGGATGGACAGTGTAGAAGGTCCTTTTCTGGAAAACTCTATCAAAGGAAAACACACACAACAAGTATGCAGATACAAATTAGCTTCTAAAGAGAGAACTTCCCCCATTTGCCAATATTCCCAGCATACCATATTTTATTATCACAATAACTACAAAATACTTTTTAAAAATTAACTTAAAAAGCATTACCAATTTGACACAATTTATACTCTTTCCAAATAATCCTCATCTGTGAGGTTATCTTTTGCAGCTTCCTAAGCATAAAACCTACAACGGACACCAACAATCACAAGTGAGTGGCCATTAGAGCCAGAGAGGGATCTACAAGAGGGTACTGACATTCCTCTACACCTGTCTTCAAGGGAAGGCCCACCTTAAGCCAGCCCAGGCAATGTAAGCATGGAAGACCCGGCCCCACCCCTCATCTACCATATGGCGGCATGGGCTGGGGAAACATGCCCTCCCTGCATAAACATCTGAGGTGGGTGGGAGAGCTGGCCCTGAGGTCATAGGAGAGGGAAAGCTGCCCCTGCTCCCCACCAGTTGCAACACTTGGGAGAGCAGGCCCTGCAGCTCACCTGGGCAGGACAATTAAGCCAACCCCATTGGTTGATGTGGGTGAGCCAGCCCCAAAGCTGAGAGCATGCGAGAGATGGCCCTATTATAGTCATCTGCTTTGTGGCAGCATGGGTGGGGGAGAGATTGTCCCCTTCCCCTCCCATCAACACCTGCGGCAGGTGAGAGATGGCTCTGAGGTGTAAGAGCTCGAGAGCCCTCCCTGCCCTTCATCAGCTGCAGCACTTGGGAGGGTGGCCCCTGTGTCATGCCTGGGCAACACAGTAGAGCTGGCTCTGAAGGTGGAGGTGTGGGAGACTGAACCTGGGGATGTGAAAGGGGAGAACTGGCTCCGCCTCTTGCTCATCGCTGCCAGGGGTGAACTGGCCAGGGCAATGCTGGAGAGCTCCCCCTGGTGGTGAGGACTGGGGAGAACTGGCAGGCAGACCAACTCTACAACTGCCCAGACCTAGAACCAGGGTTATGACTTGATCCACCCCAACATCCACCCCATCGATGATCTGCTGGAGCACATGAAGGTACCAGTTCTGCGGACCCAAAGCTCCAGGATCTCCACAACACAGGGTGACAAGATATCCAAGTGGAGTCCCAGTGAAGGCCCAGCATTGATAGTGTAGCAGAAGCCAGAGGCCTCGAACCAGCTCAATGATTCTCTGCAATGAACACTTGCAAGTAAAGATCTATGAATTAAAAAAAAAAAAAAAAAAGAAAAGAAAGAAAGAAAAGAGAAAGGAGGGCCCACCTCAATCTAGGGAGGCTCTGAAATCCGCCATGATAGGAACTCAGAAAAAACAGGAGGGGAGGGCAATAAAGGAAAACAGACAGCTTGAGTAGCCAAAGCAGCTGAGTGAAGTACCACAAGGGGTGACAAATGCCTGTCACAGCCCTTGGCTCCCACCTGTGAGCGCATCTCTTTCACATCTACCCAAGTGAGAGTAAAAAGATTTTTTTTTCAAACCTCACAATGAAATTACAAAATATCCTTGATTCATTACACTTCTAGTCTTTCCTAATATGCATCAACCACTGTATAGACATTCTTACCTTTCTGGTCTAAACAAATTCTCAAAGATAAAGAGTGTGATGCAATGTTTACTCTATCATTTATCTTCCAAATAAGAAGCATGACAAACTAAACTAAATTTCACTTTTACAGGAGTACGCTGAAAAATTCCTTTTATATATCCATTTACTTGGGGGGTAAGAGAATCTTTTTTATCATTTTGCACACACACTCCCCACCGTATTCTATGGACCAAACCCAGGACTTTCTGTGTCCTACCACTGAGCTAAATCTTCAGACCTCCCACCAGAGTTATAATTGTGTTATTTAATTAGAATATTCATCAACTGCCTGTAATGTATCTAGATGTGTTTGAAGTAACTTAATGGCATTGAATCAAAACACTACTTACAAGTGGGAAAAAAACCAATCTATTAGTAATACTATAAAACTGATGGTACTTTATTAGGACAATTAAGCAAATCCAAAAATACATTTTCCAAAATACATTTCCATGTCATATATAAAGAATCAAATATCTGATTAAACATGAACTCTCACTGTTTTATTACAGACTCACCTCTAGTACTAGATTCAGCTTTAGGATGAAAAACATAAAGTCATACTTTATAATAAAAATAAAAATTAGGATTAATAAAAATCCTTAAAAAAAAAGTTTTCCCAAGATTACTTTGGTGTACACAGACAAAAGGTTGGGAAGGGAGGGCATTTCCTCCCCAAATATTTTTTTCTAATGTACTATTTTTCAATAAAATAAAGAACATAAAAAAACCGTAACCCCAGGCCTGTTATAATCCCAGATTCAGGAGGTAGAGGCAAGAGGGATACAAATTTGAGGCCTGCATGGGTTATGAAGACTCAGAGCCCACCACTACCTCCTCTGTGGCCACCCCACCCCACAATCCCAAAGCTGATACAAGTTAGATGTCAAACACAGTGGCACATGCCCAAAATTTCAGAGTATGAAGACATGAATTCAAAATCATGTGCAGTTTGGGGACCAGCCAAAGCTACAAAACCCTGTCTTAAAATACAACAGAAAAGAAAGGAAAGGCTAAAAAACCCAATGATAAAATAAGAGCACCAGACACCAAATAATGTTAACATCTCTCAATTTTCTTAAAATTCTACTCCTACCAAAGTGTAACCTACAAGCTTAGCTATAAGCAATCATCACTCCTTCTTGTTACACTCTATAGGGGATTTATCTCTCATCATGTCTCCTTGGTCCTATTTGTTGACTCTTTAGATTCTCCCGTAAGAGTAGCTTTGCCCATTTCCCCTAGAAGTACTGCTTCACCTACATTCTTCCCACTGAAAACACCTATCCAAAGCCAAACACAAGCCTCAACCTCAGCTTCTCTTTGGCTTCAACTCTCCAGATCTATCACCACATTCACACCCAAGCCTTTCAGTTCTTATCAATTCACTGCCATCAGCTAAACACCTTTCACAGAAACACAGAAACACCTTTCAACTGGCTGGCTTAAGCACTCACCCAAAGTCTAACACATGTGACTATTCTCAATTCACACACAAGTTTCTGCTATCAACACTTCCCATTTTCATCTTTCTCTGCCTCATTTGCTTTACCAAAGCTAGTCTTAAATATTGGTATGTTTTCTGTTTAATGCATGTAACCTAGGACCCCTTTTCTTTTTCATTCCATACCCTCACCTTGAATAAGATTACATGCTTCCACACCATATATGAACTAAAGATTATCAATATTGTTTCCTACCAGGATCCTACTTAGAACCTTCAGACCCACACAATTTAGCAAGTGTCCCAGAGGTACAAGCAATTCAACAAATCCAAAGATAAACTAATGCCATCACCACCCCCTCCACATTTCCCATAACAAACCTAGTCTGCTACTTTATATCCTAAATAGATCTGCAATTTCCCCACTTTCAACACGCCAGGCTCCGAACTACTCACAGTTCTGAGAAACCTTGCAAAAGCACCCATGCAGTGTGTTCTGTTACTGTGATAAAACACTCTGACCAAAAGAAACTTTTAAGGGAGGAAAGGACTTATCTGCTCACACTTCCAGGTAACAAACCATCAACTAGGGAAGTCAGGGCAGAAATTCAAGCAAGAACTTAAAGCTGAAGCCGTGGTGGAATGATGCTTGCTAGCTCACTAACTGGAAGGCTTATCCTCAGCCAGCTTTCTTATACAGTCCAGGACTACCTGCCCAAGTTACGGTGCCACCCACAGGGGGCTGAACCCTCCGATGTTAGTTAACAATCCAGGTAATCCCCAACATACTGTTGCACAGTCCATTCTGACCTGGGCAATCCTTCAATTGAGACTTCCCCACAGATGACTCTAGACTGTCAAATTGATAGTTTAAGCCTACAAGGGTGCATACCTATAATTTTATACCCTTGACATTTTTGCACTTGGAGTCACAGTGACCCTCTAAACACTAAGCCCTAACCTTCTCCCCCAACTTTCTCTTATTTTAGGACACAGTCAAAGCCATCAAGATTCCAAATGACCTCAGGGTCTGCTGACCTACCCACCCAAAGCCCCCACCCTTTTCCCTGCACACACAACACTCCCTGCTTCAAGTTCCTGAGTCGCTCCAATTTTCTACATTCTTTCAGTTCTGCCAGCAACACACTCATTTCTGTCTTCACATCAACTGTTAGAGCACCCCTTTCCTCTACCTAGAACATTCTTTTCTCCTTGCCTAATCACTTATACATCTGGCCAAAGAATCCTCAGCTTCAGGTTCAGCTTCTATGGCACACTTTCCAGGAAACTCTCCCTTTCTCCCAAGTCAAGGTTAAACTCACACTGGATTCTGTAGAAGTTAGTAATACTGGCCAGTATTACAATGGCTATTAAGATATCCACAGGTAAGAGTACTCTGAAAGTCCATAAGGAAGAGGCAATGACCTCAACTCTCAGTAAATCTTTCTTAAATAAGCCAAATTACTGAGATGTGGTTCACACACAATGAAACAGAGGAAGTTTTAATGAATTTTGACTTTGAATAACTATCAACCAAATAAGATAGAGAACATTACAACACATAAATAACCACATCCCCTTGTTCCTCACCAAAAGTTAACCACAAGCACTACCACCACCCTCATTCTCCACCAAAAGTTGACTACAAGTTACTTTGTGTCCTGAGCAGCAGGCTCTTTTTCCTACCTCCACCAATCACTGATATGATCTGTTGCAGCAGCTTTGCCCATAATGAGATCTCACAAATGAAATCATACATGAAATAGTGTACCACTGACTTAGCATACTCTTGAGATTTACTCATGTGACTGCACACATCAGTAACTGACTCCTTTTTGTTACTCAGTTGTCAGTGAATGAATGTGTTGTACTGTGTTTAAGAAAACCTGTTGCTAGTATGGTTCTTTCCAACCTTTACCTGTTTAATAAAGCCACTGTGAACAGTAATATGCAAGTGTCATAGTAGACATCTTTTCAACTTTCTAAATACACAGCTACAAACAGCAACAAATGCCATCTAAAAACCGGTGAACTATTTTCTTCAAGTGACGGTATAATTTTAAACTCTCATCAGCGACATTTCACAGTTCTGGGTACTCAATGTCAAATTTGTTATCAGTCGTTTTCATTCTAGTCATTCTAGTGAGTGTAAAGTAATATCTCTCTCTGGTTTTCATTTACATTTCCCTGATGACTAAACATGGTAGATACATTTTCATGTATTTATTGGTAATTTCATATGTTCTGCAAACTTTCTGTTTAAATCTTTTGCATTTGTTCCAAAGCAACTGACATATGAGGTAAGAGGCTGAGCATAATGTGAATTCTGTGTGTACTTATACAAATATTGTCCCTGAGAAGCAGCAGGTGCACACCAAATTCTGTACCAGCTAAACAGATCTGAGTAGAAATGCAGAAAGTCTAAAACCCCCACATTAGAAATGCTTGAGGTTAGCAGCCACACCCACTAATACCAGCCAGTACATTTTCTGATTCCAAATAACCTTCCCACAGCTTCACAGATGGCATATGCCACCTATCTCCACAAGCAAACTTTGTCTTTTTCAACTTGAAATGACATCCTTACTGCAGTATTTATATACTTCTTAGCCACTTGTCCACATAAAACTGTTCAGAAAAGATATTCACCTGCAATTTACTTTCAGTTTCTTTAATAGCACTGGGGTCAGTTACTCAGTTCTAAAACAGGTTGGGAAATGTCTTTAGTGTTTGAGTGTCTTTGTGTCCTTCATTCATATATCCCAAACTCCTACAACAGTATTGGGCTACCACACAGCAGGATCTCAGTATTTACTGCATTAATAGTTATATTTTAACCTAGAATTCAAAATGCTTTAGAGTACGTACACACACACACACACACACACACACACACACACACACACACACCCTACGTGACACCAAGGCTTTTCTTTCAGTGGCTGAACAGGCCATGGGAACAGGTAGATGGGTGGGAGGGGAGGAATAAGGCAAAGGCCCCACAGCAGGGACATGTGTCCGGACATGGTTGCGGAGACTGTGAAGCTGATGAGAACTACTGAGGTGGCTGTGGAGCCAACATAAAACTTATCAGAACGTAATGGATGGAAAGCAAACAAACAAGAACAACAAAAACCTATGGCTGTGAAAGCTGGTGCCGTGCATGCCAAACTGTTATATCATGTTGAGCAGCCCAGGTCAGTTTGCTGAGACGGAAACCAACTTGGAGGCTGGAGGGATGGCTCAGCGGTTAGGAGCACTTACTGCTCTGTCTGAGGACCAGAGATCAGATCTCAGCAGCCACACCAGATAGCTCACAAACTCCAAGTCTAGCTCTAAGGGACCCACACTCCCTTGTGACCTGCATCTACACACACACACACACACACACACACACACACACACACACAAACACAAAGTTTTAAAAATTAAAAAAACAAATAAATGAGTCCATTTTAGGGAGACCCATCATACGTGCGATATATAAAAGTACAGGCCAATTTACAAGGCTGTGCTAACAACGGCACTGAAGCCACAATGGCCCAGATGCACGTCAAAGTGTGCACTGGAATAGGGGCAGCTATGAGCTTTCCAGATTACTAAACAAAATAAATTATGGCCAACTGTTACATTTAATCTAATTACCAGAATTATTCTTTATTTCTAAAACTAAAAGGAAAGGCTTGCTAGGCAACACTCGTCCTCTATGTCTCTTGGAAGTAGTTTCAATTTCATGCCACGGTAAACTGCAATTGTTACACAGACATGAAGCACATTCCACATACACCATGGCATACACAGATGCATATTAGGACCATGGCAGTACCTGTACAGTTCTGATAACTAAAATCTACAGTAACACACTATTTTGCAAAGCTCCTTACTATAGATGCACAGAGAAATAATAAATAAGCATCCCATACATGATGACTCTTGCATGCTCTTTATGCCTCTCCACTGGCCCACTGCCACTGGAGAGCCTCTTGCTAGTGATAACTCAAGATGTACCTCAGAATCCTATAATGCTGCTCAGCAATTGGAAAGTAGGAGGGGTACTACATAAGTAAAGAGGGAGGAGACCAGTATGTTAGTTTTTATTTTATTTCTTAAGATGGGTTTCATGATGTAGTCAAGGTTGGACTCAAATTCCTCATGTAGCCCAAGCCCTAGCTGAGCTTGAACTCCAAACCTTTCTTTCTCTACCTCCTGAGCACCAAGGCCACTCACTCCATCACTATGCTCAGCTGTAACCAGTATTTTACAACTTATTAAGACAGAATCAGGCAATATTAAATTTACCTGGCTTCAAAAACTACAGAAATGAATGTGTCTCAAAACAGAGGCTCATCAAATCTTTTGACTTCTGTCAAAGTAGTTACGGAACTTCTCAACAGTACTAGGTTGTTCTAATTTCTACTTTCATGCCTACATTTACACCTGGGCATTTTATTTTTATTTTATATTAGTTTAGAAATATAACACTCTATATTACATATAGGTTATATATAACAAGCTTTATAACCTGTTGTAAATCTAAAACATAGTTTACTCAGCCCTAAAAAAGAAAAATGTTTATATATTGAATTGTTTGCCAAAAATTTAAAAGAAATTGAAGAATATTTCAGGGCAAAAAGAACCTCAGTGAAAAGCTAGGGAGTCAATGACTATCCTGGAGTGAGCGATGAGTCAGATGTGCAAGCACACACCTGCAATCTCCACACTAAGCCGGCTAAGCAGGAGAGCCACTGTGAGTTTGAGGCTAACCTGGACTACACAGTAAGGTCCTTGACAGGATGGGCTATAGACAATGTCTTAAAAACAAACAAAATAGGAGAAACAATAAATAACATATTTGAAAAAATTTCTATGCTTTTAAGAAGCACAAATGAAACAAATAAGAAATGCTTTTTAAACGATACCTTGAAATGTACTGTGATGTTCCAAGGAAGAGCTGAACTTGATGCAAGAAGATCAAATAGTAAACCAATTGGATAATGCCTAAAAATGAAAGGTATATCTTAAAAAGAGAAAAAATACATAAATTTATAACTAAAACCCCAAACAAATTTCCAGCACATTTTATTACCCACTGTCCTAGGCTTTACTGGTTAATCACAGAAAACTAACTTTACACAGCTGCATGCCTGGGTTAATACATGCGCTCCATCCAGTTGCCAGGTATTTTCCTTCTAAACTTTTCATTTCCCACAGGAGCCTCAATACACCCAAGGGGATTCTCATCAGCTGCTCTAGTGTAGTGTTAATTGTCATCCTGGTACTTATAAGAGGAAACTCTTCTTTGTTGGTTGATTTAAACACTAAAATATCTTGTTTATTTTTGAGAGAGGACCCCACTATGTACCTGTGGCTGACCTATCTTAACCAGAATACACATAGCAAAATCAATCCTTCTACCTCTACTTCCTAAATGCTGGGATTACAGATGTGCACAAGCACATCTGGCTTTTTACAGCAACTGTTTTGTACTGTTTTTGAGATAGTATCTCATGTAGCCCAGGCTGGCCTTGAACTCCTGGTTCAAGTGCTGTGTTGCTAAAGCCAGTTTCTGTTTTATCTTTTTCCTTTTTAACTAAAAATAAATAAACGTATTTATTTTTATGTTGTATGGATGTTGTATCTTCAAGTATATCTGTGGACCATAGGCATGTAGTGTCCTCAGAGGCCAGAACAGAATTACAGACGGTTGTGAGCCACCATGTGGATGCAGGGAATTGAACCCAAGTCCTCTAAGAGCAGCCAGTGCTCTTAACCAATAAGCCAGCTCTCCAGCCCCTGCTTTTTATTATCAAAATTTAGAAATTTCTAAGTGTAAAGACATTCATCTAAGAGTATGTAAATCCCCTGGTTTATGATTATTTCTCTTAACATTACACATGTATGAAAATATCTAGCCTTTTAACTATGAAGTCATATTAATACAGATTCAGAATATCCTTTACAAAAAGCATCAAACCCTCTAGGCATGGTTGCACATGTCTATAATCCCAGCTTTTAGGAAGTGGAGGCAGAATCCAGAATTCAACTGTCAACCTCAGCAACACAGCAAGTTTGACACCAGCTTGGGCTATGTGAAACCCTGTAAATAATAATAATAATAATAATAATAATAATAATAATAATAATAATAATAATGATGAAAGAAAAGGTTGGAGAGGTGGTTCAAACAAGCCTGCCTACTTAATTCAACCTCCTGATCCTAAACTGAGAAGAACAGACTCCCACAAAGTCAACCTCTAACCTCCACAAGCACTCCATTGCACATTCCCTACACACAGACAGATACACACACACACACACACACACACACACACACACACACACACACACACACACACACACGAAATAATAAAACATTTTAAAAAGGAGTGCAATACTATTGCCCAGGACACTTCACAGAAATAAATCTTCTTACCCAGATAATCACCAAACTGAACATTGACAAGTTATTTTTCACTGAGTAAAACAAGGGCAACTCCAACTGCAAACCCTAGTAATTTAACACACTTGCCTAGTTACAAAAGCCTGAGTGTGATGTACAGTACTACCCCTGTCCCTGAAAAGGCATTTTACAAAAAATTTTTTAAATTCCAAAAATCCACACCCTTACAAAAACTGAATAGAAAAGATAAAAACCACAAAAACTACTGGAGATATGAGAATAATCTACAAGAGGAAGAACATCCCATGTTCTAAAGAGAACTATGCAAGTCTGCACTGAGCATCTTGCTGGAATGTTTTCTTAAATTGCATGTGGTGCTCAGTCACTGTATTTCATCTAAGTTTAAGATCAGCAGTGTTTCTTTTTTTTTCAATTCAGAAGTCAGTTTTAACTTCTTACTTCCATAGTCCATTCTGAAAATAGTTTACATAACATTTAAAAATCGCATTAGAGATACTTATCTTACCAAAACAAAAGACCATTCTTAATTTTGTACTCAAAGGTCAATGATCTAATTTACTTTCTTTCTTCTCTCTACCATCTTTGTCTGTAGTGGTAGGGACTCAAATCCAGGACCATTTTTTATAGGCTAGGCAAGAATTCTCCTACTGAGCAACAAACACAGCCAGATTTTAAACATGAACAGGGTTTACTGCCAAAGTAATCTTTAGAGAATCTAGAAGTGTTACAGTATGGAAATATCAAACATAAATGACTACTTCAGTTGGAGTAATAACGTCACTCCTTAAAAGGCAGTGTTAGAGCACCCTCTGCTGTCTAATCAAATCATTCCAATGTCTTAAGAGTTTCAGCTGGATTAACACTTCTGTTTCTCAGATAACTTTTAAGAGTTAGCAATACAATACACTAAGAGCAGGACCCCATGATAAAGTACTTGTTGCCTACAAGAGACTGTGTCTTAGGAGCTATCTGAGCATCAATAACATTTTTCCTTTTTGAGACAGGGTCTCTCTACAGAGCTCTAGCTATCCTGGAACTCACCATGTAAACCAGGCTGCCCCCAAACTCAGAGGGACCCACCTTCCTCTGCCTCCTGAATGCTGGGATTAAAGGTGTACAACACCATGCTGGGCTTGTATTGATAACTCATTGGGCATTCTGTGTGTCTACCACTTCCCTTAAATACCTTTTTATTATAATCTGGGCAAATTAAAATAAGCAACTAGGAAATTCAAGAACAGAATAGGGGTAAATATTAAGTAGAATATCAGCAGTTACGGCACAAAAGGCCATGAACTGAAGCTCTCAATGCCCTAGCCCTGCCAAGCTTTCTGGAACGTACCTGTTATCATAACAGTGGAAAGGTCACAGGAGAAAACAGTCATGATTTGACACAGCCCAGAATACAGATTGAGCCTCCCACTGGCCTGGACTACAGAGAAAGACCTGCCGGAAGGGTGGGGGTTGGGATGGGGGACCTTCCAGAGGGCTGAGAAAGAAGTTTAATGGAAGAGCAGTTGCCTAGAAAGCCCAAGACGAGAGTGCTCAACCCCCAATGATATGTGTGGGAGGGTGGGGTAGGGGGAGGAGCTTTCTTAAAGGATAAATACCAAATGTAGGAAGATGGTGTATTTAAGACAAATCACTCATCTGCAGTAAAGAAGAAACTGGTCCAAACATTATTGATGTCGTATCTAGTAGGTACATCTTAATAACATATTAACCTTAAAGAATATAAGCTAAGTCCCAGAAGTTCAATCCTTCCAAGTTAAGTTGTCCTCAGATTTAAGTCAGCTGCACAATTAGGTTATTTACAACTAAGTAGTTCCCTTTTATTTCTGAAATCTCTTTTTTTCTTCCTCAAAACTTTTTACCTACCTACCTACCTACCTACCTACCTACCTACCTACCTACCTACCTACCTACCTCTATCTATCTATCTATCTATCTATCTATCTATCTATCTATCTATCTATCTATCTATCTATCTATCTATCTAATCTGATGTATGAGTGCTCTAGCTGCATGTACAACTTTATGCCAGAAGAGGGCATCAGATCTCACTATAGATGATTTTGAGCCACCATGTGGGTGCTGGCAATTGAACTCAGGACCTCTGGAAGAACAGCCAGTGCTGTGGGCTACCATGCTTGACTTCACTTCTTTCTTTGTAGAACTTTTGACAACCATTCCAGGGCACTACACTTTCTTAAAGCTAGCATCTACTTACTGTTTAACCACGAAGAAAAAGTCACTCACCATTTCAGGGGTGTGCCTTCATATTCAAACCATATTTCACTGACGTCTTCTTGTCTCATAGCCTTCTGAAAGTGCTTTTTCACTTTATCAGTTACCAACGTCAGATAACTGACTCTTGGCAAAAGCAACTGAAATGAAAATTTGTAAAGCCGTACTTACTCACTCATTATTGTTCCAAACTTAAGATATATTAAGCCTGATAATTTTAAGGAAAAGAGTTGTTATCTGCATTATTTTGACTACCTCAATCCAAATCCATCTTGCTTTGTATAGAAAATTAAAGGCTAGAGTTAAAAATAGTAAATATTTCTAACTGGGTTACAGCTTCTAAGTAGAGCTTAGGGCATATATGCTTATAACTAATACAAATCTACAATTTTTCTTTACCACTTTACATATTATATAACTACATGTCATACTAATTGAGATATTAAGTAGGTCTATCAAATTTGTCTTAAATAATAAATGATTCACATTAGTATTATCACCCCTTTACACAGAACTTAATGTTTAAAATATGAAATTATATTTATAATACTTTAATAAAGACAAAGATACACTAGACTTTAAAAAATTACATAGCCAATAAACATGGTACACTGAAGGACATAAAAAATCAAAAAGGTACAGTAAACTAACCATTTGTGTGAGGGTTGGCTTTAACTGTCAACTCGACACAATCTAGACTCACTTGGCAGCAAAGTCTCAATGTGGAATTGTCTACATAGAGCTGGCCTGTGGGGAAGGGTATGGGTAATTCTTGCCCCGACTGTGTGAATCAGTGTGGGACAACCCAGCTCCCCATGGCAGACACCATTCCCTGGGTTTAGGCTCTGGACTGTCTAAGAGAGGGGAAGGTGAGGTGAGAGTAAGCATGCAAGCCTTTATTTGTCTGTTCTTGACTGTGGATGTGGTGTATCGAGATACTTCAACTTCCTGACACCTTGATTTCCCACCAACAGTGAACTGTAACCCGGAATTAAAGAATAATTGTGAATTATTTATTTAAAATTAAACCCTTTCTCCTCTAAGTTGCTTTTGTCAGGGTATTTTATTTCACCAAAGGAAAATTAGAATTTTGGACAGGCGGTGGTGGTGCACACCTTTAGTCCCAGCATTCAGGAGGCAGAGACAGGTGGATCTTTATGGTGATATTTTATTTGTACTGAAATGTGATTTTATTTGTATGTTAATAAATAAAGTTCCCTGGGGGTCAGAGCTAATTGCAAGCCATAGCAGAAGCTGGGCGGTGGTGGCGCACGCCTTTAATCCCAGCACTTGGGAGGCAGAGCTAAGTGGATCTCTGTGAGTTCGAGGATACAGCCAGCATGGAGACAAACTCCTTTAATCTCAATACCAACCACAGAAGACCTTGAGGTCTGTATAGACAGGCAGTGATGAGGAGGTCATGTGGTTGGGTTTACAACCAATGAGAAGGCAGAAAAGAAAGTCAGTAAAAGGACAGACACACAGGAAGTAGGCCTCTTTTCGGAGGGGAAGGACAACAGCGGCAGCAAAGGGTAAGAAAGGCGGTTTTAAGTCTCAGCTCTCAGCTACTGCTCTGACCTCTTGGGCTTTTAACTCTGCAATTGGCTCTGTGTTTCTTATTTAATAAGACTGTTCATCTACAGATCTCTGAGTTTGAGGCCAGCCAGGTCTACACAGCAAGATCAAGGATAGTCAAGACTATACATAGAGAAACCCTGTCTCAAAAATAGAGGGGGTGGATTTCAATTTAAGATGACTGTTCACTACTACACAGTAAGAGTTTATTCTGCAGAAGACAGTAACTAACCTACAGAGACGGCAGAAGGCAGACAGACGCCAGCCGGAGCGCAAGGGCCTCTGCTCCTGACTCTGGAGAGCACACACTATCATCTAAGGCTCACGCTGGCTCAACCACTCACCAAAGGGCCAGGTATGGCAGCACTTGGGAGGCAGAGGCAGGAGAATCTCTTTGAGTTCAAAGCCAGCTTGAGGCTTTACAGTGAAATCTTATCTCCAAGGAAATAAAGAGAAAAAGAAAAGATAAGGAGAAAGAAAGAGAAAGAAGAAAAGCATCTGGTGTGGGGCTCAGGCCTACCACTTGGGAAGTAAAGGCGACCAGGAAGCTACATGAATCATCACCCTCTGCTACACAGCATGTTCTAGGCCAACTAGGTTACATGAGACCTTGTGTCTTTTTAAAGGATTTTTTTCTCAAGGAGCAGAGAATGGCTCAGTGGTTAAGCGTGCTTTATTGCCCTTGTAGAGGACCTGGGTTTGGTTCCCAACACCCACATGGTGGCTGACAACTGCCTGTAACTCCAGTTTCAGAGTAGAGACAACATTTTCTGACCTCCAAGGTCTCCTGCACACAAGTGGTGCACATACATACACTCAGGCACACAAAATAAAATGAAATAAAAATTTAGAAAAAGAACTCCAGCACTGGGCATAGTGTCGAAGAATATATACATCTTTATTCCCAGCACTAGGGAGGCCAAAGCAAAACATTACAAATTCAAAACCTGTAATACAATCCTTCACACAGTCACTAACTCTTTTTATTTGTATTTACATGTATGTGGTGTGTCATTTGTATGCAGGTGTCCAAAATCTAGTAGAAGAGGGTGTGGAATCCCTGCGAGATGGAGTCATAGATGGTTGTGACCGATCTTACATGTGTGCTAGAAATGGAAGTGAGGTCCTCTGGAAGAGCAGCAAGCACTCCTAACTGCTGACTCATCTTACCGACACATTGACTGACTGGTGTGTGTGTGTGTGTGTGTGTGTGTGTGTGTGTGTGTGTGTGTGTGTGTGTGAGATACGTGTGTGGGCATGCACGTATAACTGCGGTATGTGTGTGGGCATATGCTTTTGTCTGCAGTGTGTGTATTTGTGGTGTGTCTGTGTCTGTGGAGGGGTGTCTGTGATGTATGTGTGTGTGTGTATGCTTTTTTTTTCCCACTTGGGTATTTGGGAGCTGGGGATCAAATCTAGGGCCATTCCACTAAATGCTAAGAAGATAACCTACCACTCTGCTACACTCTAAGCCCCAATACTTTATTAAACATGCCAAGTTATAACATATTCTGACCACATATGTTATTAGGTCATATATAACATTAAATCCAGTTTCTATGTGGGTCCTGAAGAGCCAGACTCAAGCTTCACACTTGCCTGCTAAGCACTTGACCACTCGTGATCACCCCCGTTTAATTTTTCCCACAGCATGGAACAGTTGCATACAAAATACTGAGTGACAGCTTTCAGGTTCTAACAACCTTATATGCCATAAAGTTAAAGGCCTCGTTTGCGACCACAGTACACTCACATAGTATGGTTCTGCCTCCCTCTCAGTTATCTCATCCTGATACAGCGTAAAGCAAGTTGGAATTCGTCCAAACCACACATCTCGAAGCACATCTTTGTCATCTGTCATTCTTCCAGTGGGTAAAGCAGTACATATATGCTAAGTTCTTTCTTCAACCAAAGCCAAACTGGAAACAAAACAAATAGCATTAGTCAGATTCTTACAAGAGTTAATCAAAGATTTCATAGACAGAAAATGAACTCCAAAACATTTCACTTAAAGAAAAGGTGGAGTGGAGGTGGTACACCTTTAATCCCAGCACTCAGGAGGCCAGCCTGGTCTCCAGGACAGAAAGAAGAAAAAAAAAAAAGGATAAATGCCAAGAGTGTCAGTATATGCCTGTAATTTCTAGAGAGCTGAGGAAGAAGAGTTTGAATCAAGTTTGAGCTATTCAGTAAGACATAATCTCAATGTGTGTGTGTGTGCAATATTACACATTCAAGTAATATGTAATGAAAGTCACATCAAAATAGAAACTATACTGTTACCCTTTCAAGCCCAGTAGTCTTATCACTCACCTTAAAGAGAGCCCTGTACCTATGCCCTATAATCTTAATCCAATTTCAAAAGATCATTAACACAGTTACACTTGCCCCATCCAATATATTGACCTCTCCTACCCCTCATATTATTATTCTTCCTGGAAAGAAAGCCCAAACATTTTTGTAGAGCTCAGCTGGTGGCATGAATAATCAGACACTGGGGGTGGTCATGCACGCCTGTGAGCCTCACGAGGTCAGTCTGGGCCACACTAGCCCGTCTGGAAAACAAAAAACCTTCAGGAAGCCTATTCCCCTTTCTAAATTTCATCGGATCCATAACTTGACCCCACCAATATCTCTAGTCATAATTATTTTACTCCTTTTTATGACCTGGAACATCTAGCTGCTGGGCTTCCACCCCCACAGCCGAGCATGCTGGTTTTTCTCCAAGTCTTACCCACTCTGTCATGTGAACTAACAGTCCTCTGTCCCAGTGAAATACTTCTCCATAAGCTTGCACTAACCCTGCACATGAGGAAAGTTTCAGTATCAGGGAAGGACAATTCCCATGATCTCTGTGATAGCCCAGCCTCTTCCGGTGCTCATATTCTATGCCACCTTCGTAAATGCTGAGATACATACTGCTGATAATTATTAGAGTAACCCAAGAAGTGCTACCTGGATATAAGGTTCAATATATTACCAAAATAATATTATACCTTTGCCCCATCTTCATGGGCAGTTAATTCATAACTTAGTATAATATATAATGAAAAATCCTAAATAATTGTATGGTACCCCCCAAAATTATGAGTCTAGGCAGATATCAATTTAAAATACTTTTCAGATTTACTATTTTATGTTTATGAATATTTTGTCTACAAGTATGTGTGTGTAGGTGCTGTGGATGATTGATTGATAAATAAAACACTGATTGGCCAGTAGCCAGGCAGGAAATATAGGCGGGACTAGCAGAGAGGAGAACTGAGAGAACAGGAAGGCTGAGTCAGAGAGACGCTGCCAGCCACTACCATGAGAAGACGTTAAGATACTGGTAATCCACGAGCCATGTGGCAACTTATAGATGAATAGAAATGGGTTAATTTAAGATATAAGAACTAGATAACAAGAAGCCTGCTGCGGCCAAACAGTTTGTAAGTAACATAAGTCTCTGTGTGTTTACTTGGTTGGGTCTGAGCAGCTGTGGGACTGGCAGGTAAGAGAGATTTGTCTTGACTGTGGGCCAGGCAGGTCCAGGAAAGTTCCAGCTACATGTACCACCTATATTCCCAGTGCCCTTAGAGTCTAAAAGAAGATGTCAGATCCCCTGAAATTGTAGTTACAAATAGTTGTGAGCCACAATGTGAGTGCTAAGAATTGAACCCAGGTCCTCTGCAAAAGTAAGTG
This sequence comes from Peromyscus maniculatus bairdii, assembly GCF_049852395.1. NCBI lineage: Eukaryota > Metazoa > Chordata > Mammalia > Rodentia > Cricetidae > Peromyscus > Peromyscus maniculatus. Next base: position 9,366,749 of record NC_134867.1, read on the forward strand.
TTCCTATCACTGAGCTGTCTCTCCAGCCACAATATCAATTATTAACACTAAGGCACATCAAGAAGGTTGTTTTCATCCTTCTGTTCCCCACTAGTGCCAAATACATTGGGACTGTCAACAACTATGTTGAAAACTTAAATGTCAATCAGATGCAGGTCACCCTCACATAGCAAGCACACTGCAAAAGGTGGGAAAAGATCAGTCTAACATCAAACTATCAGCACTAGTCAACTCAGAATAAGGACTCTGGTACTTAGTAGTGCCTTGACTTTTATTAAATAGATACCAGTGTTTTAAGCAAGTAATATACATATGCAAATTTCCCTCAGTACCACAGTGAGACTTCAAATCCAAGCATGCTTGAATTCTACACTCGTAAGAAAAATTTCTGAATGTACAGATCACTCAAACGAACTTGCTGAAAATAGGAAGCTCCTCACCACTTCCTGACTAGACCAAGAGCCTGATCTTCAGAATCAATGTCCAGGCTGCAGAGATGGCTCAGCAGTTCAGAGTGCCTACTGCTCTTCCTGAAGACCTGAGCTCACTTTCCAGCATCCAGACTGGGTTCTTCACAAGCACCTGTAAGTCCAGTTTCAGAGATCCAATCCCCTGTCCTGGCCTCTTTCAGCACCCACAAGTGTTGAGTGAGTTATAAATTCACACAGGCACACAGTGGAACACATAAACACTAAAAACCTAAGTAAAATAAATGTTAAAAAGCAAAATAAATTTTAAGTAAATAAAATTACATAAATTTAGTCGGTTATGAACTGGTTAGCTGGCCCGGTGGGTAGAGGCACTGCAGAGCCTAGTAACTTAGATTACTGGGTGGAAGTAGAGAACTGACTCTACAGGCTGTCCTGACTTCCACATGCATACATGGCACATATGTACACACATGCACACACTAAGTAAATGAATATTAAAGAAATTTAGACACAACAGTGTATTCTCAGAGAAAGAAATTAGGAAACATATTCCATTCAAAATAACTCCCCAAAAGTTAAGTGTTTAGGAATATACCTAACTGAAGAGGTAAAAGACTTCAATGAAAAATTTAAGATCCTGAAAAAGGAGATCACAGAAGATACTATATGATGCAAGACAATCCATGCTCCTGGGTGGCAGAATTAACACTGTAAAATATTATATTGCTAAAATTAGTTCACAGATTTACCTGTCAAAATTCCATTTTCATAGTGCACAAGAAACAATACAAGAATTCATATGGTAACAAAAGATTGCAAATAGCCAAGGCAACCCTAAGGAGTCACAACACAATACTGGACCTCAAGTTATACTATAGGGCTATATAAAGACAGCCAGGTACGGGCAGGAGGACAGACAAGAAGACCAACGAAACAGAACCGAGGACCCAGAAATAAAATGGCAAAGTTATGCCCCCCCCTTAGTTTTTGAAAAAGTAGGCAAAGACATGCATTGGGAAAAAAGACGGCCTACCCAGCAAACTTAGCAATTCCCCTAGCTCTGCCTCCAGAGTGTTTAGGGCAGGCACCACCATGTCCAAAGAAGCATGGGCTTTAACATCTTGTAATCCTGCCAGCCATGTTTAAGAACATTCTACAGTAGGTACACAAACCAATAAATAAATAAAAGCTCATATCCTATTTGCAATTCTTCCTTTGTGTTTTTAGTTTTGGAGATAGGGTTTCAAACTACAGCCCAGACAGACTCCAACTCTCCATCTCTCTGAAGCTTGTGGTACTGTTCAATATATACATGTATTTGAACTTCAGGGGAAGAAGGCAACTGAGACAAGGCAGCTCGGGTCAGTAGAGCACGGCATTGTGAACATACATTTTGTAAACCAAACTGCCACACAGATTAGTGGAATGTAAGCAAGGCTACTTACTACTTCAAAATTTGCATTCAACATCAATAAATGTTCGTCTAGGGGCTGTGAGAAGGTTCAGTAGTTGAAACCACTGCCTCTTCCAGAGGACCCAGGTTCAGTTCTGGCATCCATATCAGGCAGATCATTAATTATCTGCAATTCCAGCTCCAAGAGATCTGACACCTCTGACCTCCACAGACACTGGAACACAGGTACACATACCCACATGCAAACATACACATGCTAATAATAAAAGGGAAAAGGTTCACTTATAATGAATTTTATGTCTCTGGTCTAGTAAATATACTTAAAGGGTATAAGCAAAATTGGTGATGACATTTTCTACTGACCTTAAGTTATTTAACATGTCTGTTTTCTCACTCGTAAAATAGAAAACAGCACAACCACATTAGCCATGAGCAAATTAATATATACAGCACACACCTGTGATTTCAGCATGTGGGGAATGAGGAGGAGGACACGTTTCAAGTCAGTCTGGGCTACATCAAAAACTATTCCTCAAAAGCAAGGGGTGGGGGGGGAGCAGAAGGGACTAGGGATGTGGCTGAGTGATGAGACACCTGATTAGTATTCATGAGGACACTGATTGAAGAACTAAGACTAATCAAAATCATTATAGAAACAAACAGGAATTACAACAAAGAAGAGGAACTTCTAAAAACTGCCTCAAACACACTGCTAAAATGATATTCAATACTGTCAAGCTAAGGAGATGGCTCAGCAGTTAGGGGCACATACTGCTCTTCTAGAGGACCTAAGTTCAAGTCCCAGAACCAACATCAAGTGTCTGACAACTGCCTGTAACTCCAGCCCAGGGATCTGTCACTTCTGGCCTTGGGTACCTGTACTCATACACACATACATATAAAAGATAATAAAATGTTCTAATGAAAACATTAAATATAGTCAATAAATCCCGATCCTTTGATAGGCCAAGCTATGTGGTGTATACTAGGTGAATACAAAAAACAGTTGTTAAAACCTTAGTCATTGGCAGGGCAGGGAGGCACAAGCCTTTAATCCCAGCACTCCAGAGACAGCCTGGTCTACAGCATGAGTTCCAGGACAGCCAGGACTACAGAGAAACCTTGGCTCAAAAAACAAAACATCAATGATAACAATAACAATAAAACCCCCAACAATACCCCCCCCCCCAAAAAAAAGAACAACAACAAAACCCCTTAGTCATTAGCAGGGTATAGTGGCACACATCTTTAATCCCAGCAATTGGGAAGGAAAGGCAGGCAGATCTCTGAGTTCCAGGCCAGCCTGGTCTTCAGAGAGTGTTCTAGGACAGACAAGGTTATGTAGAGAGACTCTGTCTCATAAAAACAAAAAGGAAAACAAAACAAAAACACTACTCACTGTCTCCAGTCCTACTGAATGTGTCAGGCTCTCTAATGTCACTTCCACACCTTTGCGTACCCTGGTGTGCCCTCTGCGTACCCTGGTGTGCCCTCACTGTAAAGCAGCACTCCTACTTTGCCTTCCAGCTTGGCATGTCATTCAGGACCCAGTTCTCTCCTCGGTGTGACTGGGACAAATCATCCCTTTTCTCCCACGGATGCACCTTTACTTCTCCTCCACAGATTGGACAAGCTTGCATTAAAGGTGTTTATCTGTAGAGGTCACCTTCAGTAGACAGTAATACATTTCCTTGGGGAAAAGGATTGAATTTCAAACACGATTTTACTTCTGTCATTTGGAACATTGTCTGGAACATAGTAGGTACCCACAGATATTGCCTGGATATTTTCAGGTATTTTTGAAAGGGTACATAAGCCCCCAGAAAGAATCAGGATGGGCTGAAACAGGGTCTCTGCTGCCCCAGTGGGGTGGGGGAACACTTAAACTCACTATGTAGCATAGGCTTGACTTGAATCTCTGATCCTCCTGCATCTTTCCCAAGTGTGAGGATTACAAACATGCATCACTCAGCCTCAGACAACAGTTTGAATACTACAGATTTTATATCACCTCACCCTGGATATACGTGAGCCTACAGTTCTCATTTTATAATATAAATGATCAATCTGGGAGGGAAAGGTTGAATTATTTTCTAAAATACTGTGGCTAAAAAAGAACTGAGTCAATACCCAGAAGCCACACTCAAGATTTCCTAATCTCATTCTTTCCATTTTATTGCAGTTTGCCAACATGCCCTCCAACCCAAACACTCTCTGTGCATGGTAAATATATTCCATTAAATGTCATCTTGTAAGAGCTTTTCTTAACCTTTGAGAATTTCATACATGCTTATAGTTCCTTTTGATGAAACCCACCCCCCTTCACCTCCCCACAATTACTTCCCCACTGTGTGCTCCTTTTCTTCCCCGAGACAAGGTTTATCTATAGAACAGTCCTGCCTGTCTTGGAACTCGTTATGTAGCCCAGGCTGGCCTCGAACTCACAGAGATCTGCCTGTCTCTGCCTCCCGAGTGCTGGGATTGAAGGAGAGCTCTTTTTCAGAGTCCACCTATGTGTACACAGATGTAGGACAATCCAGTGGGCATGAGCAGCCTCTCCGGACAGCTTTATTCCTGAGGAGAACTGACTGTCACTCTCCCAGCAGCCATAGCTCCTCAGATGCAGGAATGTCCTGAGCCCCTTTTCCACCCGGTGCTGGGGTGTTGGCTGGCTCTTGTGCAGGTCTTGTGCATATAGTCACAGCAGCTGGAAAGCCACGCATACAAAGGTTCTGCTGGGTCCAGCAAAGACTGTTTTGCTGCAGAAGTCAACTACCTCTGGCTGTATAGGAGCTTTTGTAAGGAGGAAGAGGAGTTAAATATTAGTGGATCTGTAGTATTCAAAGAATTCTAAAATATTAAGAACTGTGTAGTTGAGAAAAGGCTGTTGGTAAAGTGCTTGCTGGGAAAGGGTAAGGACCCAAGTTCAGATGCCCAGTCAGGTGTGGTTCACCTATAACCCCAGTGCTGCAGGGATGGAGACACATCAGCTAGACTACCTCAAAAGACAAGGGAGAGAGCAGCTAAGACTCCCTATAGCTACTCCTAACCTCTACACACACATGTGCATGCAAACACACACACAAGAAATAAGGAAATATAAAAATAAATATATGTGGGACTTAAAGGATGGGCAAAGAATGGACAGGGAGAAGAAAAGCTCATCCTTTACAACTACAGTGGGTCCTGTCCCCTCAGAAAGAATTGAAGTTGAAAATATCACAAAGGAAGCTGGGTGTGGTGGTGAATGCCTGTGATCCCAGTGCTTGGGAGATAAAGGCAGGAGATCTGGGGATTCACAGCTGGCTTTGGCTATCTACCAAGTTCAAAGCCAGTTTGAGCTACGTGAGACCCTGTCTCAAAAATCCAAAAGTAAATAATGTAAGTTAAAAGTGGATTTAATATCTGATTCATATCACAGCTGAGACACACAGCAAAGGTAGAGCAGGCTATTTATCATTGTGGACCTGCATAACCTACTGTAGCTGCCAGACACAAGAAAAAAACATCTTAACAAACATCACTAGCTGGCTTGAAGGTCAGCATTCCAAACAGCAAGTATGGGGTAAAGTATAGCAGCAGAATGCTTGTACAGCATGGATGAGGTCCTGGGTTCAATACCCAGCACTGAAGAAAAGAGGGAGGGAGAAGGGGAAATCACTTTATTTGCCAGGAACAGTGAGATACAATAAGCTCACTTCTTCAGAGGCTGAGTCAGAAAGATCCTAAGTTTGAGGTCAACCCAGGCTACTGTGTTGGTTTTTGTCAACTAGACCTATCTGGAAAGACGGAATCTTAATTTAGAGAATGTCTCCATAAGACTGGCCTATAGGCAAGTCTATAGGGCATTTTCTTGATTTAATGATTGACATGGAAGGACCCATTTTACTTAGGACAGGCAGTGCCACACCTGGGCAGATGTGTCTGAGTGATATAAGAAAGCAGGCTGAGCAAGCAAAGGAGTAAGCCAGGAAGCACCATTCCTCCAAGGCCTCTGGCTTCAGTTCCTGACTCCAGGTTCCTACCATGACTTCCCTTCAAGATAGACTACGATTTCAGGACACAGGGCTGAAATACCTCATTTCCTCCTTGAGTTGCTTTTAGTCACAGTGTTTTATCACAACAATAGGATGAAGCTAAAGATGCCCTACAAACAAGAGAAAAAGACCAGCCTGGGATACATGGCAAGACCCTATTTCAAAAAGACAAAAACATTTCAGGTGGTTGCTAACTATGCCTTGTTTCTGCTTATCACAGACTCATCACAAGCTGAAATCACCTCTGATGAGCCACACTAGGGACTGTGTAGATTCCAAACAGAAGACAACACATCAATAAAGTTGAGGATGCAGAAACAAGTGAAACATTGTAGTAAACTTCTGCCTGGGATAATCTGAGATAGTTAACATTGGAAGGGCTTCAGTATCACATATGTCCCCAGTCAGGCACTTCAAAAGCCCTAATCCTCTTTTCCTGTGGAATGAAATTAATACTTAAGTGACAAGGTTGTGCCAGAGGGAAAACCTAGAAGGTATCTGATACAGTGACAGACCTGTGGTAAATGCTAGGGAATGCAAGCATCTCCTTTACTGTCAAACCTGTGCAAGCTCATGAAGCATGTCACATGAAAAGCAGGGAGGTATCAATTCCATCCAGCAGCCCTAGAGAACCTGTGAAGTTTGAGAAAGGTGAAATGGGACAAGAATCTCAGAGCTGTGCACAGAGGGCAAGCCTGGAGGTAAAGAGATTAACTGGGCGGCAATTTAGCAACTGAAGCATAAAGACATGAGTGCTTGGACCTAGAATGTTTGTAGTGGGCTGATAGGAGACAGACATATACCTTCCTAAGGAAGAATAACCATGGGGAAAAATGACTGAGGAATAAAAAATAAGGGCAGGGAACATTTAAATGCTGACAGCAGGCAATACAGGTAGATAAGGGATTCAGATCACAGAAGTGATTTTGAACCTGGACTTCCACCCAAACCCCCTGCTCTCTGAATCTTCCATCTGTACAGTGAAAGTAACTGAAGTATTTACAGGATAGATGCTGGTATAGGTGTTTATCATGTTCAGCAACTTGGTGACCAGTCTACGTACCTAATAAGTATTTTCTTCATGTTCCTATGGCCACTCTGCTGAACACACCCTCCTTGGGCTAAGAATTCTCTCTAAAACAACTTCTAATCATTTTAAAGGTTAGCTTAATATCTGCTCTTTGGGAAGCATTCCCCCAAAACATCTCCAGCCTAATTACTTCAGTACCTCATACAAGGACGCATTTCAATCTTCAGTTATGTGTCTTGCCTCTTTCTACACTGAACTGTGAGTTCCTTGGCAGAAAAGACAAGAATTAAATCCTGTCTACCTTCTTATCCCCAATTAGCATAATGAACACATGTGAAATTTGGCAAATTTTGTTAAATGAGGAGGGAAACAAATGGACCTAGCTACTTAAGAAGGTCTTCCAGTAGGTGGTTGTGGTGGTGCAGCCTTTAATACCAGTGTTGGGGGAGGAGGCAGAGGCAGCCAGACCTCTGTGTTAGGGGCCAGTCTGGTCTACATACCGAGTTCCAGGATAGGCAGGGGTACAAAATCAGACGGTCTCAATAAAACCAAAACAAGAAAAAAGGAACTCTTCCATTTAAGTGCTTCTCTAAATTTAAAATTTTTTGTTTTGTTTTGTTTTGTTTTGTGTTTTGAAGACAGGGTTTCTCTGTGTAACAGCACTTGCTGGGATTAAGGTGTGCATATGCTAAGTCACTGTCAATCCAATTTTGAAGATACAAAAATCCCAAGGTATGATGAAAACTTCTAGAAGTAATCCATTTCCTTCATTTTGTTTGTTTGGTTGGTTTTTTGTTTTGTTTTGTTTTTAGATTTAAAAAAAATACTTCATTTTATAGGCTGTTAAGACAGCTCATCAGGTAGAAGTATTCACAGCCAAGCCTGATTATTGTAATCCATTTCCTTTATTTTGTTTGTTTGGTTGGTTTTTTGTTTTGTTTTGTTTTTAGATTTTAAAAAAAATACTTTATTTTATAGGCTGTTAAGACAGCTCATCAGGTAGAGGTATTCACAACCAAGCCTGATTATTTGAGCTCAATTCCTGAGACCCACATGGAGGGAGGAGAGAACCTACTCTGGACTACTGTCATGTGAATGTGTGCACCTATACAGAAACATATACAAAGACATGCATAGACACAATAAATGGAGGCCAGAAGAAGTCATCAGATCCCTCAGATCTGGGTTATAGGCATTTGTTATATGGGTGCTGGGATCAGAACTCTGGCCTTTATGATTATGCAGCAAGTGTTCCTATGAGCCATCTCTCCAGCTCTACACAGAATGTGGGGGACAGAAACTGTTGACTATTCTATTTCTACAGAGTCCAGTGCTTGAGACACAGTCCCCAATCAACATGTTAATCAATTAGTCACTTAGCAAATACACAGCAAGATACACAATCAATAGTTTAACACAACCTACCAGGAAAGGCTAACCCACTATTACTTGGAGCTATTTTTGCTGACAAAGTCCCAATTATGTAGAAATTATTTAAAATATAAAATATTTACCAGAATAAGTTTATGAACAATGGAAAATAATATATGCTGTTGAGGTCTGGCAATGCAAGCCTATAATCCCAAGTATTGCAGGAAGAGCACAAGTTCCAACCTTGCCTAGGCTATAAGGCCAGCCTGAGCAACTTGGCTGGGACCTATCTCAAAATAAAAATTAAGAAGAGGGCAAGGGATATATCTCAGTGGTAGAGTATAACAAGGCCTCAGACCTTAGCAGGCTCCGAGACTTAGCACAACTGACTCCATGATGGAAGTACCATTCAGGCTGTCAAACTCAGCATGTAGACAGCACCACTTGCCAAAATAATCAATCCATCGAAGTCCACAGTTATGAGAAAGTCTCTAAACTTATTAACCTTGCTTTTAGGCTTCTCTAGTTCCCCTTCTACCTAACTGTTCTTATTGACTGAAGTATTTCAACCCAGGTCATGGTTTTTGTGCTTAAAAATTCACCCTAAAAAAGGCTCCGACCTTTCAGGGATCCTGAACACCTAGTGTCGTCATCAGCCGGCTAATGAAGACTTTCTGTTAGCTTAAACCCATGTCTAAGCAGTCTTCTCTGGAGAGTATGCCACAAGAGTACTTACTTGGGGAGGATATAAAAGGCCTTGGGTTCTATTACCAAGGCTGAAAAGAATGACAATAACAGACAGCAGCTAGTCTCTCCTGAAATTTACAAATAGCTTCAAACATGAGTCTTAGGTAATGTGTGGTGCCCCTAAATTCCTCCAATCCACTTTCCTGTATCACTCAACCATATCTTCCCCACCAAATTTCCCAATCTCCTTCCTCTTCTTCAGCTCATGACCATGATTTCTAGTTTCCTCTTTAAATTCTGGGGTTTGGTCATTTTAAGATGGCGATTTATTTAACTGTCCAACCCTGGGATGTGGAGAGGTGGTGCTCTTCTATCTCTTGTCTGTGGCTCTCTCCCTCCTAAAGGAAAAGTGCCCCCCCCACCCGGACATCTTTCAAAGGACTTTAAATACCACGTGCACTTCTTACAACTTCAATTTATATTTTCAGCTCAGACTTCTGAACTTGTTTCATAAGTGTTCTACCACACATTGGCATTAACACGTGTGCAACTGAAAATGACCTCAGACCTCCCTTCTCCCCAACAGTCTCCTCCATTACAGTCCTCCATTCTTCCATTGCTCTGCCCACACAACTTACAATCATTCCTAACCATTCTACCTACTCTAGTTTAGAAGCAAACCTATAATCTAATCATTCCCAATCACACCAGACCCAAGTCACTCTGACCTTTATTTCTGCAGTCAACATGGCAATCAGATCATTTCAAAACTCAACTTGGATCAATATGCCCCTGACTCAAACTTACTTCCTTAAAAATAAAAATTAGAGCCAAGTGATGTTGGCAAACACCTTTAATCCCAGACCTTGGGAGGCAGAAGTAGATCTCTGAGTTCAAGGCCAGCCTGCTCTACAGAGCAAGTCCCAGAACAGCTAGGGCTACACAGAGAAACCCCGTACAGGAAGGAAGGAATGAAAGAAGGAGGGAAGAAGGGAGGGAGGGAAGGAAGGAAGAAAATTAGAATCTTTAATCCCAGCCCTCAGAAGCATCTCTGTGAGTTCAAGTCAAGCCCAATCTCCAACCCATGGACTGGAGAGTTCCATGCCATTCAGGGCTACAGATAGAGCCTGTCATAAAAAAAGAAGAAAAGAGCAGGGTCTGGAGAGACAGCTCAGTGGTTAAGAGCACTGGCTGCTCTTGCAGAGGACCTGGGTTTGGGTCCTGGTCCGACACAATGGCTGACAGCCTCTGGTAATTCCAGTTCTATAGGATTCCTTGGTGGGCACCAGGCACAAATATTATGGACATACATATTTATGCATGCAAAACACCCAAACACATTTTTTTTTTAAATTAAAGCTTTTACATAGTCCCACCAGGACCTTGCCTCATCTCTATCCGAGCACTCTTCTTCCCCCTGCTCATTCTTTCCCAATGGAACTAGCTACTGTGCCCCACAGGCCTTTCCATGTGGCCCCTTCATCACTTTTGGCTTCACTCAATTATCTTTTCTGTGGCCACCACTATGACCTCCCATGTACACCAACAACCCTACCCATTCCATTTCATTGGATTTTCCTTTCCCTAGAACTTTTCATCACCTGGAATATACTTTTTCTCCCCTGAGACAGGAGCTCACTGTGCCACCCTGGCTGATCTGGAACTCACTATGTAGACCAGACTAGCATCCTGAGTACTGGAATTAAAGATGAGCACTCCGTGTGGGTGTGGGTGCGTGTCTTCTTTTTGGAGACAGGGTCTCCCTCTGTAGCCCAGGCTGGCCTCCAACTCAAGGCAACATTCCTACCTCAGCTTCCCAAGGATAAGGATAATGAGCTTGGGCCACCACAGCTGGTTTTGTTCTGTTTACAGTTAATTTGGTTTTGTGCTGCTCAGGATAGAATGCAGGGCCTTGTGCATGGTAGGTTGTTTTGGGCTGTGGAGGGGTGGTGTCTGTGTGTCTGAAAGTCGAATGCCCTCCAGGATGGCAGCAAACTCACTGGGTAGCCAAGGCTGCCCTTAAACTCCTGATTCTCCTGCCTCCACCTCCCCAGTGCTGTTATTAAAGTTGTGGGCCACAACACTGGGCCCAAAGTACATTTAAACTTAGTGTAACATTTTCACCTCTCACAACTACTACCATAAGGTCAACATCCTTGTTCTCAAATTCAATTCAAACAATAAGTCTAATGAAATCAGAATATTCCCATCAGACACAAGTATTCAGTATCAAGAACTCAAGAGACTTACCAGGTGAATTCTATTCGGCTTTGGATAGTTAACTGCTCCTGGGATTCTGATTAGTGAAGATATGCTATGCTCCTCAGAAAAATGCTACATAATTCTGGAAAAAAAACCTACAAGCCTCCCAGCTTCTTAGGTCCCTCGAGTTTGAGTATGCTTTGAGAATAAGCCAAAGAAAGTAACTAAATAAATGAAAGTGTTCTACTAACAGAAAATATCTTTGTTAGTATTAAGTACTATTATTAAAGTGATAATAGTACTTAAATAGCCTGAAGTAAATACCACGTTCGAACAGAATCGATATGCACCGACACAATTACGATTTAAACACCTCTCATGAAAAATGCAAGTTATTAACTTGAGTTTCCGGCTCTGTGGTACGTTTCCTACCTTAGTAAGACTCTGACATACTCCAAACGGGAAGACTAGGCTGGTCCAAGGGCTCTGGGGCAGTGTCTAGTCAACACCCCCTCCACATACTGGCACCTCCCCGCCTGCCATCACCCCGGGTGCGCTCCTTCTGCCAGCCGCTTGCCCGCAGCCCTAGCCTGGCCACCCCCCCGGCCCCCCGGCCCCTCACTTCCGCGCCCGGGACACACAGGAGCCCTACCCGAAGTGCCAGCCCTGCTCCGGCTTCCCACAGTGGGGAAGACGCTCTGTCGAGCTTTGCCTGCCTGACTCACACTGTTCTGCAGAGGCGAAGGAGCACAAGTCCCAGAGCCCGCGCAGCCGCACAGAGCGCCGCCACCAGGGTCAGAGCCCAACCCTGCGCGCACTTCCGCCCTCCGAACCAGCGCGATCCTGACCCGCAGTGCCTGGAGCTCACAGCAGTCCCAGTGACCCTCGGCGCTCGGAGATGACGTCACGAGGCCCACGTGGCCCGCTCTCTGCCCTCCGAGGTTGGCCCAGCCCCGCTAGGCCTGAGACGCTTCTGGGCATGCGCAAGCTCAGCAAGCCCCTGACTTCAGAGAACTGAGAAATAAAGGATCCTGAGACGTCGGCTTCCTCCGTAGCAGCGTTTTCCTCTTCCTCACAAAACAGTCTCGTAAAAAGGTTACTTTTTAAGGGTGATTGATGCGGTTTTGTTGGGGTAGAGACAGGATAGGGGTCTCAAACTGTGGCTGCAGCGGGCTTATTAGGTATTTTAGGCTCCTTGGCCTAAGTGCTAGAACTGCAGGCCTGAGCTACCACGCCTGGCTTTCAAGGTAAATCACATCCATTTGCTCAGCAGATCCTCTTCCCTCTTGTAGAACCACAGTAGGCATTAGTGGCTGTATTTAACTCGAGATGGTAAAAGCACTGAACCCTCCCTTACCTCTAAGAGTATCCATCCTACTCTTCCTGCTTAGGAAATAAACAATACACTTACCCCCAAAGAGCACTTCAGCGGGGTCTATACAAAGGTCTTACCAAGAATTTGGAGGTTTTCTTTTCCTTCTCCCCTCACCCCACCACCTTTTGTGACGTTCCCTAAGCCCTGGAGGAGATGATGTCCCTTTTATGGCTGAGTTTACAACAGCCATTTATTCTCACAGCTCTGACCTGATAATTAGTCTCTGCAATAACCACTGTCCATTGCAAAAGAAGGTTCTTGAGCCTAAGCTGGCGTCAGCAGTGATTGTGCACATAAGTATAGTTATTCAGAAAAAAAAAAAGATGATGACCATTTAGCAAAACAAGTAGCTTCCTTACCTATGACCTACCCAATCATGGACTTTTGTCTAGGTTTTTACATTACAAGGTGTGGGTTCCCTTCTGTGTAGTGTACCTCAAGACCAACCAGAAAGCAACTGGTTACCTCCATAACAGACTTGTCACTGTTAACCAGTAGTGTTGCAGGTAGGGTCCACAGCTGATTGAGATTGTTTACAATTCTGTATAGCATCTTCCAGTACTATAAAAGCTAGCCAGCAGAATGGAAACCCCCAGCTCTGTTCTGGCATAATTTCTCTATGTCCTGTGACCAAGGCATTCTATTGTGGTGATATTTTGTGCTCTAACAAATAAGGCTTGCTTGAATATCAAAGGGTGGAGCTAGCCATTAGCTAATCACAGAGGTCTGGAGGTCTGTATAGACATGACTGGGCAGAGAGAGGAAGTGATAAGGCAGAGTGGAGACTGGAGCTCGGCCCCTTTATGGTCTAAGAAGTAGTGGAGTTAAGAGGTGACTTTGGCTAGCTTCCTTACGTCTCTGATCTTTCAACATTTACCCCGATATCTGGCTCCAGGTTTTTATTATCAAGACCAACTAGAATTCGTGCTACATCTGGTGTCCAATTTCTGGGGCACGAATTTCACCAAAAAAAAAAAAAAAAAAAAAAAAAAAAAGCTGCTTGCCTGTGGCTTTGCAGCCAGCGGCACAGTCTGGAGCTGCACTCGGCCAGAGCCACTGCCAAGCTAGCTAGGTTTTGTTGCAGCTCCACAGGCCTGTGGGCTCAATACACAGCACGAGTTAGCCCACTGGCCAGCTCTGCCTTTAGGCAGCTTCCGCTGCATGTGTATCTTCCCCAGGATATCCTGTGTGCATTTTTTCAGACAGTAGGTTCTCTCTTCAAGTGGGTTGTGGGCTTTCCCTGGATCCCCTTCTTATGCTGCTGCCAAAGGAAGTAGTTGCCTTGAAACCTGCTTGGGCTTCTGCTGTTCTACACACAGCAGTCAGCTTCACATTTCACTGTCATCTGAGTTATCATTGTCGGCAGATTTGGTGAGACAACTGGGAATTCTTTTTTTTTTTTTTTTTTTTTTTTTGGTTTTTCGAGACAGGGTTTCTCTGTGTAGCTTTGCGCCTTACCTGGGACTCCCTTGGTAGTCCAGGCTGGCCTCGAACTCACAGAGATCCACCTGGCTCTGCCTCCCGAGTGCTGGGATTAAAGGCGTGTGCCACCACCGCCCGGCAACAACTGGGAATTCTTAAAGGGAGGAATTAGTTAAAAGAAAGTTTTTTCCCCCATATTAAAAAATGGAAAACACTCTTACAGTGGAGGGAGTTAGGTCTCTGTATTGACAGTTTAAAAATGGAATAATTAAATGAGAGGATAATTAATTTAGATGACATTTATGTAATGTCAATTATAAACATCAGTTTTATCATTTTTGTTTTATCACTAAAATTTTTTTAATATGAGTACTAAAACAAGTTTTAGGAAGAACTTATTAAAACAGATCATAGAGATATTCAGCCCCAGACAGAAGAATATAAAGGAGAACCAATCTCAGCATTGCATTAGAAGGTTAGAGAGGAACAACCTAAGATTTTCAAACAACCAACTTTAATTTATCCAGTAACTTCATAGGAATTTCCAAATGATAGATATCCCCAAGGTTGTGTAAACACTGAATGGACTCCTGTGGAATGTTAGATTTAAGGGGACTCAATCGATTTAAGGAGATTCAAGGTTCTCATATGGCATGCACTCACCTTTTGTGAAGCAGATGATAAACTCGTGGTCAACTTGTAAGAGAATTATTGCTCAAGACTGGAGAGACTTGGTTACAGCAGTCTTGGAGCCTAGTCCTCACTTACAGTAGAGGACCTGATGGAAAGATGAGGCTAAGACCATTGAACAAGGAAGTAGGGTTAGAGGAATGGAAATCTCCTAGGACAAACTTCTTGGAGAGGGATTTACAAAGGCAATCTCTTTATGATGACCACACCCTGGCTTTATGATGCACAGCAACCTTGAATGCTTGGGACAGAATTGAAGAAGTAGGAGAGAAAACTGAGTCATTTATGTTGTTCAATTCTTAGATGGTCTTATATAAAAAAAAACCCAGAGCCAGATATTGGGGTGGAAGCTGAAAGATCAAAGAAGCAGAGCAAGCCCCAGCCACCACCTCTTACCTCACCAACTCCACAAATCCTTTGACTGAAATCCTCTGAGTCCTCACCTGAAAGTGTCTCAAATGAACTGCTTTAGTTCCTGTTTCCTCACACCTTATTTACCTTTCTCCATCCTGCTGTCACTTCCTGGGATTAAAGACATATGTGTTTCACAGTACTGGGATTAAAGGTGTGTGCCACCACTGCCTGGCTCTATTTCCAGTGTGGTCTTGAACTCACAGAGATCCAGACCTCTGCCTTCCGAGTGATAGGATTAAAGGTGTATGCCACCACTGTCTGGCCTTTATGTCTAATTAATGGCTGGCTCTGTCCTCTGATCCCTAGGCAAGTTTATTAAGGCACATAATATATCACCACACATTTACTAAAGTTATACAGGGCCCAAAAGAAACCTTCACTGATTTCTTAGAAAGATTGACTTCATCAGCAAATAGAATGATACCAAATTCAGAAGCTTGACAAATAATGATTGAATCTCTGGCTTTTGAGAGCACTAATGCACAATGCAAAAGGATAATTAGGATGTTAAAGGCAAGATCAGCACCCTTAAAGGAATGGATCTATGATAAAAATCAATATTGAATCTCATGACCATGATGATGCTTGGATAGGAGAGGTAATTTCCAGAGGTTTGAAGAAAAACTGAAATGTCAGGTGTTTTAATTATAGTAAACAAGATCACCTAAAAAGGAATTGTAAACAGGGCATTGTGAGAAACAATGTTTTTTTCTGAGAATTATCCAAATAGTGAAAGACCCTAGCCCTTCAGGCTTACACCCCCAAGCCTCAGGAAAAGAGAAACTTCAAGCACCAGGAAATGAGAAACTAAAAATCTAGTTCCAAGGGCAACCTGACTTAGCCATTGTTCAATCTCCCCTGCAACCATATAACAATGTAAAGAGATTTCTGTTAAGAGATGTGCTCAACTGTGACTGGGATAGTTGCAGGTGTTCCAGGAAGGACCACTGTGACCTTTGTGTAAACTCCACTCCTGCCTTGATACCTCCCCATTGAGGTTTCAGGAAGAATGTACCTGTTGACATAACTGTACCCCTTCTGTGATCACTCTGTATCCAGACCATGATCTTATGAAACAAAATTGTATGGGAATTGTAATCTTGTGGGGTTTTCCTTTATAAGCCCTTATGGGGCTGCAGTAAGATGCGACTCTTGCTCTTAGGAGCAGAGTTTGCCCTTCTATATAGAAGCTTAATAAATCCTCCTGCTATTGCATCAGCTGGACTGGAGTCTGGGTTCTTGGGGCACCCACTTGAGACCCTAAACTTTGGGGTCCAACAACAGAACACCCCTCACTTCTGGAGTATGCAGAAGTTGTGGGAAAGGTAGACATTGGACTAATAAATGTAGATCAACAAGGAACAGCCAAGGTAATCCTTTGCCACTAGGAAACACCTTGGGGGGGCTCTCGAAGGCCCCCATGTCAAACTAAGTTCAGTCCTTTCCTGTCACCATGAGGAAAACTCCTTCCCAGAGCAATTAATGAACCTAATGCCTATTGTGAAAAAACATACTGCTCTGGAAGATAGAACAACTATAGAAAAGAGAACAGAAATTCAGGAGAAACTGTAAAGCAAATATTTTGGCAAACTTCTATAAATGAACAAAGACCAAAATTAAAAATATGAATAAATGACAGATGTAACAATAATTGCACCAGAATCTTGGCCTCTTCAGTAGGTAAATGTTCAGCTTTTTTAGGGACTGGATCATTATCTCAGGTAAAACAGAGCAAGAGATGGATTAAATGTATAGGGTCAGAATGACAGAGATGAAAAGTAAAGCCATAAGTGGCTAACATAGCAATGAATTTATGAAGTTGTGATTTCTTCCAGCAATGGAATACTCTGTAACATTCTTCCAATCTCAGAAACAAACCATAAATTAGCATACATTTCTGGGAAAAATATTAGAAAGTATTATAAAGAACAGTCACTCACCATTCAGATTGTACAAGAACAAGGCACAAAAGCTATTGATCTTTCAAAGGCACCAACAGCCCTACCTTTAAACTGACAACACTGTCTGGGTGGAACAATGAATGACCTTTGATATCAGAAAAATTACAGGCCTTAGAACAACTGATATAGGAGCAGCTAAATGCTCAACCTATTGAAGAATAGAGCAAACCTTGGAATTCTCCTGTATTTGTTATTGAAAAGAAATCTAGGAAATGGTGAATGGTAACAGATCTAAGAGCTGTTAATAAGGTGATTCAGCCAATGGGCTCTATACAGCCTGGAATTCCTTTGCTTTCTCTATTACCTAAAGGATGGTCTATTATGGTGATTGATTTAGAACACTGTTTCTTCGCTATACCTTTACAAGAAAAGGACAGAGAAAATTTTTCCTTCATGGTGCCTACTTATAATAATTCTCAGCCTGTAATGAGATATCAATGGAAAGTTCTCACATAGGGGATGTTAAATAGCCCCACCCTGTGCCAATATTTTATAGGACAGCGGTTGGAAATGATATATAAGCAGTTACCTCAATCTATAGTTTACCATTATATAGACTAGATTTTACTAGCTGATTCAACTGTAGATACTTTAGAAAGAATGTTTGAAGAAGTAAACAGAATTTTTCCTTGTCAGGGATTACAAATTGCTCCTGAAAAAATACAAAGAGGAGATTCTATTAGTTATTTAGGGTATAAAATAGGTCTACAAAAAATTTGACCCCAAAAGGTGCAAATTAGGAGAGATCAATTGTGCACTCTTAATGACTCTCAAAATTGCTAGGAGACATTACCCATCAGCAGCCCACTATTGGAGTAACAAATCCAGAACTGAATATTTTGTTCCAAACCTTAAAAGGTGACAAGGTCTTAAACAGTCCAAGAGACTTATCAGATGAAGCTCAGAGAGAATTGGCTTTGGTGGAAAAGAAATTACAGAATGCACATGTGGATCATTTGGATCCAGAGCTTGATTGCATTCTGGCTTTTTTTGACCCTCTATGCATTCTTCTCCAGGAATATTAATGTAGAGGGAAGATATTATCTTAGAATGGACCTTTTCACCACATAAATAGAGTAAAAAATGAAAAAAGTTCTGTGGAAAAGGACTCTGAGTTAATTCTAAAAACATATTGAGACTTCACCAATTAGCAAGTATAGACCCAGCAGATATTGTAGTACCTTTTACTAATGCTGAAATTGACTCATTATGGGCAGAAAATCAACATTGGCAAAGAGCTTGAAGTAATTTTTTGGGAGAAATTAACAACAAATGTCCCCAAAGTAAGAGAATTCAATTCATAAAGAGAACTGACTGGATTCTTCCTCATAGTGTATGAGGAACACCAATTTCTGGAGCCCCTACATTTTATACTGATGCAAAATAATTAGGAGAGGCAGGTTATAAATCAGGAAACTTAAGTAAAGTGGCTCAAAGCCTTTATGATTCTGTCCAAAAGTCAGGATTATATGCTATTCTCATTGTATTAATGGATTTTACAGAACCTCTTAATATAGGTACTGACTCTCAATATGCAGAAAGAGTTGTTTTACATGTTCAAACTGCTGAATTTATTCCTGATGAGTCAGAATTAACTTGTTTATACAATGACAAGAAATAATTAGGAATAGGAACTATCCCTTATATATAACATACAGGTCTGCCAGGCCCTCTAGCGTAAGGTAATGATGAAATTCATCAACTATTGATGGGAAATGTGCTGGAGGCCTCAGAATTTCACAAAAGCACAATGTTGATAGCAAGGGTTTGAAAAAAGATTTTTTCCATCACATGGCAAAAAGCAGAGGAAATGCTCCAGTTGCTGGCCAGAAGGCAGGGCTCCTGCAGGAAGGCTCCCCTTACACTAAGACCCCTCAGGGTACCCTGCAATCTACACGCCCTGCCCCCATACCCATCCACCCAAGACCCCCGCCTCTTCATGAGGCTTGGAAACTAACCCCCAGCTCTACTCAGATCTAGAGGTGAGTGACTCTGTTCATACCCAGGGAGGCCAGCCCTTAGGACCCATCCCTGGGTCCCTGCCATTCCCAGGGAACATCCGCCAATTGGGCCCCAGTTGCCAGTCAGTAGGCAGGGCTCCTGCAGAAAGGCTCCCCATTCACCAAAGCCCTCAGTGGACCCTGCAATCTACATGTCCTGTCCCCATACCCATCCACCCAAGACCCCAGCCTCTTCCTGAGGCGTGGAAACCAACCCTCAGCTCTCATCTGGCCTAGACAGAGAGCTCTCATTGGACAAGGAACTGTCATTGGACCAAGAGTAACCTCAGCAGACAGGGAATCTGCCAGCCCTCATTAGACCAAGAGTGGCTTTCTGAGAAGTAGAATCTACCACCTCTCATTGGACCAAGAGAGGCTTCCTGAAACATAGAATCAGTCAAATCTGACTGGACCAAGAGCACTGATAAGACCAAGAACAGATCCGTTTCTCATAGAATCAACTAGCTTGGGTTGACCCACGAGCAGCTCCCTGAGACACAGAAGCTGCCTGCTCAAATTAGACCAAGATCTAAGATTAGACCCAGAAGGGCCCCATGAGACACAGACATAACAAGCACAGAGTGGACCAACAGGAACTCGCTCAGACATAGACACCTCTTATACATATTGGATGAGGAGATGGGCAGATGTCAAGGCAGAAGTACATATAACAACATAAAGAGCAATACAGCATCACATAAACCTCACCCTCCTCCAACAGCAAGACCTGAACATCACAAGGTAGAAGAAGCAAAAGAAAGCATACTTAAGAATAGCATCATGAAGATGTTAGAGGCCTTTCAAGAAAAAAATGAAAATGAAAATGAAGAAAAGACCAACAAAAAATTGGAAGAAATCAATAAAGAAATTGAGAAAAAGACAAAACCTTGGAAGAAATCTATAAAGAAATAGAGAAAAAAGACAAATAAAAAATTAAAAGAAAGTAATAAATCCCTTAAAGAACACCATGAAAAAGCAATTAAACAGGTGAGGAAAACAGTTCCAGACCTTAAAGATGAAACAGAAACAATGAAGAAGACACAAACAGAGGGAATGCTGGAAATAGAAAACCTGAGGAAATGAACAGGAAACACAGATGCAAGCATAAACAACAGAATATAAGAGATGGAAGAGAGGATCTCTGGTGTAGACGATACAATAGAGGAAATAGATTTGTTAGTCAAAGAAAATATCAAAGCCAAAAGAGTCATAACACAAAATGTCCAAGAAATCTGGGACACCATGATAAGACCAAACCTAAGAATAATAGGGATAGAAGAATGAGAAGAATACCAACTCAAAGGCATAGAAAATACATTCAACAAGATCATAGAAGAAAACTTTCCCAACTTAAAGAAGGAAATACCTATGAAGATACAAGAAGCCTATAGAACACGAAACAGACTAGACCCTGAAAAAAGTCCCCTGGCCACATAATAATTAAACAACTAAACATACAGAATAAAGAAAGAATATTAAGATCAGCAAAGGAAAAAGGCCAAGTGATTTATAAAGGCAAACCCATCAGAATAATATCCGATTTCTCAATGGAGACTTTTAAAACCAGAAGTACCTGCACAGATGTAATGCAGACACTAAGAGACCATGGATGCCAGCCTAGACTAATATACCCAGCAAAACTTTCAATCATCATAGACAGAGTGAACAAGTCATTCCAAGACAAAACAAGATTTAAACAATACTTATACACAAATCTAGCCCTACAGAAAGCACTAGAAGGAAAATTCCAACCTAAAAAAGTCAGATACACCCAAGAAAACGCAGGCAGGAGATAATGTCAGAGCAGTAAACCCCAAAGAAGAGAAGTACACACACACTACCTCCAAAAGATAACAGGAACTAACAATCACTGGTCATTAATATTCCTTAATATCAATGGACTTAATTCACCTATAAAAAAAACACAGGCTAACAGAATGAATATGAAAGCAGGACCCATCTTTCTGCTGCATACAAGAAACACATCTCAATTTCAAAGATAGACACTACTAAGAATAAAAGCCTGTGAAAAGTCTTTCCAATCAAATGGTCTTAAGAAGCAAGCTGGTGTATCCATCCTAATATCCAGCAAAAAAGACTTCAAACTAAAATCAATCAAAGGAGATCAAGAAGGACATTACATACTCATCACAGGAAAGATCCACCAAGATGAAGTTCCAATTCTGAACATTTATGCCCCAAACACAAGGGCACCCACATATGTAAAAGAAACATTACTAAATCTTAAATCATACATAAAACCCCACACATTAATAGTGGGAGAATTCAACACTCCACTCTCACCTCTGGACAGATCTGTCAAATTGAAACTTAACAGAGAAATAAGGGGCTTAACTGATGTGATGACTCAAATGGACTTAATCAATATTTACAGAACATTCCACTCTAACAAAAAAGAATATACATTCTTCTCATCACCCCATGGAGCCTTCTCTAAAATCAACCACATACTGGGCCACAAAGCAAATCTCAACAGATACAAAACAATTGGAATAACCTCCTGTGTTCTATCAGACCACCAAGGTTTAAAGTTAGATTTCAACAACAACAAAAATTACAGAAAACCTACATTCTCATGGAAACTGAACAATGCTCAACTGAATCACCAGTGGGTCAACAAAGAAGTTAAGAAAGAAAGACTTCCTAGAGATCAATGAAAATGAATATACCACATACCCAAACTTATGGGATGCTATGAAAGCAGTGCTAGGAGGAAAATTCATAGCACTAAATGCCCATATAAAGAAGTTGGAGAAATCTCACATTAATGACTTAATAGCACACCTGAAAGCTCTAGAACAAGAAGAAACAAATTCTCCCAGGAGAAATAGATGCCAGGAAATAATCAAATTGAGAGCTGAAATCAATAAAGTAGAAACAAAGAGAACAATACAAAAAAAATTAATGAAACAAAGAGTTGGTTCTTTGAGAAAATCAACAAGATAGACAAGCCCTTATCCAAACTAACCAAAAGGCAGAGAGAGAGAGAGCATCCAAATTACCAAAATCAGAAATGAAAAGGGAGACATAACAACTGACAATGAGGAAATCCAGAGAACCATCAGGTCATATTTCAAAAACCTGTACTCCACAAAACTGGAAGATCTAAAAGAAATGGATATTTTTTGGATAGATATCACATACCTAAGTTAAATCAATACCAGATAAACTATTTAAGTAGACCAATAACCCCTAAGGAAATAGAAACAGTCATTAAAAGTTTCCCAACAAAAAAGTCTAGGAATAGATGGTTTCAATGCAGAATTCTACCAGATCTTCAAAGAAGAGTTAATACCAGTACTCTTTAAATTGTTCCACACAATAGAAAAAGAAGGAACATTACCAAACTCCTTCTATAAAGCTACAATTACACTGATTCCCAAGCCAAACAAAGATGCAACAAAGAAAGAGAATTTCAGACTAATTTCCCTCATGAACATTGATTCAAAATACTCAATAAAATATTGGTAAACAGGCTCCAAGAGCACATCAAAACAATTATCCACCATGATCAAGTAGGCTTCATCCCAGAGATGCAAGTTTGGTTCAACATATGAAAGTCTCTCAATGTAATACACCATATAAACAAACAGAAAGAATAAAACCACATGATCATCTCACTAGATGCTGAAAAGGCCTTTGACGAAACCCAACATCCCTTCATAATAAAGGTCTTGGAGAGACCAGGAATACAGGGAACATACCTAAACATAATAAAAGCAATTTATAGCAAGCCAACAGCCAACATCAAAATAAATGGAGAGAAATTCAAAATGATTTCACTAAAATCAGGAACAAGACAAGGCTGTCTGCTCTCTCCATACTTATTCAATGTAGTACTTGATGTTCTAGCCAGAACACTAAGACAACATAAGGAGATCAAGGGAGATTATATATATATATATATATCTCCCAAATACTGTTGGGTATTTTTATGTCTAATTTCTTAAGTTCTTTATATGTTCTAAATATCAGCCCTCTTTTAGATGTGGGGTTGGTGAAGATCTTTTCCCATTCTGTAGGCTGTCGCTTTGTCTTGTTGACCGTATCCTTTGCTCCATAAAAGCTTCTCAGTTTCAAGAGGTCCCATTGATTGATTGTTTCTCTCAGAGTCTGTGCTACTGGTGTTATATTTAGGAAGTGATCTCCAGTGCCAATGCATTCAAGACCTACCTCCTGTTTTCTCTTCTATCAGGTTCAGAGTAACTGGATTTATGTTGAGGTCTTTGATCCACTTGGACTTAAGTTTTGTGTATGGTGACAAATATGAATCTATTTGCAGTCTTCTACATATTGACACCCAGTTACGTCAGCACCATTTGTTGAAGATGCTTTCTTTTTCCATGGTACATTTTTGGTTTCTTTGTCGAAAATCATATGTTCATAGCAGTGCAGATTAAAGTCAGGGTCTTAAGTTCATTTCCATTGGTCCACATGTCAGTTTTTATGCCAGTACCAAGCTGTTTTTATTATTATAGCTCTATAGGAGAGCTTGAAGTCAGGAATCATGATGCCTCCAGAGGTTGTTTTATTATACAGGATTCTTTTGGCTATCCTGGGTTTTTTTGTTTTCCATATGAAGTTGAGTATTGTTCTTTCCATGTCTATGAGGAATTGTGTTGGGATTTTGATGGAGATTGCATTGAATCTGTAGATTGCTTTTGGTAAGACTGTCATTTTTACTATGTTAAACCTACCTATCCATTAGCATGGGAGATCTTTCCATTTTTTTACTTCTTCAATTTCTTTCTTCAGGGACTTAAAAGTTCTTGTCATACAGGTCCTTCGCTTGTTTAGAGTTACCCCCAAGGTATTTTATATCATTTGTGGCTATTGTAAAGGATGATGTATCTCTGATTTCTTTCTCAGCCTGTTTGTCATTTGTACATAGGAGGGCTACTGATTTTTTTATAATCTTGTATCCTGCTATATTGCTGAAGGTGTTTATCACCTGTAGGAGCTCCTTGGTTGAATTTTTGAATTTTGAATACACACACACACACACACACACACACACACACACACACACACACACAGGCTATAGAGCTAAACAGAGAATTCTCAACAGAAGAATCTCAAATGACTGAAAGACATTTACGAAATTGCTCAACATCCTTAGTCATCAGGGAAATGCAAATCAAAATGACTCTAAGATACCATCTTACACCTGTCAGAATGGCTATGATCAAAAACACTGAAGACAGTTTATGTTGGAGAGGATGTGGAGCAAGTAGAACACTCCTGCACTGTTGGTGGGAATGCAAGCTTGTACAGCTAGTTTGGAAATCAATATGGCGCTTTCTTAGAAAATGGGGAATCAACCTCCCTCAAGACCCAGCTATACCACTCATGGGCATATACCCAAGGAATGCTCAATCATACCAAAAGGACACATACTCAACTATGTTCATAGCAGCATTATTTGTAATAGCCAGAACCTGGAAACAACCTAGATGCCCTTCACCTGAAGAATGGATAAATAAAATGTGGTACATATACACAATGGAGTACTAGTCAGCAGAGAAAAACAATGACATCATGAGGTTTGCAGGCAAATGGATGAACTAGAAAATATCATCCTGACTGAGGTAACTCAGATTCAGAAAGAAAAACATGGTATGTACTCACTCATAAGTGGATACTAGATGTAAAGCAAAGGATAACCAGACTGCAACTCACCACTCCAGGGAGGCTACCTAGTAAAGAGGATCCTAAGAAAGACACAGGGATCACCCAAAGACAGAGAAATGGATGAGATCTACATGAGGAAACTGGGAGTGGAGGGGTGGTAATGGAGGGCAAACGTCAGGGAAAGAGAACCTAGGGGACTGGGGGGTCCCAGCTGGATCAGGAACAGAGTGGGAGACAAGAAAAGTGTGGTAGTATTGTGTTCCCCAAAAAATTGTGCACCCTAATAAACTTATCTGGGGTCAAAGACAGAGCAGCCACAATAATAAACATAGAGGATAGGCAGTGGTAGCACACGCCCTTAATCTCAGCACTTGGAAGGCAGAGCTAGTCAGAAATCCATGTGTTCAAGGATAAAGCCAAGCATGATGATTCATGCCTTTAATCCCAGAAAGTGAGCCTTTAATCCCAGGGAGTGATGGTAGAAGGCAGAAAGATATATAAGGCGTGAGGACCAGAAATTAGACGCATTTGGCCTGGTTAAGCATTTGGCCTGGTTAAGCATTCAGAGTTTTGAGCAGCAGTTCATCTGAGACCCATTCTGGATGAGGACTCAGAGGCCTCCAGTCTGAGGAAACAAGTCCAGCTGAGGATCTGTCAAGATGAGGTAGCTGTTGCTTGTTCTGGTTTTCTGATTTTCTAGTACACCCCAATACCTGGCTCAGGTTTGAAATTATTAATAAAGACTCTTTAAGATTCCTGCTACAGGAAAGAGATACCATGATAAATGAAGGCCCCATGGGAACAGGAAGAAGCAGAGTGCTAGAGAGGTTCCCAGAAATCCACAAAGATACCTCCACTGTAGACTACTGGCAATGGTCGAGAGAGTGCCTGAATTGACTTACTCTGGTGATCTGATGGCGAACACCCTGGCTGTCATGATAGAACTCTCATCCTGTGACTGATGGAAGCAGATGCAGAGATCCACGGCCAAACCCTAGGTGGAACTCCAGGAGTCCAATCAGCGAGAGAGAGGAGGGATTATATGAGCAACATATATTGAGATGATGATTGGAGAAAGAACAGGGACAACTAGTCTAACTAGTGGAAACACATGAACTGTGAACCAATAGCTGAGGAGCCCCATGGAACTGGACCAGGCCCTTTGGATAAAGTGAGACAGTTGATTAGCTTGAACTGTGTAGGAGGCCCCCAGGCAGTGGAACTGGGACCTGTCCTTGGTTCATGAGCTGGGTTTTGGAAATCAGGGCCTATGCTGAGATACTTTGCTCAGCCTTGGTGTAGGGAGGAGGGGACTGGACCTGCCTCAACTGAATATACCAGGCTGGGCTGACTCCCCAGGGGAGACCTTGCCCTGGAGAAGGTGGAAAGGGGTGGTGGGTTGGGGAAGAAAATTGGGGAGTGGGAGGAGGGAGGACAGGGGAATCTGTGGCTGATATGTAAAATTAAATTAATTATAAAATAAAAATATTTTAAAAGATATAAATAAATAAATTTTTAAAAAGCAGAGGAAATTATAAGGAAATGTCCTACTTATTCTTTATACAATCAAACCCCACTACCTGCAGTAAGAAACCCAAAGGGTACTCAAAGAAATGAAATCTGGCCTATGGATGTGTTTAATTTTTCAGAATTTGGAAAACTAAAATATGTACATCATACCATAGATACATATTCAGGATTTCAATGGGCAACTGCTTTGAGTTCTGAAAAGGCTGATTCTGTAATCACTCATTTGTTGGAAGTTATGGCCTTCATGGGTATACCTGCACAAATTAATATTGACAGTGCTCCAGCATATGTCTCTGTTAAAATGAAACAGTTTTTTGCTTATTACATTATAAAGCATATTACAGGTACACCACATAATTCTACAGGCCAAGCAGTTATAGAAAGATCAAACAGAACTCTAAAGGATATGCTAAATAAACAGAAAGGGGTAACAAAAACCCCCAGAAATAGACTACATAATGCTCTATTTGAATTTCCTCAATACTAATGAGAAAGGAACAACAGCTGTGGAGAGACTGGATAATAGAAAAAACTACAGAATTATATCAGCCTATATACTTTAAAGATGTGCTGACCTCAGAATGGAAACCAGGGTATGTATTACATTGGGGACGAGTTTTTGCTTTTTTTTTCTTCAGGAGAAGAAAAGCTATGGATACCATCAAAATTGATAAAGGTTTGATTTGACTAAGAGAGAGACCTCTTAATTAGAAGAGGTGATAGTTCATCTACCAGCATGACCATTCAATCTAAACTAACTTATATGACTAGCAAATTCTTCTTATTTAATCAGATATAATCTGCCAAAGGGAACCTCCTCAACATTAGGGCAGGGACAGGGTTTTGTTTTTGTCTTTTCAGGAGAATGAAGGCTAATTAACCTGAAGATCATTGGAAAAATGAGACATATGAAGAAAAAGGATGAATCATCCAGAGAAAATATTCCACCAAAAGGAGTAAATTGACCTATTAGTATATCACATCTCCAACAGGATAAAACTTCTTAAATCTTCCCAAATGTTTTTTCTGCTGTTCTCTACAGACATATAATGCAAATGGTCTTTTTATAGTCCCAATCCAGTTAAAAATCAACACTGGCTTTGGAGTTGGAATGTGGCTCTCTCCTCTTAACTCAAGCGTCCTTGTTAAAAGTAAAATCTAAAATCTCTGTCTCATGTCAGAATAGTCACCTGATATGTGACAGAAAAAAAGTAGGAACTATTCTATTGCCACTAATCTCATACTCATTTGGTTTAATTTAGACTCTTTAACATTTTTCTTTATGTGTAAATATTATCTCAAAAGTTTTAAGATTAATACATATATTAAACTTTTTCTCATGACATTAATGGTCATACAGAGTAACTAATTCTAGAAAAAGGCTTCATCTAGCTACTTGTACATGATTTCAGGTTTGAGTCTCTATCAGGTAACTAGGAATTAAGTTTTTGTACTCTGGATGTACATAACAAATTATGGGTCTTTAACTTTTTTGAGATCTGCTGCATATGACATTTAAAATGTTTAAAAGTTTTCTGCAATGAACCAAGACCATGTCTAACAGCAATCTTTGAAGTCACCAAAAGGATGATGGGACCACACAATAACGATTTCACCTGCACTATGAAAATGCCACTAACCTGACAAACACCACCCAAAGATTGGCTTTGGACTACAAACTGCTCAGAACAATTTCAAGGTGGCTAGCTGAGATGATCCAGCTTCACAGACTTCTCTAGCCAGGACTTGACACAAGCCCCACACTTTTGCATTATGCGGAGACTGGACAACAAATGATATAGCTCACTCTCCCAGAACTTGATAACCCAAAATTTTCCTTTGAAGATTCCCAAAAGATGACATCACCTCCAGACAGCAGGAAGTAATTTTAAAAACACAAAGTCCACATATCTAAGAGGTGCAGTGGGTGGTTTTTAGTCTTTCAGTGGATTATGGATATTTGTCATTGTTTAGGGTGGTTGATTACAAGTTGTATTGGTAATGTTTAGGGGAAAAAAGCTGAACAAAAGAGATTAGATGCAGGGTTCTTCTTTTGAAAAAAAGGGGGATATAGAAATGATAGGATAAAAGGTAAGATTATTGAATCTACTTTTTAAAAACAATTACATATTTTACATATTTTATATTGATATGGATCTTTGTATATTGATAAAATTTGACATTATTTTTGTTAGAACATATGGTACATACATTTCTACTCTTATTCAAGGTATTATACCTATACAACTCATTAACAATGCAATACAAATTTCTAATCCTTTAAAATTATTCCCAACTAATTAGGATATAAAGAAATGCAAGTTAGTTGTTAGTTATTACAATCAAAATTGTTGTCATATTAGCTATGTTTTCAAAGTCAAACAAATATTTCAGATAGATAGGTCATCTTCAAACACTTCAGAGATCTACAGAATATGGCGATTAAATATGTTTTAATAACATAGGTTTGTGGGTTTTTTTTAATGTAAATGAGACATGTTGTCTCCTGGCAGCACCAGTCTATTTCAGAGAAGATGATGGATATTGAAGAAACTCCTTATGGAGTTTACATTCTTTGTGGCAAATGTTAGCTACTGGGCAAGAAAGCGCCCTTGCCTCTATTGATGATAATACACTGTCCACACTGGACAAGTAGGACACAAAAGAAACTGACTACAGAACTTTACCAAGAAGAGGTAGGACAGCTCTTCCAATTATCCTGCTTCATAGACAAGCTTGTCAGATATGCTAGACCTGTACGTAGAAGATGGATGTCCCAACATTGCAGAGGAATGTTGGGTGTAGATGTAACTGTCTTGTTAATTAAGAAACACAGAGCCAATGAAGAGATCAAAGCCCAAGAGGTCAGAGTAAAAGCTAAGCACTAAAAGCCTTACCCTTTACTGCCAATCCTGTCCTTCCTTCGCCAAGAGACCTCCTTTCTGCATCTCTGTCTTCTTATAGACTTTCTGTTCTGCCATCTCATTGGTTGAAAACCCAACCACATGACCTCCTCATCACTGCCCATCTATACAGACCTCCAGATCTTCTATGGGTGGTATTGAGATTCAAGGTGTGTGTCTCCATGCTGGTGGTATCCTTGAACACACAGAGATCTGCCTGTTATGTGATTGGGGTTAAGGGTGTGTGCTACCACTGCCAGACTAATGCTATAGCTTGCTATTAGCTCTGACCTCCCAGGCAACTTTATTTATTAACATACAAATAAAATCACGCTTCAGTACAAATAAAATATCACCATACTTCCCCTTTTCTATTTTAATAAAAAGAAAAAAGGAAAAAAGTTATAACTAATATAAGAAAAACTATATACAAAACCACAATAACTATATACCATATATACAAGGAATAAATACCTAAAAAATGTCTAGTCCATTTGTATTTGACAAATTCAGAGAAAATAATCCGTTATCTATCCTATTTTGGTAAGTCCAAAAGGTACCTGATTCATTTTCTATCTTAACTTATATTACTAACAGAACTATCTTAAAACGTCTTTCAAATTTATACACTTACACCTCTTTAGTGAGTTTTTTTTCTGACATTCTTAATAAGGAAAACTATAACTAATCTTCAACTATAAATAACCAATCTTCAACTGTAACTAACTAATCTTCAACCCGCTCAGAGACGCAAGAAGGAACTAATATTACCTAACAAAAATAAAAACAGGAAGTGCATGCAAGCAACTTCCAAAAAAAATGTGAGTTGACAGAAACAGCCAGCTGCCTGGGCAGTCACCTGAGGTTTCTTCGCATTGTTGGGGCATCATCTTCAGCCTATAGGCTTAGCATATTTGACAGACTCATTTGTGAACTAGGATGTACACAAGGTCAACAGTTCGACCTCATATTTGGTGAGAGCAGTCCATGTACCAGAAACACCTGAATTCCACTAGTGTCATGTCATGATTCAGGATTTTTAAATTCTGGAAATTGTTGTTGTTGTTGTTTTAATTCAGCTGTCCATTCTTCTTGGCTGTGTGTGTGTGCTTTCATCTTGGCATCCCATTCTTCTCCACATCCCTCTATTAAATGCCAGTCTACTATTGAGAGGTGTGAGCTTAGTTACTCTTCAAGAGTAACTGTTTCAGCTGCTGTTCCACTGAACAACAGAAGCCATTGGCCCACTGCCTGTTCAGCTGCCTTCGAAGAAAAGAGCACTGTACCTTTTCCAGATTGCAAAGGCCACTTCAGGGATGGTGCCATATTTTCCTGGCCTCAGAAGATGCCTTTTGATAAAGCCACAACCACACTTGTTTTGGTAAGAATTTGGTAGTCCTTTGTTTCATGTCCTGTCTGTCCAGTTTGTCAGCAGTTGATTGGAAGATACTTTGTTGTCCAGTGGCTAACTTTTGCCACAATGAAAGTTAACTCCATATGCAGTTTCTTCAATGCCCATATTTTCTCTGAAGTAGATTGGTACTGCCAGGAGCCGACATGTCTCATAGTCATAACAAAAAAGAAAAATTTTCTAAGTTATTAAAACATTTTAAATGCCATATTCTGTAGATCTCTGAAGGGTTTGAAGATGACCTGTCTATCTAAAATATATCTGCTCGATCTTGAAAACATACCTAATATGTTCAAACACATTACAACTTCGATTGTAATGTCTAACTACTAACTTTCATTTCTATATATCCTAATAGTTGGTAATAGTAACATTCAAGGATCAGCATTTGCATTACATTGTTAAATGAACGGTATAAGTACAATATCTTGAATAAGATTAGAAATATACATATGGCATTTTCTAACAATATCAATCTCAGTATATATAATTTGTATACAAAAAAATCCAATCCAATGTAAAGTATTTAAAACTAGTAATTGTCTTTTTCTTTCTTTCTTTTTTTTAAACAAGAACCTTAAATCTAATCTCCTTTGCTTAGCCCTTTTCCTAACCTTTGACAACAACTTGTAACCAACCCCCCTAAATTATCCCAGACCCCAAACCCATTAAAAGACCAAAAAACCACCCACCCCACACTACCTCTTTTAGAATGTGGGCGTCGTATTCTTAAAATTGCTTCCTGATGGGTATGGGTGAAGGAAGATCAAGTCCTTATTCAAGTACTCTTTGAAACTGGATCATCTCAGCTATCCCTCTCAAAATTGCTCTGAGCACTTTGTAGTCCAAAGCTGATCTCTAGATGATATTTGTCAGCTTAGTGATATTATTATTGTCCACGTGGAATTGTTGTTGTTGTGGGGTTCCATCTTGATCTTTATTCTGAAAAGAAAAATTTTAGGTTAATTGTCAAATTCTAGGAAAGGTAACTATATCTTTTATTGTCCAGTTTGAGCATAATGCTGAAGTTCAGAGTTTATCTCAAGTCCTTATTCAATTAGTCTTTGAAACTGGATCATCTCAGCTAGCCATCTCAAAATTGCTCTGAGCACTTTGTAGTCCAAAGCTGATATGTAGATGATGTTTGTCATCTTAGTGATGCTATTTTTGTCCACATGGAATTGTTGTTGTGGAGCCCCATCTTCTTCCTGGAGACTTCAGTTGATGTTAGGCCTGGCTGTGATTTCCTGCAGAAAACTAGTAAGAGACTTGAACACAAAGACATGTATATGCAGTTAATTGAAGCCTTTTTTTCTAGAATTTGTTAGTACTCTATATGACCATTCATATCTTAACAAAGTTTAAAATGTATATATATATATACATATATATATATATCTTGTAAATTTGATATAAAATCCATACTTTAAAGGATCAGAATAGAATCAAAGAATTGAGATTAGTAATAGAATAGTCCCTTTATTAATTTGTTTTTTCTCCTGTCCATAGCAGAAGATGGTTCTTTTCTTCTGGCATGATACAGGGCATTTGCATTTTCCTTTTAACAACATGCTTGAGTTTAAAGAAGGAGAGATCCATTCTCCAACTCCAAAGTCAGCTTTAAATTTTAATTGAACTGGGACTACAAGAAGACCAATAGTGTTAAATTTCTTTAGAGAGGAGCAGAAACAAACATTTAGGAAGACATAAAATTTTGTAGATGATATGCCAATAGGCCATTTTAATCTGTTTCCTGGGATAGATGATTTGTCCTTTTTCTTCAGTTGTCTCATTTGTCCAGTGTTCTTCAGATTCCTTAGCCTTCATTCTCCTAAAAGACAAAAACAAAAACCTTTCCCCAAGACTAATTTTGGGGATGTTCTCTTTTGGCAAGTTATTATCTGATTAAATGAAAAGGCATGTTGTAATGGTCTAAGTTAGTTTAAATTGGATGGTTATGCTAGTTGATAAACTATCACCTCCTCTAATTAAGAGGTCTCTCTTGTTCAAATCGAACCTTTATCAATTTTGATGGTACCTACAGCTTATCTTCTCCTGTAGAAACAAAAGCAAAACCTTGTCCCCAACGTAACACATATCCTGGTTTCCATTCTGAGGTCAGCACATCCTTAAAGTATTTAGGCTGATTTAATTCTGTAGTTTTTTCTATTATCCAATGTCTCTCTGCAGCTGTTGTTCCTTTCTCATTGGCATTGAGAAAACTCAAAGTTAATAGAGCATTATGCAGTCTATTTCTGGGGGTTTATTACCCTTTTCTGTTTATTTAGCATATCCTTTAGAGTTCTGTTTGATCTTTCTATATCTGCTTGGCCTGTAGAATTATGTGGTATACCTGTAATATGCTTTATTTTGTAATAAGCAAAAAACTGTTTCATTTTAACAGAGACATATGCTGGAGCATTGTCAGTTTTAATTTGTGCAGGTATACCTATGATGGCCATAACTTCTAGCAAATGAGTGATTACAGAATCAGCTTTTTCAGAACTCAAAGCAGTTGCCCATTCAAGTCCTGAATAAGTATCAATGGTATGGTGTACATATTTCAATTTTCCAAATTCTGCAAAGTGAAACACATCCATCTGCCAGATTTCATTCCTCTGAGTACTCTTTGGGTTACATCCTGCTGGTAATCGTGTCTAATTGTAAAAGGAACAAGTACGACATTTCTTTACTATTTCTTTGGCTTGTTGCCAGGTTATGGAAAAATCCTTTTTTAAACCTTTACTATTGACATGATTTTTTAAATGAAATTCAGAGACTTCCAGCACATTTACTATCAATAATTTATCAATCTCATCATTACCTTGTGCTAGAGGGCCTGGTAGACCCGTATGGGATTGGATGTGAGTTATATATAAAGGATGACTCTTTTTCCTGATTGTACCTTGTAACTGAATAAATAGTGAAGTTAATTCTGACACATCAGGGATAAATTATGCAGTCTCAATATGTAATACCACTCAGTAAAGCATACTGAGAGTCAGTAACTATGTTGAGAGGTTCTGAAAAATTCATTAATACCAACAGAATAGCATACAATTCTGATTTTTGAACTGAATTATAAGGACTTTGAACCACTTTACTTAAATTTTCTGATTTGAAACCTGCCTTTCCTTGTTTGTTGGCATCTGTATAAAACGTATGAACTCCAGATATAGGTTTTTCCCTTCGAGTTTGAGGCAAAATCCAATCAGCTCTCTTTATAAGATCAATTCTATTGCTTTTGGGATATTTGCTGTTAATTTCTCCCAAAAAATTACTGCAAGCTCATTGCCAAGGTTCACTTTCTGCCCATAATTTTTCAATAACCTCCTTAGTTAAAGGTACAACAATTTATGCGGGGTCTATTCCTGCTAATTGACGAAGTGTCAATTTTCCTTTCCAAATCAAGTAAGATTTTTTCCACATAAGTTTTTAATTTTTCATTCAGTTTATTTGGTAAAAATATCGATTCCAATTTAATATCTTCCCTCTGCATTAATATTCCTGTGGTAGAATGCCTAGAAGGTAAAATAACCAAAATGCAATACAGCTTCAGAACAATTCGATCCACGTGTCCTTCATGTACTTTCTTTTCTACCAAGGCCATTTCTTTCTCGGCCTCAGGTGATAATTCTCTTGGACTATTTAAGTCCTTGTCACTTTCTAAGGTTTTGAACAAATTATTCAGTTCATCATTTTTTACCTCAACAATAGTTCGTAGATGAGAAATGCCTCCAAATAATCTTTGAAAGACATTAAGAGTCAGTAGTCTATCTCTCCTAATTTGCACCTTTTGAGGTCTAATTTTTTGTTGCTCTATTTTATATCCTAAATAATTAATAGAATCTCCTCTTTGTATCTTTTTTTACTCTTTCACAACTGAGACTTTATTGGTTGAGTACACAGACATTTCAATTCTTAAAACATGGACCCAAACTCTAAGAGTCTTACATTGTGTTCACGTACCCAAAAGAGCTATGTATTGTTTCTCTTTGAACTTATTCCAGTGATGTTCCATCCTAAACTTGGCAAGTTTTCCCTAAGACCTCACATAACAATCAAATACTCACAACCCTTAATTCCACTGACTCACAATTTTATGCCACATACAGTACATATTCAAAATTTCAATCTTTCACAGCACATTATCACAATTGTTAGGAAAATGGACTACCATGAACAGAGACAGTTCTGACAGGGCAAGGACCGAGGAGTGCTTTTTAGGATACAGTTCTACTAGAAACACGAGACCAGAAATAACTGAAAATATTCTAGACACAAATGCACAACCAAGACTCCAAGTATGCTTTGTGTTGTAGGATATAAAGCTAGCCCCCTCCACGGATTGTTATGGTGACCCCCGAGACAGTCACAGCCTCTCCTGATTCAGTATCCTGCTATTTTCTGGGTGTACCAAAAAAAAAAAAAAAAAAAAAAAAAAAAAAAAAAAAAAAAAAAAAAAAAAAAAAAAAACAACCAGCAAGTGATTTAACCTCTTAAAAAAATTATTTACACTTAAAAAAATGGGATGAGGCGGGACTTCCTCCCACCTTTTAAAAATGTTTCTAGAGCTACTAAAAAACTCGCATTTACAAAATAGTTGATAAAAATATTCCTCTGGATTGTACAAGAAGGGAAGCGGGAACACTGACAGATATGAATGGTTAGTCAGACTTGGCTTCTTTCTCTTCGACTTCAGAGGCTGGACTCTGGTTCTCAGCCTCTCCATGTTCTGCAGGCACATCTGTGGTTTGCTGGTCAGCCACCTCAGCCTGTTTGCCCTTTGCTCCCCTCTTCCCTTTTGTTTGCACTTTTTTTGTCTGATGGTTTATCCTTTCCCGTGGCCTTCTTTGGCTTCACAGCAGCCTTGGCAGGGGTGGGCGTGGCCAAAAGCCTCTCTGAGCCCTACCTGGGCTCTGCCTTCGCTGCTCCAACCTTCCTCTTGGGCATCCTAGCAGCGTTGAGTGGGAGTCGCGTGCTAGGCTGAACCTGTCATGGAGCTACACACCTCAGTCGCCATGAACTGCTGCCACCTGCCGCGGGGGCGGTGGGAGACCCTCTTTGTATCTTTTCAGGAGCAATTTGTAATCCCCAGCAAGGCAAAATTTTCTTTACTTCTTCAAACATTCTTTCTAAAGTATCTACATTTGGGTCAGCTAGTAAAATATCATCCATATAATGATAAACTATAGATTTAGAATTTTTTTTATGTATCACTTCCAATGGCTGTTGTACAAAATATTGGCACAGGGTTGGGCTATTCAGCATTCCCTGTGGGAGGACCCTCCATTGAAATCTTTTAACTGGTTGAGAATTATTGTAAGCAGGCACCGTGAAAGCAAATCTTTCTCTTTCTTTTTCTTGTAAGGGTATTGAAAAGAAACAGTCTTTGTTTCTTCCTTTTCTCATGTGGTCTTCATTTACCATGGTCTCCTATTCCTTGTTCTCCCTCTCTTTTCTTGATCCAGCTAGGATCTCCCACTCTCTTTCCCTCGACCCTCGCCCTTCATTGCTCCCACTCATGTCCAGGCTGTTAATGTAGATCTCATCCATTTCTCCATGTCTTTTTTGGGGTCCCGTTTTCCAGGTAGCCTCACTGGTGATGTGAGTAGCAGTCCAGTCATCCTTGTTCCACATCTAGCATCTTCCTATGAGTGAGTACATACCATATTTGTCTTTCTGAGTCTGGGTTACCTCACTCAGGATGTTTTTTCTAGATCCATCCATTTGCCTGCAAACCTCATGATGTCATTGTTTTTCTCTGCTGAGTAGTATTCCATTGGGTATATGTGCCACAATTTATTTATCCATTCTTCAGTTGAAGGGCATCTAGGTTGTTTCCAGGTTCTGGCTATTACAAACAATGCTGATATGAACATAGCTGAGCAAGTGCTCTTGTGGTATGATTGAGCATTTCTTGGGTATATGCCCAGGAGTGGTATAGCTGGACTGAGGAATCTGGATGCAGACATCCACAGCTAGGCCCCTGGTGGAGCGCTAGGAGAAAGAGGAGGGTTTATATGAGTGAGAATTGTTGAAACCAAGGTTGGATAAAGCACAGGGACAAATAACCAAATGAATGGAAACACATGAACTATGAACCAAAGGCTGAGGGGCCCCCAACTGGATCAGGCCCTCTGAATAGATGAGACAGTCGATTGGCTTGATCTGTTTGGGAGGCATCTAGGCAGTGGTACCAGGTCCTGGGCTCGTTGCATGAGTTAGCTGTTTGAAACCTGGGACTTATGCAGGGATGCTTGGCTCAATCTGGGAGGAGGGGACTGGACCTGCCTGGACTGAGTCTATCAGGTCGATCCCAGTCCTCCGGGGAGACCTTGATCTGGAGGAGGTGGGAATGGGGGATGGGCTGGGGGGAAGGGAAGGGAGGCAGGAAGGGAGAGAACAAGGGAATCTGTGGCTATTATGTAGAACTGAATAGTATTGTAAAATAAAAAATAATAAAATGTTTTACACTGAAAAAAAAATTAAAAAAAGAAAAAAAAAAGAAAAGAAACAGTCTTTTAAATCAATAACTATGAGAGGCCATCCTTTAGGTAACAGGATGGTAGGCAAAGGTAGGCAAAGGAATTCCAGATTGTAGAGAGCCCATTGGCTGAATTACTTTGTTATTTGCTCTAAGGTCTGTTACCATTCTCTATTTACCAGATTTCTTTTTAATATCAAATACAGGAGAATTCCAAAGGCTGGTTGATTCTTCAATATGCTGAGCATTTACCTGTTCTTCTACCAGCTCTTCTAAAGCCTGGAGTTTCTCTGTTGTTAAAGGCCATTGATGAACCCATACAGGCTTGTCTGTTAAAAAATTTAAAGGTAGAGCTGTTGGTGTCTTTGGAACATTATCAGTTGTTGTGCCCTGTTCCTGCATAATATGGATGGCTGGTGACCACTCATTAGAATAATACCTTCTAATATTTCTCTCAGAAACGTGCTAGTTTATGATTTGTTTCTGAGGTTGGAGGGATGTTAATCTGAGTATTCCATTGTTGCTATAGGTCTCAACCCCACAGGTTCATAGCTCTGTTAGCCACATACGTTTTAATTTTCCTCTCTGTCCTTCTGGATCTATACATTCGAGCCATCTTGCACTCTGTTTCACTTGAGATAACGTTCCAATTCTTTTTATTTATTTATTTATTTATTTATTTATTTATTTATTTATTTATTTATTTATTTATTTATTTATTTATTTTTATTTTACAATACCATTCAGTTCTACATATCAGCCACGGGTTCCCCTATTCTCCCCCCTCCCACCCCCTCCCCTTACCCCCAGCCTACCCCCCATTCCCACCTCCTCCAGGGCAAATCCTCCCCCCGAGGACTGCGATCAACCTGGTAGACTCAGTCCAGGCAGGTCCAGTCCCTTCCTCCCAGACTGAGCCGAGTGTCCCTGCATAAGCTCCAGGTTTCAAACAGCCAACTCATGCAATGAGCACAGGACTTGGTACCACTGCCTAGTTGCCTCCCAAACTGATCAAGCCAATCAACTGTCTCACCTATTCAGAGGGCCTGATCCATCTGGGGGCCCCTCAGCCTTTGGTTCATAGTTCATGTGTTTCCATTCATCTGGCTATTTTTTTTTAAATAATTGAGTAAAACCGAAATTTTTTTATAAGCCACAGTCGTCCTAGGGACCTCCATGCTATATATATAGTCTCTATGGTTCTATGGGTTGTGGTCTGATTGTTCTTTATTTTATATCTAGAATCCACTTATGAGTGAGTACATACCATGACTGTCTTTCTGGGTTTGGGTTACCTCACTCAGGATGATTTTTTTCTAGTTCCATCCATTTGCCTGCAAATTTCATGCTTTCATTGTTTTTCTCTGCTGAGTAGTACTCCATTGTGTATATGTACCACATTTTTTCCATCCATTCTTCCGTTGATGGGCATCTAGGTTGTTTTCAGGTTCTGGCTATTACAAATAGTGCTGCTATGAACATAACTGAGCATGTATCTTTATGGTATGAATCAGCATTCCTTGGGTATATGCCCAAGAGTGGGATGGCTGGGTCTTGAGGTAGTTCGATTCCTAATTTTCTGAGAAATCGCCATACTGATTTCCACAGTGGTTGTACAAGTTTACATTCCCACCAACAGTGGAGGAGTGTTCCCCTTGCTCCACATCCTCTGCAACATTGGCTGTCATTGGTGTTTTTGATCGTAGCCATTCTGACAGGTGTAAGGTGGTATCTCAGAGTCGTTTTGATTTGCATTTCTCTGATGATTAAGGATGTTGAGCATTTCTTTAAATGTCTTTCAGTCATTTGTAGTTCTTGTTTTGTGAATTCTCTGTTTAGCTCTTTAGCCCATTTTTTAATTGGACTGTTCAGTATTTTGATGTCTAGTTTCTTGAGTTCTTTGTATACTGTGGAGATCAATCCTCTGTCAGATGTGGGGTTGGTGAAGATCTTTTCCCATTCTGTTGGCTGTCTTTTTGTCTTATTGACTGTGTCTTTTGCCCTGCAAAAGCTTCTCAATTTCGAGAGGTCCCATTTATTAATTGTTGTGCTCAGGGTCTGTGCTGTTGGTGTTTTATTTAGGAAATGGTCTCTGGTGCCAATGCGTTCAAGAGTGCATCCTGCTTTCTTTTCTATTAAGTTTAGTGTAACTGAATTTATGTTCAGGTTTTTGATCCACTTGGACTTGAGTTTTGTGCATGGTGACAGATATGGATCTATTTGTAATCTTTTACATATTGAGATCCAGTTATGCCAGCACCATTTGTTGAAGATACTTTCTTTTTTCCATTGTATAGTTTTGGCTCCTTTGTCAAAAACCAGGTGTTCATATGTGCATGGATTAATGTCAGGGTCTTCAATTCGATTCCATTTGTCTGTATGTCGGTTTTTATACCAGTACCAAGCTGTTTTTATTACTATAGCTCTATAGTAGAGTTTGAGGTCAGGGATGGTGATGCTTCCAAAGGTTGCTTTATCATACAGGATTCTTTTAGCTATCCTGGGTCTTTTGTTTTTCCATATGAAGTTGAGTATTTTTCTTTCCAAGTCTGTGAAGAATTGTGTTGGGATTTTGATGGGGATTGCATTGAATCTGCATATTGCTTTTGGTAAGATTGCCATTTTTACTGTGTTAATCCTACCTATCCATGAGCATGGTAGATCCTTCCATTTTCTGATATCTTCTTCAATTTCTTTTTTTTTTTTTAGAGATTTAAAGTTCTTATCAAAAAGGTCATTCACTTGTTTAGTTAGTGTTATCCCAAGGTATTTTATATTATTTGTGGCTATTGTAAAGGGTGATGTTTCTCTGACTTCTTTCTCAGCCCTTTTATCATTTGTGTATAGGAGGGCTACTGATTTTTTTGAGTTGATCTTGTATCCTGCCACTTTACTGAAGGAGTTTATCAGCTGTAGGAGTTCCCTGGTAGAGTTTTTGGGGTCACTTATGTATACTATCATATCATCTGCAAATAGTGAAAGTTTGACTTCTTCCTTGCCAATTTGTATCCCTTTGATCTCCTTTTGTTGTCTTATTGCTCTAGCTAGAACTTCTAGTACTATATTGAATAAATATGGGGAGAGTGGACAGCCTTGTCTTGTTCCTGAATTTAGTGGTATCGCTTTGAGTTTCTCTCCATTTAATTTGATGTTTGCTGTTGGCTTGCTATACATTGCTTTTATTATGTTTAGAAATGTTCCTTGTATTCCTGATCTTTCTAAGACCTTTATCATGAAGGGGTGTTGGATTTTGTCAAAAGCTTTTTCAGCATTTAAGGAGATGACCATGTGGTTTTTTCTTTCAGTTTGTTTATATGGTGTATTACATTGACTGATTTTTGTATGTTGAACCATCCTTGCATCCCTGGGATGAATCCTACTTGGTCGAGATGGATGATTATTTTGATGTATTCTTGGATTCGGTTTGCCAATATTTTGTTGAGTATTTTTGCATCAATGTTCATGAGGGAGATTGGTCTGTAGTTCTCTTTCTTTGTTGCATCTTTGTGTGGCTTGGGTATCAGGGTAATTGCAGCCTCATAAAAAGAGTTTGGTATTGTTCCTTCTGTTTCTATTGTGTGGAACACTTTGAAGAGTATTGGTATTAGTTCTTCTTTGAAAGTCTGGTAGAATTCTGCACTGAAACCATCTGATCCTGGGCTTTTTTTGGTTGGGAGACTTTTGATGACTGTTTCTATTTCTTTAGGGGTTATTGGTCTATTTAAATGGTTTATCTGGTCTTGATTTAATTTTGGTATGTGGTATTTTTCCAGAAAATTGTCCATTTCTTTCTGGTTTTCCATTTTTGTGGAGTACAGGTTTTTGAAGTATGGTCTGATGATTCTCTGGA
The DNA here is from genome assembly GCF_049852395.1 of Peromyscus maniculatus bairdii. Classification (NCBI taxonomy): domain Eukaryota; kingdom Metazoa; phylum Chordata; class Mammalia; order Rodentia; family Cricetidae; genus Peromyscus; species Peromyscus maniculatus. The sequence goes on from NC_134867.1 coordinate 9,407,616, forward strand.
TTTCCTCATTGTCTGTTGTTATGTCTCCCTTTTCATTTCTGATTTTGTGAATTTGGGTGCTCTCTCTTTGCCTTTTGGTTAATTTGGCTAGTGGTTTGTCTATCTTGTTGATTTTTCAAAGAACCAACTCTTTGTTTCATTGATTTTTTGTATTGTTCTCTTGTTTTCTATTTCATTGATTTCAGCCCTCAATTTGATTATTTCCTGGCGTCTATTTCTCCTGAGTGAGTTTGTTTCTTTTTGTTCTAGAGCTTTCCATTGTGCTGTTAATTCCTTGGTATGGGATTGCTCCATCTTCTTTATGTGTGCATTTAGTGCTGTGAATTTTCCTCTTAGCACTGCTTTCATAGTGTCCCATAAGTTTGGGTATGTTGTACTTTCATTTTCATTGAATTCTAGGAACTCTTTAATTTCTTTCTTTATTTCTTCCTTGACCCATTGATGTTTAAGGTGGGCATTATTCAGTTTCCATGAGTTTGTGGGTTTTCTATAATTTTTGTTGTTGTTGAGGTCTAACTTTAAGGCATGGTGGTCTGATAAGATATAGGAGGTTATTCCAATTTTTTTGTATCTGTTGAGATTTGTTTTGTGGCCAAGCATGTGGTCAATTTTTGAGAAGGTTCCATGGGGTGCTGAGAAGAAGGTATATTCTTTTGTGTTAGGATGGAATGTTCTGTAGATATCTATTAGGTCCATTTGAGTCATAACATCTGTTAGATCCTTTTTTTTTTGTTAAGTTTCAGTCTGGTAGATCTGTCTTTTGGTGAGCATGGTGTGTTAAAATCTCCCACTACTAATGTGTGGGGTTTGATGTGTGTTTTAAACTTTAGTAGTGTTTCTTTTACGAATGTGGGTGCTTTTGTATTTGGAGCATAAATGTTTAGAATCGAGACTTCATCTTGGTGGATTTTTCCCGTGATAAATATGTAATGTCCATCTTGATCCCTTTTGATTGATTTTAGTTTGAAGTCTATTTTGTTAGATATTAGGATAGCTACACTAGTTTGTTTCTTAGGTCCATTTGCTTGTAAAGCCTTTTTCCAGCCCTTTACTAGAAGGTAGTGTCTGTCTTTGAAGTTAAGGTGTGTTTCTTGTATGCAACAGATGGATGGGTCCTGTTTTCTTATCCATTCTGTTAGCCTGTGTCTTTTTATAGGTGAGTTGAGACCATTGGTATTGATGGATATTAATGACCAGTGATTGTTAATTCCTGTTATTTTTTGTGGTTGTGTTGTCCTTCTGTGGTGTATGTTGGTGTGAGATTATCCATTGCTTGATTTTTCATGGATGTGTTTAGCTTCTTTGGGTTGGATTTTCCCTTCTAGTGTTTTCTGTAGGGCTGGGTTTGTGGACAGGTATTGATTAAATCTGGTTTTATCCTGGAATATTTTGTTTATTCCACCTATGGTGATTGAGAGTTTTGCTGAGTATAATAGTCTGGGTTGGCATCCGTGGTCTCTTAGTGTCTGCATGAGATTTGTCCATGATCTTCTAGCTTTCATAGTCTCTATTGAGTAGTCTGGTATTATCCTGATGGGTTTGCCTTTATATGTTACTTGGTCTTTTTCCTTTGCGGCTCTTAATATTTTTTCTTTGTTCTGTGTGTTTAGTGTTTTGATTATTATATGGCTTGGGGATTTTTTTTTTCTTTTTTTTTGGATCCAGCCTATTCGGTGTTCTGTAAGCTTTTTGTATCTTCATAGGTATTTCTTTCTTTAGGTTAGGAAAGTTTTCTTCTATGATTTTGTTGAATGTATTTTCTGTGCCTTTGAGTTGGTATTCTTCTCCTTCTTCTATCCCTATTATTCTTAGGTTTGGTCTTTTCATGGTGTTCCAAATTTCCTGGACATTTTGTGTTACGACTTTTTTATCTTTAGTGTTTTCTTTGACTGATGAATTTATTTTCTCTATTGTGTCTACAGTGTCAGAGATTCTTTGTTCCATCTCTTGCAATCGGTTGGTTATGCTTGTTTCTATAGTTCCTGTTCGTTTAGTCAGGATTTCTATTTCCAGCATTCCCTCAGCATGTGTTTTCTTTATTGTCTCAAATTCATTTTTCAGATATTGGAATGTTTCTTTCATCTGTTTAATTGCTTTTTCTTGGCTTGATTTGATTTCTTCCCATTTTTTGTTCATTTTTTCTTCCATTTCTTTAAGGGAGTTTTTTTATTTCCTCTTTAATGGAGTTTTTCATTTCCTCTTTAAGGAAAGTTTTTATTTCCTCTTTGAGGGAATGTTTTTTTTTTCTTCTTTAAGGGCCTCTATCATCTTTTTAAAGTCATTTTTAGGGTTGATTTCTTCTGTTTCTTCTGTCTTTGTATGTTCAGGTCTTGCAGGTGTAGAATCACCAGGTTCTGTTGTTGCCATATAGGTCTTTATGTTGTTGTCTGTATTTTTGCACTGGCGTCTACTCATCTCTTCCTCTGTGCGGTGCAGGTGGTGTCTGTGTCTGAGAGTGCCTCTCTTGTTCTAATTTTTAGTCTTGGTTAGTAGGAGTTCTTGGTTAAATTGGTGCTATTAGGCTATTTCTTTAGGGGCAGCTGATCTCAGTCAGTGAAGTATATACTTATGATTCTGGTGATTTGGTTTGGTGGCTGGGCAGCATCTTCTGCTGTGTTCCCAGGTCACGTTTTGTTCATTCGTCAACTCCTCAGCTGATCTTGTTTCTTCAGACTTCCAACTGTAGGCATCTGAATCCTCCCCCAGATGGGTTTCAGCTGAGTGGGGTAGTCTCACCAACACCTCCAAGTTGTTGGCTTTCGCAGGATCAGCAGCTGGGCCCTGGGTTGTCCTCAGATGGAGTGTTCAGATTCGTTCTGGTTCCGTCCCAGGGAGATTGCTTCTTCCCTGGGTGTTGGGGTTAGAGGCGTCCCTGTTCCAAGCTGTGTCTGCTTGTCTCCGTTGCCGGGCCTGTGTACTTCTGCGGTCCGCCGGGCCTGTATGTCCCTGTCAGCTGCCGCTGGGTCTATCTGCATCTGAGGGCCGCTGCCAAGCCTGTTTGTCTCTGCCGGCTGCCTCCGTGGGCCTACCTACCTCTGCTTGGCACTGCCGGCCAGCCTGTCTACCTCTGCCGGCTGTCACCGGGCCTGTATGTTTCTGCCAGCTGTCGCAGGGCCTGAATGTCCCTGTCGGCCGCCGCCACCGGGCCCGTCTACCTCTGCGGGCCGCCGCGGGCCTACCTGCGTCTGCTTGTCTCTGCCACCGGGCCTGTCTCCATTCCAATTCTTAACAGTTGAATGTTTACCTCCTGAAGAGGCCAAGTTGGATGCCAAAATTCTGGTGCAATTATGGTCACATCAGCACCTGTGTCCACCAGACCAGACAACAAAACACCATTTATTCTTATTGTTAATTTTGGTCTTTGTTCATTTATAGAAGTTTGCCAAAAATTTTTCTTTATGTTTTCTCCTGAATTTTCTGTTCTCTCTGTTTCATCATCCTGAGTAGCCTGGTTTATCCCAATAGGCATTTGGTTATTTAATTGCTCTGAGTAGGGGTTTCCTCTATGACTGCAGGAAAGGTCTGAACTGGATTTGTTGTGGGGGCCTGCCTGAGGCCCCTCTGGGAGTTTCCTGAAGACAGAGGCAAAGGATTACCCTGTCTGTCCTTTGTTGATCTACATTCATTGCTCCAGTGTTTTCCCTTACCACACCTTCTGCATACTCCAGAAGGAAGGGGCATTCTGTTTCCAATGTTACTTGAAGATACATTGTTTCTAGGAATGCCCTGAATACAGTCCTTTTTCAAATGTTCTTGCTTTCCACATCCAAAACATCTGAAATTCCTCAAACCTCTTGAAATTGCTTTTCCTATCCACATATAATCTTGGTCATGAGCCTTGACATTAACTGTGTCTCTAATCCAATTTTCCAAGGGTACAGATCTTGCCTTTAATGGCCTGATTATTCTCTTGTATGCTGCATTTGCGTTCTCAAAAGCCAAAGATTCATTTATTATCTGACTGGCTTCTGAATTCGGGACCATTCTCTTTACTGCTGAAGTCAGTCTTTGTAAGAAATCTGTGAAAGATTCTTTTGGGCCCTGTATAACCTTTGTAAATGACTCAGTTTTCTTTCCTGGTTCCTCAACTCTGTCCCATGCATTCAAGGCTGCCATTTGACATAGAATTAAGGTTTGGATATCATATAAACATTGTGTTTATACTGCAGCATATTGGCCTTCTCCAATAAGCTGATCCTGGAAGACTTGTATACCTTTATCCCTACATTGTTTTGCTATGTTTTCAGCTTCCTCTTTGAACCACATTTGCCACTGGAGCTGTTGCCTGGGTTCCAGAACAGCATGTGCCAGCTCTCACCAGTCCTGTAGTATAATCCTATTATAAGTTGACCAGGTGTTTAACATTTCTTTATATATGGGGAATGCATGCCAGAAGATACTATTGCCTCCTTAAACCTTCATAAATCTAACATTTCGGTTGGAGTCCAAATATTTTGTGTATTCACTTTATCAGGTAGTTGCTGTATGGTTGCCGGATAAATTAAGGGTGATTGTGTGAAAACACAATCTTTCTTTCTGTAACATTATAATCCAATCCTAAAACAGCTTCACTGTTAATTTCTTCTGTCTGAACCTGAATTTCTCTATAATTCATTTGAAAATGTTTAACAGGTTTTTTTTTAAACTTTTATCCTGGCACTTAAATTGACTATCTTTTTAAATAGTAAAATAAGGATAAGAAAAGTAATAATGTGCATAATTCGATCACCATTAATCTTCTCATATAGTTGTTCCATTGTCAGACTGCCTAAAATTTCAAACAAAGCCCAATTTTCTTCCAATGTACACATAAAACCCATTTTTTTAATATGGAAAAAATTTTCTCTTTTAAATAATTTTTTCTTTTAAAATATCTGATATCTTAATTGACTTACCAAGTCTGTGTAGAACAGTAGAAATCCGAGGGAATTTCAAAACAGCTACCTAACGTCTGCGGTGGGAATCCAGAGAAAGAGAGAGAGAGAGTGAGAGAGAGAGAGAGAGAGAGAGAGAGAGAGAGAGAGAGAGAGAGAACAAAAAAAGCAAGAAATCATAGCCACGAGTCCTGGCTAAAAGCTTAAACCCAGCCATGTGTTCCCGCTTGAGCTGAGTCGAGTCTGGGCTCTGGCTTCCTTAAGCTCTGGCCATGTGCACTGGCTTTACAGGCAGAGCCCTGTTCAGCAGGACAGGCCTCAGTTGTTCGTAGTACCGGCTTTAAGCATGTAGCTCCAGCTGTGGGTAACCACTTGTAGCTATGGTCATTCAGGCCTGAGACTGAAGCCAAGCTGGGCCTGAGCTAGGGAGCTGGGCCACCCAGGTGGGAAACTGGACCCACCAAGCCAAGCCAAGTGGTTTTTAATGAATTCTTGCTATGTTGGGTGCCAGATGTAGATGTAACAATCTTGTTAAATAAGAATCACAGAGCCAATGCAGAGATCATAGCCCAAGAGGTCAGAGTAATAGCTAAGCACTAAAAACCTTACCCTTCACTGCTGATCCTGTCCTTCCCTCCACAAGAGACCTCCTTCCTGTGTCTCTGTCTTCTGATAGATTTTCTGTTCTGCCATCTCATTGGTTGAAAACCCAACCACAGGACCTCCTCATCACTGCCCATCTATACAGACCTCCAGATCTTCTATGGTTGGTATTGAGATTCAAGGCATGTGTCTCTATGCTGGTGGTATCCTTGAACACACAGAGATCTGCCTGTTATGTGATTGGGCTTTAGGGCATGTGCTACCACTGCCAGACTTATGCTATGGCTTGCTATTAGCTCTGACCCCCAGGCAACTTTATTTATTAACATTCGAATAAAATCACATTTCAGTACAAATAAAATATCACCATAATTGGGTGACTGTCCAGGCAGTCAGTTGTTTCTGTTATTTCTCACATTTTTGGAAGTTGCTTGCTTACTTCCTGCTTACTCAGGTAATATTATTTCCTTTGGGTCTCTGAGGGAATTGAAGATTAGATAGTTATAGTTTCCTTGTTTACCAGATTCAGAAAAAAATTCACTAAAGAGGTGTAAAGTATATAGGGCAGAGAGACATTAAAAGTTTTGGTAATACAAGTTACAATAGAAAGTGAATTAGGTACAAACTTTTGGACTCACCAAAATAAAATAGATAATGGAGTATTTTCTCTGAATTTGTCAATTGTTAATGGACTTAGACATTGTGGATGTAATTACTGCCTGTATATATTATAGTTATTGTACTTACTGTATATAATTTTTCTTATATTGGTTATTAACTTCTTTTCTAATTTTAGACAAAAGGTGGAAATGTGGTGATGTTTTGTTTGTGCTATAAAAAATAAAGCTTGCCTGAAGATCAGAGGGTAGAGCTAGCCATTAGCTAACCACAGAGATCTGTAAGTCTGTAGAGACAGGAGACAGGAAGTGATGTGGCTGGGCAGAGAGAAAAATATAAGGAAGTCAGAGATAGGAGTTCGGCCCCTTTTCAGTCAGAGGAGTCATAGAGGTAAGACGTGACTGTGGCTGCTCCTTTGCTTCTCTGATCTTTCAGCATTTACCCTGATATTTGACTCTGGGTTTTTAATCATTAAGACCAATTGGTATTTGCACTACACAGAGCAGAGCTATTACACTTCTGACAGGGAAACTTTCCATTAGGGGAGCAAAGCAGAGCAGAGCAGAGCTGTAACAGCTTTCTCCAGAGCGGAGCAGAGCAGAGAAGAGCTGTGACAACTTTCTCTAGAGCAGAGCAGAGTGGATTGGAGCAGAGCAGAGCTGTAATGACTTTCCCCAGAGCAGAACTATAACATTTTTGGTAGTAGAACCCTGTCTTGCCTGTGCAGAGTTGTTATGCTTAGGCACTTTCCATCCTGTCAAAATAATCTAGATGGTTTGAATTGGGTTTCTGTTGGCTAAACACCATTTCACTTTATTCTTTTCTTTTTCAACAAAAAATTTTGTAAAGTGTTTTTTTGCAGAACTCATCTGTACCTGACAGAAAACATGTTATTTTGGATTGTGAGGCTGCATTAATTGCAAGATATTAGATCATGCTAGGATGGAAAGTGCCCTGATGTTAGGAGTCCCAAGTCTCTGTGTTCTAGGGCAGAATTTTTCTTAGATTCCAAACTCTAAACCTCAAGATTTTACTACTTTAGTTCACCAGGTTCCTATGAAAACTTCATGAAATTAACATTTGGACAGAAAGAGTAAAACAGTGTACAATTTGCTTCTCAGTCTTGAAATGATTAGAATCCCAAAGGAAAACCACTGTGTAATTCATCAATGGGGCTATTTTTATAATGCTGCAGATATCAGAAATTGTTACTACTGAAGAGTCAGCCCAAGGTGAGAACACCAAGACTTGTATTGGCCTACTGTTGTTCTTCCTTTGCCCAGCAATGAAACATTGATCTAGTTGAGTTTTTTCATGATGATCCTAGATCTGCCAGCTTATCACCAAGTGACATGGAAAAGAAGCAAAAGCACACTGGTGAGATGGGATGGGATTTAGCTATTAACTATAGTTAATGTAAATTAAATTCAACGTCTTCCTGCTGAGGCAGAGCTGGAAAATACCATGAACTCTGAGGCACTGACTCAAGTGTCTTGGGAAATGTTTCTTAATATGGAAAAAGTACTTGGTAGGCCAATCACTTCCTGACACCTTCCCTGAGTAAGGTGATAAAAGATCTGTCCCAACTACAGATGGTGCTACAGAGGATTATGTACAGGAACCCTTGTCTCCTGGTTACTTTAAAAGAGGGGAAGCATCCCTGGCCTCTTTCTGCAAGTGTTTGGATCCATGTGATAATTTAGTATATTCACAAACCCGTTTGATGGCAGGAAAGAGAGACTCCTCCAAAGTAATCAACTGTGACGGTCTTCTAGGATGCTTGGCTGCTTTGAATACATGATAAGGTTCTGATGCCTAGCAATAGCTGTAAAGAAATCTTAGAGGCTTGGCTGACAGAGCACAGTACTATTATAATGAAAACAGTTTTGATTTAATGAACACATGGCCATGTGGACTACTTGGCTTTCAAGGCCCTTTGACTATTATGATAATCATTTAGAGATCATAATCTGTAAATATAGCTTGATAGTCAAAATTAATCAACATTGGACTGAAAGACAGGCTTACTGACACCACATCACCATGAACAAATGATGACTAGTTTTCCTCATGTCTGCCACATCCATCTGACATATGCAAAACATTTGAGTTCCTTGGACTTAGGCAACCTTTTAAATTCCTGGGTACTTAAGGAGTGGGATGGATGACACATTTCCAAGAGGAAAACAATAGACGTTTCTGTGAACTGTATATTTTGAGACTCAAAAAAATATTTAGGAAAGTGGGAACATGATAACAATTCTATCACATGCATGGTGGGAGGGATCTTCTTGGAAGTAAATGGAATGTGCTGGCTTTCTCATGCAATATAGATCATAAAGCTTCAGTAAGACAAGCTAGGGATGCGACTCAGTGGTCAAACACTAGCCTAAAACTTTTGGGTCCTTGGCATTGATTCCCAGCATCACCATGAATCAATCCTAAGATATTTATCCTACACCCATTGCTACTTCTCATGAATCTTTCCCTTTGCTTGTTCCTTGGCAAACAATTTTTTTTACAAAAGTATTTTTTTTTCTTTTTCCATCACAGGCAATTTATTTTGTTCTATTCATTCACAGTTAATACAGAAAATACTTGGAAACATTTCCATATAATGTTTGACACAGAAATCATCAAATAGAAGTATACAATGTTGACAGGAGGCAGTACATTTATAATTTATAACCCCAAATGTATTTATAAATTAGAAATGGAAAGATCTACAAGTGAAATTATGAAGGTTCACCAAAGTCATTTAATCTGTCAGTTTCTCATTCATTTTTATGTCTTAATAATATTCTATTGTATGAATAAGCCACATTTTATTTCTCTCCAGTATTTGATAGCTATTTGAGTTGTTTTAACTTTTTTACTATTAGCAACACACTGCTGTAAACCTTCATGTACATGTTTCATAGGTGCACATTTTCAGTAGTTTGAGGATATATTCCTAAGGGTAGAATTGTTGAGTAACAGAGTAACAATGTTTTGCATTTTGACCAACCACCAAACTGTTTTGCCCAAGTGGCACACCATTTTACATTCTCACCAAATCCCTGTTTTTAAGGCTCTGATTTTTATACAAAAGCATTCAATCATTCTGTCAGACCAAACCAGGAAAAGTAAGCTATAGTTCAGAGCTGTTCTATTCCATTTACTATGCAAAGCCATTCTTGGCGTTTGCAACTCTCAGCCCTTTTGAGTATTCTTGCAGTGTTCACCTTTTCCTCCACCACTTTTCTTTCTTCTTTTTTTCTGGTTTATTTCTATCTATTACAAATGTATAAAAAATCCTCCATCAACGCTGCTGATAGCAGCAGAACCTTGGGAAATATACCTTTGGTTTGCCTCGGAAAAGGAACACATATTGCACTGTAAAGTTTATAAAATTGGCGCAAAACATTGTGATAATGTTACAATACCAATTTTAAGAGTTCAGTGACTAATGGGGAGCCGATGGGATACATGCAGAACTGTGAAAGCGATCTCACTTAGCCAGCTGTACACGTAGACTGTAAATCTACATTCAGATCATTTCTGAACTAAGACTATCATCTCAGTTTATCTGTTGAGGTCAACCAGGAAACCCTAGAATATACCTTGATTTTTGCAAAAAAAAACAAAATAGGGGGAGGGGTTTCTTCAGCATTTCAGTCCACGAGTAACAGTATCCTAACAGGCAAAGTGTTCTCTCACTGTCAACATAGAATGAACTGCTGCTGGAGGTCAACTTGGGCTTTAATTTGCATTAGCACTTACATGCATAGTAGTCCAAGTTGTTGACCTCATGACTTTTAAAAGTAACTCTAAAAAAGTAAAATGGCCCTTCTTGGAAGACTAAAGAAAGACATCCAGCCACAGTTGTAAAAAGTCTCATCAAAACAATATACCCTTTTATGAATTACGCCTCAATTAAAAAAAAAAAAAAGGAGCCCCAAATAAGAAGCAGCTCTGAAAAAGAAAATATAACTTAAGATATTTGAAAAAAACAAGGTGAATACAGGTTCAAAAGTAATTAAGATACATTTTCTTGAGGCTATCTAGAATTAGGCTTTAAAGAATTCTACCATTTCAAGTTTACCACTAGTTACTAAATACCTATTTACAAACAAGATATTCACCTTTTTTGTTCCTTTATCAAGAGAAAAATCTACCTTCAGACTATGAGGGTGGTAATGGGGAGGGACTAGAAAACAAGATTCAAACAATCCCATTCAAATATCACATTTTTCAAATGGAAGAACTCCAAACTGCACTAGAAGTTCCAATCACTAAGACACTTTCCATTGAAATGATTTAAGTACAACTACATGGCACCAAGGTTTAGGCCTAATATAGGCCTGACAACCAAGTCCTTGTTTTCTGGAAGAAAGGCCTCAAAAGTCCCACTCAATTCCACATAACAATACTTCAAAGATCAATTAGGTTTTCCTTTCCTTAATATTTTTGTTTTTGACTTCTAATCTTAAAGACTAGATTAAAACTTAGCTCATTTCCCAGAAGGCTTTGCTTCCCTTTGCTCTATGAAAGAGTCCACCAAGACCTCTTCCTCAAAACCATCTAGCCCCCAGCCTCCAGCCTGTGCTTGTGATGCATCTTTCTCAACATCCTGAAAAGGTAATGTAGGTAAAATATGCTCATAAACATTAAAACTAGTTGTTAGAAAGACGTAACTAGCTTTATAATTTAAGTTTTAAAGCATAAATACTTGCAGCTTAATCTGCACTGACAATGATTGTCGAAGCCTAGAATTCAACATTTACAAATTCTCATTCACACACACAAAACACACTATTATCACACAACTTGTGTCTTGAGAGAATCTTCTGCTTTTTAAATCTTTGGCCTCCCAGTCAATCCCAAGTTCAACCAACTTTTCCGAGTTCTGGTAGTTACCTGGACCACTGAGGCATTGCTACAAGACTTCTCTTTTGAAACATCCTTTTTCTCTAGATATTAGGATAGCTACACTAGCTTGTTTCTTCTGTGGTGTATGTTGGTGTGGGATTATCTATTGCTTGATTTTTCATGGATGTGTTTAGCTTCTTTGGGTTGAATTTTCCCTTCTAGTGCTTTCTGTAGGGCTGGGTTTGTGGACAGGTATTGATTAAATCTGGTTTTATCCTGGAATATTTTGTTTACTCCACCTATGGTGATTAAGAGTTTTGCTGGGTATAATAGTCTGGGTTGGCATCCGTGGTCTCTTAGTGTCTGCATGAGATTTGTCCATGATCTTCTAGCTTTCATAGTCTCTACTGAGTAGTCTGGTGTTATTCTGATCGGTTTACCTTTATATGTTACTTGGTCTTTTTCCTTTGCGGCTCTTAATATTTTTTCTTTGTTCTGTGTGTTTAGTGTTTTGATTATTATGTGGCGAGGGGACTTTTTTTTTGGATCCAGCCTATTCGGTGTTCTGTAAGCTTCTTGTATCTTCATATGTATTTCTTTCTTTAGGTTAGGAAAGTTTTCTTCTATGATTTTGTTGAATATATTTTCTGTGCCTTTGAGTTGGTATTCTTCTCCTTCTTCTATCCCTATTATTCTTAGGTTTGGTCTTTTCATGGTGTCCCAAATTTCCTGGATGTTTTGTGTTATGACTTTTTTGTCTTCAGTGTTTTCTTTGACTGATGAATCTATTTTCTCTATCGTGTCTTCAGTGTCAGAGATTCTCTGTTCCATCTCTTGTAATCGGTTGGTTATGCTTGTTTCTGTAGTTCCTGTTCGTTTAGTCAGGATTTCTATTTCCAGCATTTCCTCAGCATGTGTTTTCTTTATTGTCTCAAATTCATTTTTCAGATCTTGGAATGTTTCTTTCATCTGTTTAATTGCTTTTTCTTGGCTTGATTTGATTTCTTCCCATTTTTTGTTCGTTTTTTCTTCCATTTCTTTAAGGGAGTTTTTTATTTCCTCTTTAATGAAGTTTTTCATTTCCTCTTTAAGGGAAGTTTTTATTTCCTCTTTAAGAGAGTTTTTCATTTCCTCTTTAAGGAAAGTTTTTATTTCCTCTTTAAGGTAGTTTTTCATTTCCTCTTTAAGGAAAGTTTTTATTTCCTCATTGAGGGAATGTTTTATTTCTTCTTTTAGGGCCTCTATCATCTTCTTAAAGTCATTTTTAGGGTTGATCTCTTCTGTTTCTTCTGTCATGGTATGTTTAGGTCTTGCAGGTGTAGAATCACTACGTTCTGATGTTGCCATATAGGTCTTTATGTTTTTGCCTGTATTTTTGCACTGGCGTCTACTCATCTTTTCCTCTGTGCGGTGCAGGTGGTGTCTGTGTCTGAAAGTGCCTCTCTTGTTCTAATTTTTAGTCTTGGTTTAGTAGGGGTTCTCGGTTAAATTGGTGCTATTGGGCTGTTTCTTCAGGGACAGCTGATTTCAGTCGGTGAATTATATACTTATGATTCTGGTGATCTGGTTTGGTGTCTGGGTAGCGCCTTCTTCTGTGTTCCCAGGTCACGTTTTGTTCATTTGTCAACTCCTCAGCTGATCTTGTTTCTTCAGACTTCAAACTGTAGGCATCTGAATCCTCTCCCAGATGGGTTTCAGCTGAGCAGGGTAGTCTCACCAACACCTCCAAGTTGTTGGGTTTCACAGGATTAGCAGTTGGGCCTTGGGTTGTCCCCAGATGGAGTGTCCAGACTCGCCCTGGTTCCGACCCAGGGAGATAGCCTCCTCCCCAGGTGTTGGGGCTAGGGGCGTCCCCGCTCCAAGCTGCTTCCGCCCCTCTCCGTCCCCGGGCCTGTCCACCCCTGTGGCTCGCTGCCACAGGCCCACCTGCGTCCACTTGTCTCCGCCGCTGGGGCTGTATGTCCCTGTCAGCTGCCACTGGGTCTATCTGCTTCTGCAGGCGGCCAACGGGCCTGTATGTCTCTGCCGGCTGCCACCGTGGGCCTACCTACCCCTGCCCGTCACTGCTGCGGGGCCCATCCACCTCTGTGGGCTACCACCGGGCCTGTATGTCTCTGCCGGTTGCCGCTGGGCCTGTATGTCCCTGTCGGCCGCTGCCACGGGCCCTTCCACCTCCGCGAGTGGCCGACCTGCGTCCGCCTGTGTCCGCCGCGTGGCCTGTCTACTTCTGTGGGCCAACGCTGGGCCTGAGTGTCTCTGTCAGCCGCCGCCGCTGGTTCTGTCCACCTCCGTCTGCTTATCTTCGCCACAGGGCCTGTCCACCTCCGTGGGCTGCCGCTGGGCCTAAATGTCCCTGTCGGCCACTGCCGCCGGACCCGTCTACCTCTGCGGGCCGCTGCCACAGGCCTACCTGCGTCTGCTTGTCTCCGCCATCTTTTACAAAAGTATTTAAGCAATGACTTCTTACCTGATAATAAATTACAACATCTGTAATCATTCTGTACCTAAACGTTGTGCTCATTAGCATTTTAATGTGTACACTTACACTTCCTGTTTTCATGCTCTAGCATAGCACAATGCATTCCATACAAATGTGTCTCTTAGGTAGTAATCAATTCCCTGTTTTCAAAGAAGGTCCACAGTGACTTCAGAATCCCATTTCACTCCATACATGACTGTTTTAAACAGTTAATTGAATACATTTTAGCACTTAAATGTCTTGCCTGTTTGTGTAGAATTGACCATTAATAAATATTTTTAATATATACACACTTCTTAAGTATCTTGAGAGCACAAGTGTATATATATATGTGTGTGTGTGTGTGTGTCTATAAATATGCACATATATTTCTAATTTAATGCCCTTTTAGTGGGGAATTTAGTGTGCTTATAACATTTACTAGATGTATGAAAAGGTTTACATGAAGAAGATTCCATATCCTTCCTGTCAAGTAAGAAATAGCTATTTGTATGACTACATTGATAATAATGATTTTTATAAAATAATATTGTTGGTTTAAAAAAATCCAGAAGTTTCAATTATTGGCACTAATAGGCATTTGTTCAGCACTGAAGTGTGTGCTATATAAATAGTAAATTTACTACCATCCTTCTCTGCTATTAAAAAGCATATATGTTATTACATAATATTTATAAGGTTGCACACCTAGAAAGTGTGAACTTCAGAACTTACACCATCGGTGTCACTCTAAAGCTTCTCTGTCACTCACCTGTCATTCATCTTCACTAAAGTTTAGTCAAAAGTTTTTCTTTTTTATGAGAAATAAAACTTAAAGAATTATTGGGAAAAAACCCAGAAAATCACCTGAACAGCATCTGGTAAGAGTAGTAGTCACTTAAGGAAACATGACGTCAGTATTCTTCAAGGAAGGCAATTTAAAGAGAGTCATGTAACAGCTTATGACTTTAACTTCTATTCATGCTGAATGTACTAAAATATAAACAAACATTATTTAGTGATTTAGACTTCCACTGAGAATCAGTAATTGAACGAATACTTCATAATTTATAAAAATTGATATGAAGCCTCTTAACTCATGTAAGATCATATTACTATCAAAATGATATTCTAAACAAGAAAAACAAGTTGTAATCCAAGGGGACATAAACATGATAATATATCAGTTTTTGTATGATTCATTTCATAGAAGTGTTTTTTAGAATGGTTTTGCTGATATTTACTAATACATTCACATATGTTTTAAGTCATTATTAGTATTCTAGAACAGAACTAAAGTTTTTTTTAATTCCTTTTACATACCAACCACAGATCCCCCTCTCCTCTCGCATCCCTCTCCCGCCTAGCCTTGCTACCTCCAAGACCCAGTCCCCATCCCCTCCTCTGGAAGTTTAAGGTCACCCATGGGGAGTCAGGAAAGCCTGGTACATTCAGTTGAGGCTGACCAAGCCCCCCACCTCCCCTGAATCAAGGCTGAGAAAGGCATCCCCCCACAGGTAATGGGCTCCAGGAAGCCAGCTCATGCACCAGGGATAGATCCTGATCCCACTGCCAGGGCCTCTCAAATCAACCAAGCTACACAATTGTCTCACATATGCAGAAGACCTAGTTCAGTTCCATGCTGGCTCCACAACTGTCAGTAATGATATCCCACAAGTTTGCTTCACTAATTTCTAGATTTCCCCATCATTATCTTGGCCTCCCTTGCTCATAGAATCCCTCTTCCCTCTTTTCAGCTGGACTCCTGGGGCTCGGCCTGGCACCTGGCTGTGGATCTCTGCATCTGCTTCCACCAGTTACTGGATGAGGCTCTATGATGACAGGGTGTTCATCAGTCTGATTACAGTCTGATTACCAGTGTAGGCCAGTCAGGCACCCTCTCCACTATTGCTAGTCGTCTAATCTGGGGTTGTCCTTGTGGATTCCTGGGAGTTTCCCTAGCACCAGGTTTCTCCCTATCCCCATAATGTCTCCCTCTATCAATACATCTCTTTCATTGCTCTCCCACTCTGTCCCTCACCCAGCTAGACCATCCTGTTTCCTCATGTTCTCATCTCCCATTCCCTCCCCTCTATTGCTCCCCCTTGTCCCCAGTTTACTCATGTAGATCTCATCAGTTTTCCTTTCCCAAGGCACTGCACTGCATCCCTCTTAGGGTCCTTGTTCCAGGTTCTCTGGAGCTATGGATTGTAGTCTTGTTATCTTTGTTTTTCATCTAGTATCTACTTATGAGTGAGTAAGTACCATGTTTGTTTTTTGGAGTCTGGGCTACCTCACTCAAGATGGTATTTTCTAGTTTCATCCATTTGCTTACAAATTTCGTGATGCCATTGTTTTTTTTTTTTTGCAGCTGAATAATACTCAATTTTGTATATACACCACATTTTCTTTATCCATTCTTTGGTTCAGGGACATCTAGGTTGTTTTCAGGTCCTGGTTATTATGAATAATGCTGCTATGAACATAGTTGAGCAAGTATCCTTGTGGTATGATTGAGCATCTCTTGGATATATGACTAAGAGTGGTATCATTGGGTCGTAAGGTAGATTGATTCCCAATTTTCTGAGAAGTCACCATACTGATTTTCAACTTGGCTGTACAAGTTTGTACTCCTACCAACAGTGGAGGGGTGTTCCCTTTGTTCCACATCCACATAAGCTGTCATCAGTATTTTTGATCTTAGCCATTCTGAGAGGTGTAAGATGGTATCTCAAAGTTGTTTTGATTTTCATTTCCCTGATGACAAAGGATATTGAACAATTCCTTAAATGTTTTTCAGCCATTTGAGAATCTTCTGTTGAGAATTCTGTTCAGATCTGAAGCCCATTCATTTTTTAATTGGATATTTGATATTTTGATGTCTAGTTTCTTAAGTTCTTTATATATTTTAGATATCAGCTCTCTGTCAGATGTGGGGTTGGTGAAAATCTTTTACCATTCTATGGGCTGTCATTTTGTATGATTTACCATGTCCTTTGCCTTACAGAAGCTTCTCAGTTTCTTTATTAATTGTTGCTCTCAGTGTCTGTGCTACTCTGGTGTTATATTTAGGAAGTGGTATCCTGTGCTAATGAGTTCAAGGCTACTTTCTACTTTCTCTTCTATCGGGTTCAGTGTAACTGGATTTATGTTAAGGTCTTTGATCCACTTAAATTTGAGTTTTGTGCATGGTGATAGATAGGGGTCTATTTATAATCTACATGTTGACATCCAGTTATGCTAGCACCATTTGTTGAAAATGCTTTGTTTTCTCCATTGTACAGTTTTGGCTTCTTTGTGTCAGGTGTTTATAGGTATGTAGATTAATGTCAGGGTCTTTGATTCTATTGGTTCACATCTGTTTTTATGCAAATACTAAGCTTTTTTTATTACTATAGCTCTATAGTAGAGCTTTAAGTCAGGTGTGGTGATGCCTCCAGAGGTTGCTTTATTGTACAGGATTGTTTTAGCTATCCTAGTTTTTTTTCCCCATATGGAGTTGAGTATTGTTCTTCCCAGGTCTGTGAAGAATTGTGTTGGGATTTTAATGGGAATTGCACTGCATCTGTAGATTGCTTTTGCTAAGATTGCCATCTTTACTATGTTGATCTTACCTATCCATGAGCATGGGAGATCTTTCCATTTTCTGATATCTTCTTCAATTTCTTTCTTCAGAGATTTACAGTTCTTATCATACAGGTCTTTTATTTGCTTAGTTAGAGTTACACCTTAGTTAGAGTATTATTTCTGGCTATTGTAAAGGGTGATGTTTCTCTGGTTTCTTTCTCAGCCCATTTGTCATTTGTATATAGGAGGGTTACTGATTTTTTTTTTTTAGTTAATCTTGTATCCTGCCACTTTACTGAATGTGTTTATCAGCTATAGGAGTTCCCTGGTAGAATTTTTGTGTCACTTATGCATACTATCATATCATCTGCAAATAGCACAAGTTTGACTTCTTCCTTTCCAATTTGTATCCCCTTGATCTCCTTTTGTTGTCTTATTGCTCTGGCTATATTGAATAGACTGGGGGAGTGGACAGCCTTGTCTTGTTCCTGATTTTAGTGGAATTGCTTTGAATTTCTCTCCATTTACTTTGATGTTAGCTGTTGGCTTGCTGTAAATTGCCTTTATTATATTTAGGTATGTTCTTTGTATTCCTGATCTCTCCAAGACCTTTATCATGAAAGGTGTTGGATTTTGTCAAAGTTTTTTTCAGCATCTAATGAAGTGATCATGTGGATTTTTTCTTTCAGTTTTATATGCTGGATTACATTGACAGATTTTCATATGTTGAACCATCCTTGCATTTCTGGGATGAAGTCTACTTGAGCATGGTGGATGACTTTTTTGATGTGTTCTTGGATTCTGTTTGCCAGTATTTTATTGAGTATTTTTACTTCAATATTCACGAGGGAGATTGGACTGTAATTGTCTTTCTTTGTCACATCTTTTTGTGGTTTTGGTACCAGGGTAACTGTAGCCTCATGAAAAGAATTTGGCAGTGTTCCTTCTGTTTCTATTATGTCGAACAATTTGAGGAGTATTGATATTAGTTCTTCTTTGAAATTCCAGTAGAATTCTGCACTGAAACCATCTGGCTTTGGGCTCTTTTTGGTTGAGACACTTTTAATGACTGCTTTTTTTTGTTAGGAGATATAGGTCTATTTAAATTGTTTATCTGGTCTTGATTTTAATTTGGGTATGTGGTACCTATCCATAAAAATATCCATTTCTTTTAGATTTTTCCAATGTTGTGAAGTACATATTTTTGTAGTATGATGTGATGATTCTCTGGATTTCCTTATTGTCTTTTTTCATGTCCCCCTTTTTGTTACTGATTTTGTTAACTTGGATATTATCTCTCTGCCTTTTGGTAAATTTGGAAAGGATTTGTCTATCTTGTTGAATTTCTCAAAGAACTAATTCTTTGTTTCATTGATTCTTTGTATTGTTGTTTCTATTTTATTGATTTCAGCCCTCAATTTGATTATTTCCTGGCATCTATTCCTCCTGGGTGAGTTTGCTTGTTTTTGTTCTAGAGCTTTCAGGTGTGCTGTTAATTCACTCATGTGAGATTTCTCCAACTTCTTTATGTAGGCATTTAGTGCGATGAATTTTCCTCTTAGTAGTGCCTTCATAGAGTACTGTAAGTTTGGGTATATTGTACATTCATTTTCATTGAATTCTAGGGAGTCTTTAATTTCTTTATTTCTTCCTTGACTCAGTGATTATTCAACTGAGCATTATTAGAAATGGACAGATATCACATACCCAAATTAAATCAAGATGAAGTAAACAATTTAAATAGACCTATATCTCCTTAGGAAATAGAAGCAGTCATTAAAAGTCCCCCCCCCAAAAAAAATCCCAGGGCCAGATGGTTTCAGTGCAGAATTCTATGAGAATTTCAAGGAAGCAGCTAGAAAACAGTGGGGAATTGTCCCTGAAAGGAACATCTTGTGGACAGGGGAATTCCAAGGAACAGGGTCCAAATGGGCAAGACAATCCAGCATAGTAGGGGGCCAAGGGGGAGTTATTGGCTTTCCACAGCCACACCAGGTGGTCACAGGAAGACTCAACTCACCTTGGCCAACACACCAGCTGAAAAGTTTAAATGCCCTGGTAGTAACACCACCACTGATGTAATAAGTCAGATCAGGTGAAATTATTAAGTCCTGGTTTAATCTGAGCAGAGCATTCCTGGGTGGTCCCAGGGGAAGAGGAGAAACCATGAGGGAAAACCAGGAGGCGAAGTCTTGAGCCAGATCTTAAATACCCTGTGTGGTGGGGTTTCTCAGGGGCAGGATGGCAACTCCAGGAGATATCTCCAACAATGTTGATTGCTTACGTTGAAATGGATTATTTCCTATTATAAGATGAGAGCTGTCATTTTCTTTAGAAAGACCAATAGATATTTTTTAAAGCATGCTTGTGCATTTGATAATTTTATATATAAGTACTGCATTTAAATCATTTCTGTCCCTGAGTCACTCCTCACACACCTTCTGTACACCCTTATCTCTCTCAAACTCACAACCTTTTCTTTTATGTTGTTTTACACATAGAAACACACTCATGTGCATGCACACATACACACACACAAAATTGTATATATGTACAAACTGTCAATTCCATTTGGTATTATTCATTTATGCATGGGTTTATGGCTGGCCACCTGCAGTGGATAACCTGTCAGGGAGTTGACCCTAGAGAAAACTGATATTCTTTTTTTTTTTTTTAAGATTTATTTATTTATTATGTATACAGTGTTCTGCCTGCACATATCCCTGCAGGCCAGAAGAGGGCATCAGATCTCATTACAGATGGTTGTGAGCCACCATGCTGGGAATTGAACTCAGGACCTTTGGAAGAACAAGCAGTGCTCTTAAACTCTGAGCCATCTCTCCAGCCCGAAAACTGATATTCTTCTTATCAATCATTGGTTGCCTGCAGCTCTGAAATTAGGGTCCTGTGAAGTTCTGCCATCAATGTTGGAGAATCAAAACTGATTTTGTCATTTTCAGGTCTTGTTTAGGCAATAATATCCTACTGGGATTTCATGTGTACACCATCCCTGGTATATCTACATGACACTCTTGCAACAGTTATCCTGGTCCTCTGGCCCTCACAGTCTTTCTGACTCCTTCCACAATGTTTCCTGATTTGTTTACTATAGATGTACTCATTAGATCTAGGCAAACCATGGTCATTTATTTTCTTCATTTTGACCATTTGTGGATCTCTGCAATAGTCTCCATCTGGGGCAAAAAGAAGCTGCTTTGATGAGGGCTGAGCCTACATTAGGATGTAAACTCTTGATTCTCCTGCCTCCACCACCCCAATGCTGTTATTAAAGTTGTGGCCCACAACATTGGGCTCAAAGTACATTTAAACTTAGTGTAACATTTTCACCTCTCACAACTACTACCATAAGGTCAACATCCTTGTTCTCAAATTCAAACAATAAGTCTAATGAAATCAGAATATTCCCATCAGACACAAGTATTCAGTGTCAAGGACCCAAGAGACTTACCAGGTGAATTCTATACGGCTTTGCATAGTTAACTGCTGTTTCACAATTTTCCAGAGTTCTGATTAGTGAAGGCATGGCTATGCTTCCTCAGAAAAAAATGCTACATGCTTGTGGAAAAAAACCTACAAGCCTCCCAACTTCTTAGGTTCCTCAAGTATGAGTATGCTTTGAGAGCAAGCCAAAAAAAGTAACTAAATAAATGAAAGTCTTCTACTAACAGAAAATGTCTTTGTTAGTATTAAGTACTATTATTAAATTGAGATTGAAAGAATGGCATCGAAGGTAAATATCCTGGAGAAAAGACTATAGATACGATCGACACATGCCGAAATAATTACAATTTAAACACCTCTCATGAAAAACGCAAGTTATTAACTTGAGTTTCCGGCTCTGTGGTACGTTTCCTACCTTAGTAAGACTCTGACATACTCCAAAAGGGAAGACTAGGCTGGTCCAAGGGCTCTGGGGCAGTGTCTAGTCAACACCCCCTCCACATACTGGCACCTCCCCGCCTGCCATCACCCCGGGTGCGCTCCTTCTGCCAGCCGCTTGCCCGCAGCCCTGGCCTGGCCACCCCCCCGCCCCCCCCCCGGCCCCTCACTTCCGCGCCCGGGACACACAGGAGCCCTACCCGAAGTGCCAGCCCTGCTCCGGCTTCCCACAGTGGGGAAGACGCTCTGTCGAGCTTTGCCTGCCTGACTCACACTGTTCTGCAGAGGCGAAGGAGCACAAGTCCCAGAGCCTGCACAGTGGCACAGAGCGCCGCCACCAGGGTCAGAGCCCAACCCTGCGCGCACTTCCGCCCTCCGAACCAGCGCGATCCTGACCCGCAGTGCCTGGAGCTCACAGCAGTCCCAGTGACCCTAGGCAACTCATGTGTTCTGGCCCTCCGAGTTCTGGGCCAATCCCACTAGATCTGAGCTACGTCTGTATTCAATGGGACTCTACTTGCACCAAGAGAGGCAGTCCTTGGAATTCCTGGTTGTTAATGTGACAGTTCATGAAGAACAGAGAAATAAAGATCCTGATACCCTTATGTAGTATGGACGTCCAAAAGGAAGACTTTGAAATACAAAAAGAAAATTACTTAGAAAAGGATACCATGAAATGGTTGAATAGTGTATCTTGTATTGCTAGAAATCAGGTTTTCAGTGACATCCATAATAATATTTATATTCCCTTATTGCAATCCAATTATTGTAAATGTGAAATCAAAATGTGTTTTTTTAAAAGAGTACATGTCAGGGGCTGTAGAGATGACTTAGCAGTCAAGAATGCTTTGCTTTCACGAAGGACCTGGGTCCAGTTCTTACCACCCACATGTAGATTCACAACCATCTATAACTCCAGTTCCAGGGGATACAATGTGTCCTTCTCATTTACATGAGCATCAGTCATGAATATATAGGCTGGAAAATTACTCATACAAATATAAAAAGTTAAAGAGTTCAATGTTCGGTACTGTGACTGAGGAAATATTCAATGTGTAAAGTTCTTTAGGAAGAAAATAGTGTTCAGTACATTAAAAAATATAGTGGGAGGGAGAGGAACTGAATGAAGCCTGTTACCCAAACATGCTAATTTATTCATCTTTTATAATTGAAAATAAATATGTTTTCTAGTGCAAACATATTAACTTTTACATAATACTATTTAATACAATTAATTTCTTGAATAATCCTGAGCAAAACAGACAATGGCTTTTAGAAATGTAGAGGGACAGAAGAGGGCTGGAGAGAAATAAAGTGGAAAGGATACGTGATGTAATTATATTTTAATTAATAATGGGTTATATAAAAACATTTAAACTGCTCTTTGAACATCCAAAGGTTCTCACTGTAGGGTAAAAAGGGCCAGTGAGAGAATACTGGGGCCCTGAGACCAGAGCGTAGGCCAAACACACCCTGCCCCTAACCAAGCCTTGAAATCCCACCAATCCCTAAGTTTACCACACAATCAGGACACAATCCCTAAACATGAAATTCAACCAATTTCTCAGCACAAAATCCAACCAATCCCCGAGCTTGGGTCAGAATCTGTCCACAGAATCCCACCAAGCTCAGGACTTGAAATCCCACCAATCTCTGGGGTTGTCTCAAGCTCAGAATTTGAGATCCCACCAATCCCCACTCTGGAAATCTCCACACTTTATTAGCCCTGTATCCTGTTCAGTTTGCTGCTGCTTCTCACACTAGCAGAGGCAGCCACCCTCCTGGATTTTCCCCTCCCAATAAATCTCTTAAGTTTTGTTATGAGCACTTTCATAAGAGCACAACTCTGAGTAGTTTCGCCACTCCTAGGCAGAGCTATTACACTTCTGACAGGGGAACATTCTCTTAGGGGAGCAGAGCTGTAAGTTCACTAGAGCAGAGCAGTGTTGTAACTGTAGGGTGAAAAGCACCAAGGAGAAACAACCTGCCCCTGACTAGACATGAGACCTGGGCTAAAGAAAACACCCTGACCATTATTCCTTCACCCCAGGACCAGGGGTTGAAAATGCACCAATCCCTGAGCTTTCCCCAGAGTCAGGCTACAGGATCTCACCAATCCCTGAGATCCCTGAACTCAAAATGCTACCAGTCCCTGGGCTTGAAATGCCACCAATCCCTGAGTTTGCCCCAGAATCAGACCACAAAATCCACCAACCCCATGCCACCCTGGAAAGCTCTGCCCCCTCCCAAGAAATACTATATAAGGTCTGTACCCTGTTCATTTTGTTGGTTTCCCCCTGAGGTAGCCACCCTCCTGGATTCTTCATTCCCAATAAGTCTCCAGAGCAGAGCAGAGCTGTAACGACTTTTTCCCCAGAGCAGAGCAGGGCTGTAACACTTTTGCTGGGGAAAGTCTCCCCAGCCTGAGCACAGTTGTTACACTTGCATTAGGAAAACTTTTCATGGAGCAAGGGCTGTAACACTTTTCTGGGGAAAACCTCCTCAACAGGAACACAGCTGTAACACTTTTGCTAGGAAAACTTTCCTTTCAGAGCTGCAGGTATTCCTTGGCTCTTGACTGCAAAGATACTTTTCCCTTCAGAGCTGTGACACTTACACTTTCTCCATCCATTCTTATTCAAGGAGAGGATGGACCACAAATGTGCAAGAAGATTTTCCTAGCATGATCCAGCATCTTGCAATTAAAGCAGCCTCATACTCAAAAATAACAGTTTTAGGGAATTGGGGGGTAAATTGAGGGAGGGATTGGAAGGAGAGGATGGGGAAGGGGACCTTTAAAAAAATCTTTCTGCCAAGTACAGAGGAATTCTGCAAAAAAAAATGATTTACAGAATTTCTCATGAAAGAAGAAAATAATAAAGTTAAATGGTGTTGAGCCAAATGCAGTCCAGTTCAAACCATCTAGATTATTTTGAAATGGAAAGTGCCCTGATAATAGAAAGAGTCCTAAGCCTCCTTGTTCTAGGACAGAGTTTCTCTTAGCCTCCAAACTAATGGATATGAGCAAAGCAAGTTTTGGTAGCCCAATCATTTATGTTTTATTCACAATAAATCAGTCCTTAATAATAATTTGAATATGGAATATTACCCACAGGCTCAATTGACTGACAAAAATATCTAGGAGGTCATGTGTTTGGGGGAGGTTGTGGAATCTTTTTGACATAGATCCTTAACTAGCTGAACTATTGCCATGTTGGCAATGTTGAGTTATACATGGTTACATTTTCTTCAGATTTCTATCCTTCCAAGACAGTAAGAAATGTGAGAAGTTATAAATTCCTGATACCATGAACCAAGATGGAACCAGATGCTGTGCTTTCTCAACTAAGATGCTATCCTCTGAGCCAGAGCAAATGTTTCTTCCCTTCTATTGTTTCTGCCAGTAACTTTGTCACAGTAATGAGAAAAGTAACTGAGATGGACCCCAAAGTATAAATAATTCATTGTGATGGTAACACTGTAGACTTGACTCCATCTAGAATCACATAGGAAAAGTTTCAGCTGATGAATTATCTAGCAAGATAAGCCTGTGGGCCTGTCTGTGTGTCATTATCTTGATTGATAATTGGTGAGGGGGACCCAGTCCTGTGTAGGTGACACCATAGCCTGGTGTGGGAAACTGGGCTGTGTAAGAATTGAGAGGGTAGCTGAGCTCTAAGCAAACAGGCAGCTTGGATTCATTTATTACACTCTGCTCTAGAAGGCTGATGTGATGTGAACAGCTGCCTCAGTGACTTTCCCAATAGTGGACATTAACTTTGAGTATAAGTCAAATAAACCTTTGAAGACATTAAATGTTTTGACAAATATTTGTCATGCTGCATATAGAAAATGGAGTTATCCAATATCATTCACTTGGTACTTTTAAAGCACATTGTTTCAAATACTTTGGAATTCAGTTTAGAAAAACTTTACCTTTGTGGTTTCTTCAATGTCTCCCCCAAAGACCAGAAGAATGACAATGATCTCTGAGTTGTCAACATATACTGCATGATGTCATGCTGTTTCTCCATTGCAGTCTTTAATGTTGGGATCTGATCCATGCTCAAGGAAAACAGAAATAATCTTTGTCTCCCAGCTCCTACAGCCTGTTGATATTGCAACAAGTAAAACATTGCCAATTCAAAGAATTCAACATAGGTTTTCCACAACGTTAAATATTATTTGTATTTGAGACATGTTCAAATTCATTACTAAAATTGAAGTCTTTTAAATACTTTCATTAATGGTGTGAACTTCTGATCATCAAGAGCATTTATCTGGCAATTACATACACAGAAATTACCCAGATCCAGATGTTCATAAAAACCTCCAAAATTAGTACAGTTCTATGAGAACAAGGAACATTCTTCTCTTTATTTATTCTATGTATCTTTTACCTCATGTGTCTCAATCCCATTCATTTCCCCATCCCTTAGAACCTGCCCTCCACTCCTGCACCCCACCCCAAATAAAACCAAATTTAAGAGAAAAAGAAAAACAAGAAGGGAAAAATTAAGTTTTGTCATGGAAGCTGCATTGTGACACAGTGAGTCACACAGTAAACCCATTTGTCTATATATCTGTACTTGCAAGTGTTCATTTCAAAGAGGCCTTTGGCTTCTTCTACACTATCGACACTGGGCCCTCACTAGGACTCTTTATGGATATTCTGTTGTTGCCCTGTGTTGTGGAGATCCTGCAGTTTTGGGGTCTGTAGGACTGGTCCCTTCATGTGCTACAGCAGATCATAAATAACCCTGGTTCTGGGCTTGGGCAGCAGCAGGGTTGATCTGCCAGCCAGTTCTCCCATGTGCTTACCACCAGGGGGAGCTCTTCAGCATTGCCCCAGCCTCTTGCAACTATGAGGGAGAGGTGAGGCCAATTCTCCTGCTTTCATGCTCCCAGGGTTGGCTCTCCCATAATAACTACACCATCAGGTCCAGATCTATTCTGTTGCCCAGGTGAGGTACAGAGGCCACTCTTCTGAGTGTTGCAGCTGGTGGGAGGTCACTCCCACTCTTGTGGCCTCAGGGCCAGTTCTTACACCTGCCTCAGGTGTTGATAGGTAGGGGTGATAGGAGGAAAACTCTCCCTCATCCTTACCTCCACAAGACAGATGGTTGAGGGGACATCTTTTCCTTGCTCATTACTTCGAGGCTGGCTCACTCACACATCCTTCAACAGGGTGGTGCCATTGTATTGTCCAGGCAAGGTTCAGGGCATGCTTTCCCATGTGTTGCATTTGTTGAGGATCAGGGACAGCTCTCCCATACTTAAGACCACAGGGACAGTCTCCTATCTGCCTCGGGTGTTAAATGGGCAGGAAGGGGAGGTCATTTCCCCCTACCCATGTTACCACAAGACATAGGAGTAATGACGACAGCTCTGTCATGCTCACTACTTTGAGGCATGCTCACCCATACCTCTGCCAACAGGGTCACCTCTATTGTGCTGCCCAGGCTATGTCCAGGCCCTGCTCTTCCAGGTGTTGCAGCTGGTGGGGGTCAGGGACAACTCCCCCACTCTTATGACCACATGGTCAGCTCTCTCACCTGCCTCAAGCATTGATGGGCTGGAGGTAGGAGGAAGGCAACTCTCCCCATCCATGGCACCATAATACAGACACATGATGGGGAGAGCTCTCCCCTTCTCACTACTTTGGAGCTGGCTCATCCACACCTTTAACAACACGATTGGCTCCATTGTATTGCCCAGGCAAGGTTTAGGGCCTTCTTTCCCAAGTGTTGTAGCTGGTGGGAGTCAGGGACAGCTCTCTCATTCTTATGACCACAAGGCCAACTCTCCCACAAGGTAATGATGGGCGGGAGTGGGAGGTCATTTCTCCCCTGCCCATGTCACCATGGATAATTAGGGAAGCACTCCCATGCACACAACTTGGGGGCTGATTCACCCACACCTCTCCCAACAAGGTTGGCTCTGTGCTGCCTAATGAGGGGCAGGGCCTACTCTCCCAAATGTTGCAGCTGGTGGGGGACAGGGACAATTTGCCACTCTTATGACCACAGGGTTAGCACTCCCAGCTGCTTCACATATTGATAGGTATGGAGGGAAGGGCATCTCTTCCCAGATAATGCTGCCATATGGCAGATAAGAGGCGGGGCTAGGTCTTCCATGATCACTCCTTCGTGGATGGCTAACCCACACCTCCACCAACGGGATTGACTATTTGTGGCCAAGTGAAGTGTAGGGCCTGCCTTGCCAAGTGTTGCGGCTGATGGGAGTCAGAGACCGCTGTCCTGTTCTTGTGACCTCACGGCCCGTTCTTCAACTGTCTCAGGTGTTGATGGGCATGGGGGTTAAGGAGGGCAAAACTCTGCCTCCCATGCTGCCACAGGACAGATGAGTAATGAGGACAGTTCTCCCATGCTCACAACTCCAAGGCTGGCTCACCCGTTCTCCACCTATAGGGCTGGCTCTCTCGTGCTGTCCAGGCTATGTTTAGGGCCTGTTCTTCCAAGTATTGCAGTGGTGAGTTAGGAACAGCTTTCCATTCTTGTGACCATATGGCCAGGTCTCCCATCTGCCTGAGGCATTCATGGAAGGAGTGTGGGGAGGAGGACAATTTACCTCTCCCCATGCCACCACAGGACAGATGAGTTATAGGGATAGCTCTTCCATGATCACAGCTTCAGGGCCGTCTCATTCACACCTCTGCCCACAGCATTGTCTCTGTTGTATTGCTTAGTTGAGGTCCAGGCCTACTCTCCTGAGAATTGCAGCTGGTGGCTTTCTGGTTCAGCTCTCCTGCTCTTGTGTCCTCAGATCCAGTTGTCCCTCCTGCCTCAGGCATACATGGGCAGCAGGGGAGGTCGTCTTACCCCACAAACATCGATAAAGGACAGATGAGTAGTGGGGACAGCTGTCCCATGCTCACAACTTGCAGGCTGCCTCACCTGCACTGGCTCTATCAGGACTGGCTCTATTGCAATGCCCAGGCCTTTGCACGGCCTTCTCTCCCAAGCTTTGCATCACCATGTGATTTTATCATTGACAGCAGCTGCCATGCATGTCACTAATGACATAAAGATATCACTGATGTTTACCATTGCTGAAGCTCATAAGCTAAACACTAAACGGCTAGGAAAATTACTCCAACTAGTATTGTAGTAGCCTCTTTGTTACATGAGTAACCAAACACATTCAATTTGGCTTTGAGGTCTTTCCCACATATAGTAAATGATTTAATGACTCATACGGTAAACCTTCTAAAAAGCTTTGTGAAAGTCAAAGTCCAGAGGGAGAAAAATCTCCTGCTACATTGTTTACATTTATACTCATAGATATATTTTCCTATACCATATATATATAATAGTATATAACAGCAATTTCACAAGGAAGATTTTGGACAAGGTGGGCCACTCAAGCTGGACCCAAACTTGGAAAGCAGGATGAGTTTATTGCTTTGTGAATTGTGAATCTCCCATCAAGCTCTATTCTGCTGGATCAGAAGTAACTAAAAATGGCAGAAGTAACTTGCAGATAACCTGGAGCTTGTACAGCAAATGGTGTTGGGTAAAAAGTGGCTGGTCAGTGCTGAATTACTGGTCAGGACTATAGGAATTAATGAGTGGAGAAGCTTCGGAGAAATATGGGAAATCCACAGAGATGTGAGAATAACATCCCAAAGACACTAGTGAGAAACAAGAAAATGGAAGACAAGGAGGAAGAAGAAGGGGTTGAAGAGAAGGAACAGAAAGGTGAAAATCCTAGCCATCAAGTTCTGCTTGTTTGAATGTTTGTTCAGTACGGGCTGTATGGAGTGAAAACTCAGTGGTAACAAGCAGTGGCTGCTTCTCCAGGGGACACAGCATCAGTCCCCAGCTCCCTGATGGCACATAGAGGGACCTCACAGCCTCTGCTGGCCTCCTCAGGCACCATGTTCACAGGCACACATGCAGCTAAACACTGATAAAAATAAAATATTAATTTTAAAAGAAGTAGTATAAGTGGAGGCATGCTGATATAAAATTAATATTGAATTATATTTGGATAATTTTTAGATAAGAAATGGATACATTATGGGGAGCATTTCTTGGATTGTGCACTTTCTAGAGTGTGCACAATTATGTTTCTATTTTGTCCATTAAAATAAAGTCCCAATTATTTCATATAACACCATTTTATTGATAAAATACTTCAGTGAGAGTTACAAGATGATAGGAAACCTGCTGGAGCTTTGGTATTATGCTGCTGCTCGAGACTATGACCTGGACACTCAGCCCCTCTAAGGTCACAGGTGTCGAGGAGCTAGCCTTGTAGAAAATATAGCTAGGCTCTCCCTACCGGTTAACACAAGGGAGCTGGGAAAGGTCAGCTTCTCCCTTCACCCACTTTTCTCATGAACCTCCCCATCATTAACTTCCAAGCCCCATTACCATTTTATCTGTGTCATGTAATACTTTTTCATACAGTGCAAGCTCAACACTTATTTGACTCTTTCCTTACACATCTCAATGTAGAATTTATTGCCAGGATTGTAGGGTTGGCTGTGCCTATCCCTGTTATTACCACCCAGACATGATAAATTACTTCTCCCACTGTTAACACATCACAAAACTCCCAGGGGCTTTTCTGCTTTTTCTTAAAACACGAGAGTATTCTCAGCGTAGAAAACATTGCTCTGGTCTACTTTCACTCTCAATAAAATTTTTTAGCCCATATGAGCCTTATTAATAACTGATCAATCAGTTCAATAGTTGTGACCTTACATTTCACCAGTCAAGCACACATCCAAATGGCTATGTAATAATTGCTGCCAAGCAACACTGGCATGAACATTCCCCTGAGATCACCGAGAGCTCTGTACAAACCAAGTCAGTACACAGGTTCAGGGCTGGCCTGGTGGTCTTGCTTGGCTTTAGTTTACTCTTACCTTCCAAGGCCTTGCCTTCTTTAAATTTGAAGAATGACTTTACTTTACAGCAATTCTAATGGGCATTTGTTTTGTTTGGGAGTATGAAATTCATCTTTCTAAAATTTTGTATTTAAGGTTTTCACTGAAAGTTATCTCATTTGTATGGGCTTTGCCTTTATGGAAATACAGTACTTCTCTCTTGGAGTTTCTTTCTGTCTGTGGTGCTTTAGTTCTGTGTTCCTGACATTTTCACTGTAGTTCGAGGCATTAAACTTATACTTACTGTGTGGCCAGGTTTGCTGGTACAAGTATTTAATCCTGACACTAGGCAGGAAGCAGAGGCAGGCTTACCTTTGAGTTTAAGGCTGGCCTGGTCTGCATAGTGAGTTCAAGGCCAAAGGGAAATCTCTAGTGAGACCCTGTCCCAAGAAGAAAAAGTGAGACTCCTTTGATCATTAGTTGATGTTGAGAATTTCTTTTCCAGTCATGACTGTATTGATTCTAGGTGCCTCTGCTACAAGGCTGCTCATGCTCATATTTGCCCCCATAATCTGTGGAAATTTTCTACTACTTTTCACATTATATGGTTTTCATACCCCAAGTTTCTCCATACTGTGGTGCTTTTAACGAGAATGTCACCCACAGGCACAGGGATTTGAATACTTGCTCACTAGGTGATGGTGCTGATAGGGTGGTTTTGGAAGCGGTGGGAGATGAGGACTTCATTTGAGTGCATATAATCTGCCTTCTTCCTATATTGTTTTGCTTTTTGCTGCCTCTGCTTGAGATGGGATCTCTGAGCCACCTTTTCCTGCAACCATGCTTGCCACTTGCTGCTCTGCCTCCTCACCAAGACATGCCTATATACCCTGGGAACTGGGAGCCAAATGCAAGCTTCCTTCCTTAGGAGCTTCTGACCATGGTCTTTTATCACAGAAACAGGAAATTATCTAATCAGCCTCTGAACAGCATCCCAGAGATCTTGTAGGATATGGTCATCACTTCTAATTTATGATTGCCTAAATGTAATAAAAAAACATCTGTAGATGTAACCAACCATCTTATTAAAATAAGAAACACAGAACCAATGTAAAAGACAAAGCCGAGAGGTCAGAGCTCAGAGATAAAATCTTACCTCCTGCAGTGCACCTAGCTTCCCCAAAAGAGAGCTACTTCCTGTGTGTCTGTCTTTAAATAGTCTTTCTGTTCTGCCTTCTCATTGGTTGTAAACCCAAACACATGACTGCCTCATCACTGCCTGTAAGTACCGCCCTCCAGGTTTTAAAGGCATATGTCTCCAATGCTGGTTGTATCCCTGAACACACAAAGACCTACCTCGCTCTTCTACCAAGTGCTGGGATTAAAGGTGTGTGCCACCACCACCACGCTCTTGCTATGGCTCTAATAGCTCTGACTCCCGGGCAACTTTATTTATTAACATACAATGAAAATCACATTTCAGTACAAATAAAATACCACCATATTTCCCCTTTTCTATTTTAATAAAAAGAAAAAAGGCAAAAGGTTATAACTAACAAAAGAAAAACTATATACAAAAGTTCAATAACTATATACAATATATACAAGTAACAAATACCTAAACGATGTCTAGTCCATTTGTATTTGACAAATCAGAGAAAATAATTCCTTTATCTATCCTATTTTAGTAAGTCCAAAATGTATCTAATTCACTTTTTATCCTAATTAATCTTCAACTATAACTAACTAACCTTCAACTATAACTAATCTTCAACTCCCTCAGAGACCCAAGAAGGAAATAATATTAGCTAACAAAAATAAAAACAGGAAGTGCATGCAAGCAACTTCCAAAAAATTTGTGAGTTGACAAAAACAGCCAGCTGCCTGGATAGTTACCTGAGGTTTCTTCGCAGTGTTGGGGCATCATCTTTACCCTATAGGCTTAGCATATCTGGCAGACTCATTTGTGAAGTAGGATGTACACAAGGTCAAAAGTTCAACCTCACATTGGGTGAGAGTAGTCCATGTACCAGAAACACCTGAATTCCACTAGTGTCCTGTCATGATTCAGGATTTTAAATTCTGGAAATTTGTTGACAGTTTTTGAATTCAGCTATCCATTCTTCTTGGCTGTGTATATATGGCTTCATCTCAGCATCCCCTTCATTTCCACATCCCTCTATTAAATGTCAGTCTACTATTGAGAGGCATGAGCTTTCAGCTGCTGTTCCATTGTACAACAGAAGCCATTGGCCCATTGCCTGTTCAGCTGCCTTCGAAGAAAAGGGCACTGTACCTTTTCCGGATTGTGAAGGCCACTTTAGGGATGGTGCCATATTGTCCTGGCCTCAGAAGATGTCTTTTGATAAATCCATAACCACACTTGTTTTGGCAACAATCAGTAGTCCTTTGTTTTGTGTCCTGTCTGTCCATTTTGTCCTGTTGATTTGAGGATACTTTGTTGTCCAGTGGCTAACTTTTGTCACAATGAAAGTTAGCTCTATATTCAGTTTCTTCAATGCCCATATTTTCTCTGAAGTAGATTGGTACTTCCAGGAGCCGACATGTCTCAAAAAAGAAAAAATTCTAAGTTATTAAAACATTTTAAATGCCATATTCGGTAGATCTCTGAAGGGTTTGAAGATGACCTATCTGAAATATATCTGCTCAATTTTTAAAACATATCTAATATGACTGCAAGTTCTATTGTAATGTTAAACTACTAACTTTCATTTCTTTATATCCTAATAGTTGGTAATAATGTAAAGTATTTAAAACTAGTAATTGTCTTTTTCTTTTCTTTTCTTTCTTTTTTAAACAAGAACCTTAAATCTAATCTCCTTTGCTTAGCCTTTTTCCTTACCCTTGACAACAACTTGTAACCAACCCCCCTAAACAATGAAAATTATCCCAGGCCCAAAACCCATTAAAAAGACCAAAAAACCACCCGCCGCACACCACCTCTTTGGGAATGTGGGCGTCATATTCTAAAAATTGCTTCCTGCTGGGTATGGGTGAAGTTATCTTTATCCTGAAAGAAAAATTTTAGGTTAATTGTCAAATTCTAGGAAAGGTAACTATATCCTACATTATTATCCAGTCTGTGTATAATGCCAAAGTTCAGGGTTTATCTCAAGTCCTTATTCAAGTAGTCTTTCAGACTGGATCATCTCAGCTAGTCATCTCAAAATTGCTCTGAGCATCTATCTTGTAGTTCAAAGTTGATTTGTAGATGATGTTTGTCAGCTTAATGATATTATTATTGTCCACGTGGAATTGTTGTTGTGGGGCCCCATCTTCTTCCTGGAGACTTCAGTTGATGTTAGGCCTGGCCATGATTTCCTACAGAAAACTGATTAGAGACTCGAACACAAAGACATATATATGTAGCTACTTGAAGCCTTTTTTTTTTTTTAAGGATTAGTTAGTACTCTATATGGCCAAAAAATTTTCTTTATGTTTTCTCCTGAATTTTCTATTCTCTTTGTTTCATCATCCTGACCAGCATGATTTATTCCAATAGGCATTTGGTTATTTAATCGCTCTGAGCAGGGGTTGCCTCTACTGTTGTAGGAAAGGTTTGAACTGGATTTGCTATGGGGGCCTGCATGAGGACCCTCTGGGAGTTTCCCGAAAACTGAGGTAAAGGATTACCCTGTCTGTCCTTTGTTGATCTACATTGGTTGGTCCAGTGTTTTCCCTTACCACACCTTCTGCATACTCCAGAAGGAAGGGGCATTCTGTTGCCATTGTTCCTTGAAGAAACATTGTTTCTAGGAATGA
The DNA here is from genome assembly GCF_049852395.1 of Peromyscus maniculatus bairdii. NCBI lineage: Eukaryota > Metazoa > Chordata > Mammalia > Rodentia > Cricetidae > Peromyscus > Peromyscus maniculatus. The sequence goes on from NC_134867.1 coordinate 9,441,127, forward strand.
CATGTTTACAGTCCCTTTTCAAATGTCCTTGCTTTCCACACCCAAAACATCTAACACTCCTCAAACCTTTTGAAATTGCTTCTCCTGCCCACATATCATCATGCTCATGATCCTCAACATTAATTGTGTCTCTAATCCAATTTTCCAAAGGTGCAGATCATGCCTTTAATGGCCTTACTATTCTTTTGCATGCTGCATTCGCATTCTCAAAGGCCAAAGATTCAATTATTATCTTACTAGCTTCTGAATCCAAGACCATTCTCTTTATTGCTGAAGCCAGTCTTTGTAAAAAAATCCGCGAAAGATTATTTTGGGCCTTGCATAACCTTTGTAAATGTCTCAGGTTTTTTTCCTGGTTCCTCAACTCTGTCCCATGCATTGAAGGCTGCCGTTCGACATAAAATTAGGGTTTGGATATCATATAAACATTGTGTTTGTACTAAAGCATATTAGCCTTCTCCAATAAGCTGATCCTGGCAAACTTGTATTCCTTTATCCCTCCATTGTATTTCTATGTTTTTAGCTTCATCCATAAACCAAGTTAGAAACTCAAGCCTCTGGCTGGGTTCAAGAACAGCTTGTATCAGCTCCCGCCAGTCCTGTGGTACAATTCTATTATATGTTGATCAAGAGTTTAACATTTGCTTTACATATGGGGAATGCATGCCATAAGATACTATTGCCTCCTTAAACCTTCATAAAGCCAACATTTCAATTGGAGCCCAAATATTTTGTGTAGTTATTTGATCAGGCAACTGCTGTATGGTTACAGGATAAATTAAGGGTGACTGTGTGAAAACACGCTTTCTTTCTGTAACCTTATGATCCAAACTTGAAACAACTTCACTGTTAATTTCTTCTGTCTGAATTTTTACAGGTTTAACAAGTTTTTCTAAAGCTGTCATCCTGACACTTAAATTGACTATCTTTTTAAATTGTAAAATGAGGATAAGCATAGTGATAAACTGCATAATTCCAACAATACTAATCTTCTCAAATAGTTGTTCCATTGTCAGACTGCCTAAAATTTGAAACAAAACCCATTCTTCCAATGTACACATAAAACTCATTTTTTTTAAATGTGGAAAAAAATTCTCTTTTAAATAGTTTCCTTTAAAATATCTGATATATTGTGACTTACCAAATCTGCGCAGAACAGTAGAAATCTGAGGAAATTTCAAAACAGTCACCTAGTGTCCTAGGTGTGAATCGAGCGAGGAGAGAGAGAGAGAGAGAGAGAGAGAGAGAGAGAGAGAGAGAGAGAGAGAACAAGAAAGTGTAGCCGGCTAAAGCTTAAATCCAGCCACATGTTCCCTCTTGAGCCGAGTAGAGGTTTGGCTCTGGCTTCATTAAGCTCCCACCACGGGCATTGGC